>NC_143580.1:73150879-73459768 GCF_048544385.1 Mastigoproctus giganteus
TTAGCGCGTTGGACTATGAGAGTTGGTTGGAAAAGAAGCTTCCTATATCTAAAATAAAGGTAATCCCTGTTGTTTCATAATTAAATAATAACATTAAGAAAATTTGTCCTCGTTTTAAGTGGATTCGTTTTAAGTTGAATTTTCTGGAACCAATTATCCTCGGATAACGAGGATCCCTTGTAGTTCCTTACTGAAATAATTCCTTAGCTCAACATATTTGTGCGAATATACATTTTCTTGTATGAATATAAATAACAGTTTCTCTTGCGATGCCAAAACGATGCTTTGCAAGAGAAAACACCTTAGTAACAACATTTGAATTGCTGTATCAACTTACACATCTCAATTTTTTTTCAATACCCTCATTTTTGTATTTCCAGGAATTATTGAAACATCCGCCATTAGTAGGCTTAAGAGGCCAACGCAAAATTTTTTATTATTATTATTATTATTATTAGCCATATGGTGCAAGGAAGCCTAAGGCTTTTGCTGCACCAGCCAAAAAACAAAAAAAAAAATCTGAGTTACCCCCTGAGAGAGAGAGAGAGAGAGAGAGAGAGAGAGAGAGAGAGACAAAGAGAGAGAGAGACAAAGTCAGAAATAGAAGGAAATCACCAAGAAAGAGAAGAATGATGGTATACAGCTCAGGACCCTGGGTGTGCCAAGCCCATATTCACCAGATGTGAGCCCCTGGGTACAGGATACGTATTTAAGACTACAGTTGTATAAGTTCGGGACCGTGTTGTACCATAAAAGATCTGTTTTTGTGGGCATTAAAGTTCCATGCGGTCGGATCATTAAAATTCAAACTTATATGTTCCATGTTAATATTATTGCAGTCATCATTTTCTTCTGTCAACTGTTGTTGGTTATTGTCCACACTTTCTAATTCTTTTAAAAGAACTTCAACTATTTGAGCTTTTTCTTGGACTTCCATTTCAGTGGCATCATCATTTATTTCATCTTCATTCGAATCATGTTCGTTTTCTTTGTCAATTTCAGGTTTGGAATGGCTTATTGTAATCCAGATTTGTAAACTAGCGGAATGTTTTTTTTTTCTAATTTCCTCTTTATGCAGTCTTTCTACGCGGTACTGGTGTCCACTTTTTTTCTTTGGTGGCATGTCTAAAATTAATTTGGCCTTTATTGTTTTATTTAAATTATAAATCACAATATTCACGATTACCTGTTTATATAGCAATCACAAAAACACTAACTCATAACTTATTCAGTTTGTACACAATGCGTGAATTGCGAACTACTATGCATTCGAGCATGCGCTGATGAAGCGATCGCCTGATTAGTCCCTTCAAAGTTACATTCTGATCTGACGCCATGCAGTATGTACTCAGATGTAAGGATGGATGCAGGCTAGAATCGCCATGTAAAATTAATTTTCACCCTCCCTGTGCTGTTATCTTGATTCGACATCATCGAGGGGCGCCATTTCGTCAGCTAGCCTCGGGTGTCGAAATAGCTTGGCACTGTACTGATGTGGCCTGTCAGTGGCACCTGGCCCAATGCCAAGGCGTTCCTACGCCACTGATTGCAAATGAAGCGTTACTTATTCGAAATTGTGCAATACCTGGGCAACTCGTTGTGAAGTACGAGTAGATATAGTGTATCTACACCGATATTATATAGTAATGTTTATTATGTACTCGTACATAGTAAAAAATGGATGAAGGAACTGAAAAATGAGAAAATTATTTTATTAGACATTTTTTATTATAATATACTACACAATATAAAGTATTTTTCAATTGTACGAATAAAGAATGAATCCAGAGTTGTTCGTGTTTTTCTTTTGTTTTTTTGTCGTATTTTTTCAGATAAAATTGTGTCGTAGCATTTAGTTATGTCTTTAACTTCGCGCTTAACATTTGTTGCACGATCATGAAGAAGTTCGTTCTCGCAAAAAAAAAAAAAATTGGTCAATTTTCTCAAGGGAAAAAGCTTTAATTCTTCAATTTTCAAATCCTCGTAACTGCGGGGACTTGGATACCGGGGATCTCCTGTATAAAGATATTTATCAACGAAAATTCAAATATCTGACACTTCTTGATTTTAATTGAATGTAATTTTGCGAGGAAATAGCCTCCATTTGAAATTCTTCACCTTTGGCGCATAGCAATTCCTAAATAACAACTGGAAAGTCACTTATATCCTCAAAAAAAAAAAAAAAAAAAAAAAGGACTTGCTCCAAATAAGAATTTTTTATGTTTATGAAAAAGTCGTATTTATGATATGTGGCCATCAGTATCAAATGCCTAGTTATACTGTAAGATGTAAAATCTTACAAATATAATATTTTATGGAAGAGGGAGATTTATTTAAAGTAAAATTTATAATAAAGCAATATGGGGGGAGCAGAACATTACAAGTCAAGAGTATTTCTAAGATCACTGGCAAGGATTAAATTAGACAACGTCTATACAAGGGGGGCGGTAAATGAAAAGCTATTAGCAACCTAGGGACACTCGACTCTCAGCTCACACAAACAAACCAAACAACAGAAACTAGTAGCAACTGCTATTAGTAGAAGGGTCAACTCTGGTAAACAATAGCGCGGTGGACCATGTGTTGTCGGGACATTTCTTTAATCGGTGACACCTGAAGAGGATAATAAGGTGGTAAAAACGGAACAAATACTGGGAATTAGATTAAAGTCTGTCTGGCTGGCAGTGATGGCAAGTTTTATAGATCGTGGGAAATTAGTCTGCTACAGTATAACTATTTTTTTTTTTTTTTTTTTTTTTATGAGAACCCCAAACACGAGAGGTATTAAACCTATAGTACTTAGTACCGTGCTTGGATTGGAGGTTGAGAAGACGAAAGAAGATATTTGTTGATATTGGACTTGAACTTCTGTAGATTGTAATTTTCAGGAAATACGTATGAAGGAAGGTTGTTCCAGAAAACGGCAGTTGAATGAATAAATGAGGAAGATGAAAAGTTGGTTCTGTGGGTTTGAAGTTGGACAGTAAATGGATGTTGGCTGGTGGCGGCACGTGTTCGGACTGTTTTGAAAGAGAGAGCGGGAATTATAGAAGCCAATTCAGAAGAACAGTGCCCATGGAAGTATCTGTAGAAGAGGCATGCAGCAGAAACAGTGCGTCTATGAGACAGCGAGTGGAGAGACTCTGTTAGAGATGAATCATTAATTAACCTAACTGCCCTCTTCTGAATGGAATCAAGAAGCCTGAGAGAGGTTTTGGGGGCACCACCCCAGATGTGGGAACAATATTCCATGGCAGGGCGGATTTGCGATTTATACAGAGTGAGCAGCTGTTTGGGAGAAAAGTAACGCCGAGAGCGAAAGAGAAAACCAAGTTTTTTAGATGCAGAGGAAGCAATATTTGTAATGTGCTTGTGCCAAGAGAGATTAGAAGTCAGGGTAATCCCCAAAAGAGATATATCATTTTGCCTAGAAATCGGAGTGTCACTAAAGATAAGCATAGGAGCAGAAGAATCCTTTTTGCGAGATATAAGACAAGATTGAGTTTTAGAAGGGTTGAAATCAACTAAGTTGTCTTTGCCCCACTGGAGAATTACCTGAAGATCGGCATTTAAGGAATTGGCAGCAGATTTTCGAGAACTTAAAGCTGATTGAGCTGGACAAGGTTTCTCAAAATGGAAAGTTGAATGCAATGTGCTATCATCGGCAAAACTATGGATAGGATTTCCAGTCAATGGAAGAAGGTCATTGATATACAAGAGGAAAAGAGTGGGAGAAAGAACTGAACCTTGGGGGACACCGGCATTAGTGGAGAAGTTAGAAGACAGAGAGCCATCTACCATCACCCTCAGTGAGCGATCAGAGAGAAAACTGGATAACCAATTACTAAAAACAGTTGGCAAACCATAAGATGGAAGCTTGTTTAGAAGAACTTTATGCCAAACACGATCAAAAGCCTTTGAGATGTCAAGAGCAACTACTTGTGTTTCACCGAACCTTTCCATTGAATTAGTCCATAAATGGGTAACATAAGCCAGAATATCACCAGTGGATCGACACTGACGGAATCCATACTGGCGATTGTTGATCAGACGGAAAGTTTCTAGGTAGTTTAAGAGTTGGCGGTTAATTGATTTCTCCATTACTTTAGAAAGAGTAGAAGTAATTGCAATGGGACGATAATTGGATGGGAGGGATTTGTCACCCTTTTTAGGAACTGGCTGGATATGAGCAAATTTCCAAGCAGAAGGAAAAACACCTTTGGAATAAGAAAGTGAAAAAAGGCGGCAAAGAATAGGAGTAAGTTCAGGAGCACAGGTTTTGAGAACAAGTGGAGAAATACCATCAGGACCTGGAGCTTTCTTAGCATCAAGATTCATCAAAATCCTTCTGATATCCTTTTGACGGAAGACCACAGGAGGCATTGAATGGAGCGTGTTAGGAATGGTGGGAGGTGTTTTACCAAGATCATTAATACATGAGCTCAAAGAAAAATGGGATGCTAGCAG
This sequence comes from Mastigoproctus giganteus, assembly GCF_048544385.1. Taxonomy (NCBI): domain Eukaryota; kingdom Metazoa; phylum Arthropoda; class Arachnida; order Uropygi; family Thelyphonidae; genus Mastigoproctus; species Mastigoproctus giganteus. The sequence continues at coordinate 73,155,347 of NC_143580.1, forward strand.
GTCAGCTTTATCCTTGGCTGAAGTGACAACAGAACCATCTGGTTTGGACAGAGGTGGGAGCAGAGATGGGCAAAAGTTGCGGCCAATAGCTTTGGCAAGAGACCAGAATGCTCGGCTACCATTAGGGCAAGAAGCAAGTTTTCTACTCTTAGCCTGTTCAAACTCTAGTTTGGACTGATTAATAACTGCTTTACAATTGTTGCGAGCTTTGGCGTAGGCAGAAAATGAAACTGAAGAATTAGAAACAAGCCAATTACGATATGCAACGTTCTTCTCTTGGACAGCCTTAGCACATTTATTGGAAAACCAAGGTTTAGATAAAGGACGAGATTTTAAAGTGGAGTGTGGGATAAAGGATTCCATTCCTGCAAGAATAATTTCACTGACACGATCTGAGCAAACGTTGGCATCAGAAGTTTTGGAACAGTAATCAGACCAAGGAAAAGAAGAAAAGAAGTCTCGCAGGTCATCCCATTTTGCATTCTTGTAATGCCAAACAATACGAGGTTGGGAATAGCCATGAGATAAAGGTTCCATTGGAGAAGAGGCAATCACCAAGTTGTGATCTGAAGTGCCTAAAGGACCTCTCACTTCAACCTTGTACTTAGAAGGGTTGTTTGTGAGAAAAAGATCAAGCGTATTGGCTGTATGATTAGGATTGTCCGGTATTCTTGTAGGTAAATGAACAATCTGTGCTAGGTCATTAGTAATTGCAAAAGCCTCAGCATCTCGACCTGCTGGGTCGGTGTGACTAGAAAACGGAAGCCAGCTGGAGTTATTAACGTTAAAATCACCAAGGAAAATTACCTCACTGTTAGGAAAGTTGGACTGGAGAAAGTCAAGTTGCAAAGAGAGGAAGTCAAAGAGCTCCAAGTGATTAGTGGAGTTGGGAGAACGGTAGAGACAACAGATGAATTTCACACAATGAGGTAGAGAGATTTAAAGCAGAGAAGATCAAAGAGAGGAGATTCCAAATTGCCAAGTCTCTGACAGGGAATATCAGAACGGACATATGCACAAGTACCACCTTTGAGGCGAAAGGAATCATACAGCAAATAATTTGGACATCTGAGATGAGCAGTAGTTGAATCAACTGATAACTGAGATTCAGTCAGAAAAAGTACATGGGGTTTGGAAGACTGCAAGTGGAAATGGACATCGTTGAGATTGGAATTGAGACCACGTATATTTGTGAAATGAATTAGGAAGTCCTTGGGAGGTTTAGATCTTTTCGCAGATAAGCTTGCTCTATTATTTTGACAATTCATGGTGTATTCAATAGTAAGAAAAAGTGGGTGGGACATGCTGTATGAAGTAATGAAATTTTTGGATATGGCGTACATGTGGTAAGAATATACCCAGGTCCTTGACATAACGTGGCCCCAACAATGCTCCCCGCATACACACTTCTCGGACTCCCTCCAGTCACTATCTGGCAGAGTAGAGGTAGCAAGATTATACACTAGCTGATCCGGAAGCTTCCTAGAGAGTTACCAATAGGTTCAGTCCGGTGTACTAACTAGCGGCCGGCCTGCGAACACCGTTTTAGAGCTGTACCCTCGAAATGTAAGGAATATTGGATCTCGCCACGACATTCATCATAACCTCAAAAATCATCAATCATACTGCATGGTGGAAGAGATAGGGAAGGGTTGGCCGGAACTTAGCTCTAGAGACTAAACATGGGTTCCACCACTTCAAGCCTCCAATAAGCAAAGTGGTGGTATTTCACCGGTTGATGAGAGTCATCTACCACCTAGTACTGCCTGGTAACATAGAGGGGCGGCGTTCCTCCATGTGGTGTGGGCGCCACACCTCGACCCCTGCTTATGTTGGTTCACACCTGGGTGGTCACCCACCATGTACTTGTGCATGAGGGTTATACCCAGGATTACTATCAGTCCCACCATCGTGAAGGTGCAAGCAGAGGATTTGGCTGTCATAGACCGTCCGGACTTCGCCGAAATTGGGTCCACTTTGACTTGAGTGTCACCCGAATATCAGTTCCATCAGCGTTTTAGACTCACAGGTAGCAAGAACAGCTTGTCTGGCATATCTGAGAGAATGTCTGTGACAGCCTCAAGGACTATAAGCGGCTGACTTCAAAGGTACTGACAGCCTGAGAAAGTTTACAAATTTCTTAAAATAAGAAGTTAGATCGAGCAACAAGGAATCAGCTTGAGAAAATAAAATGGGCAAATAAGAAGAGAGAGAAAGTTGATAAAATGAGTAAGATTGGTTAAACAGAAAACTAGGGCAGATTTGACATATGTAGGCGGTACAGAAAAGGAGATGAACAAAAAGTGAGTGAACAGGGAGAGAGGAAACACAGAGTTGAGAATTTGGGAGTGTTTTGAAAAGATGAGAGTCAGATCCCCGAGTTGAGTTATGGGGGTGTTTATGGAAATGAGTTAGGAGGGAGACGAAGTGGAGATTCTTGTCGGTGCTTGGGAAAATGAGATAGAGAGACCCATAGTTGAGATCTTGTGGGTGTTTAGGAAAATGGGTTAGTGGGATTCTAAGTTGAGTTTTTGTAAGTGCTAGGGAAAATGAAATAGTCAGCGGACACAGCAGTCGAGATTTTCGTCGAGATAAGTAAAATGAGTTAGTAACATGGACAGTTGAGGGTTCCGTTGTGGTAGGAAATATGTGTCAGTTAACAGTTGAGTGTTTGGTCGTGGTGGGAAAAGAAAAGGGTAGCGCCCTGGGAAGTTTTCTTCTTAAAAAGGTTCTTAATAGGTGGAGCGGAAAAACGAGGGTAGCACCCTATGAGTTTTTCCTTGTGATAAGTTTTAATAAAGTGGAGTGGAGAAGGAGTTAGTGTGAGATGCCCTATGAGTTTTCCTTGTGATAAGTTTTAATAAAGTGGAGTGGAGAAGGAGTTAGAGTGAGATGCCCTATGAGTTTTCCTCGTGATAGGTTTTAATAAGGTGGAGAGAAAGGGAGCGAAATCCGCAGAATCAGTAGCTCGAGAGGAAGAAGCGAAAATGCGAAATTAGTAGCTAGATGAGAAGGAAGGAAGCAGCGAATTGAAGGTAGCCCGAATAAGGTGGAGAAAGAACGCCAGTCCCATGCAGCCAAGAGTTCCAAAAAAAAAAAAAAAAAAATTATCTGTAGCAAATTCAGGTGAAAGCAGATGAAGGAGATCCTCAGTGAGCCAAAAATGGAAGTTTGAACCTCCCCGGAAAGGAAAGAAAAAAGATAATAGTAAGTACTGTAAATTAACAAGGACTGTGAGTGAAACAGTATAGTGATTAATTAATGAAAAAGGGATAGCACTAGAAGTAAATTGATTGATAAATTATCTCTTAAGTAAATTATATATATACCAACAGAGTTTAATTAATTCAAAAAGGTTATTGTAAAATGCAAGAGAAAAAAAAAAAGATAAGTAATAGATTAAATTGTTGTTCAGATGATTATAATATGTTAGAAGGATAATTGAACTATATAAAAAACTTTGAATGTTTTAAGGACAAATAATTGAATCCTATGAGAAGTTTGATTATGTTTTAAGGATAGGTAATTGAATATAGTGTTTGTATTAATGAAGAATTGTTGGTCCAACTGAAAGACTAATAACAAATAGAGACTTTAGGAAAATTAAGATTGGTCTTCAGTGTATTGTAACAGAATGGTGAGAACACAGAGTATAAAGATGAAAGTAGCATATTGATTGTTAATATAAGAATAATATATGCAAAGTATCCTTGACTTAACCTTGTATACATATTACATGTTTTTTTTATTCAATAGTATATTATGTTGTATATATATATATATATATATGTAAATAAACTTTGTTGTTTATTAATCTGAGTGTTATTCCTGAACACTCAGCCTTTCCGAAGAGAATTATACACAATTGAGAAGTTCTCACGAATCTGGAATTCTCCTAGGAAGTAAAGTCAGATGCGTAAGTGGGGGAAATAAGAATAAAGTGGACAAACACATAATAGGGAACAAAACGAAATAAAAATAAGAACAATAAAACAATAACTAAATATATAAACAATCATCTTCTTTTTCACCCCCCCACAATACGTTTCTGCGTTTCGCATTGGTAGCTTTTACAAGTATGAAAGAATTTACAATTATATAAAATAAAAGAAAATCTTCGTAGAAGCTTTATCGTCACAACCGAGAGTCATTCCGGAGTTATCGAAGAATACGATCGTCAAAGTTTTGAGCACTACATTTATTTTTATTTTTTTTTATGAAAACCCCAAACACGAAGGTATCAAAACCTATAGTACTTAGTACCGTGCATGGGTTGAAGGAGAAGTATGGGGGGAGGGGGATGCCGGAAACTTTGCTCTAGAGACTAAACATGGGTTTCACCACTTCAAGCCTCCAATAAGCAAAGTGGTGGTATTTTACCGGTTGATGAAAGTCATCTACCACCTACATTTGATTGAATAGGAACTTAGTTCCTTCAATGTTTTATCCACCCCATCTAAATCTAATGCTATACTTTTATATACTGTATAGTCATTTAATGGCTATATCATTCACTCAGCCAAGTGCAGATTTCATTTGGAAGGGATTTACATTATCTTTATGTTTTTGACGAATCAGCGACTTAAACTATATTGCGCCATGTGTGTGTTTGTGGTCGAATTGTGTTTTCTAGACAAAAAAACAAAATTTCCGGGAAAGGGGGGGAGAATATGATATGGAATTTTTATGGACCTTTTTCACGTTCACCCGGTGTCGGGAGCACGGTGATTATATCATATCAGTTGGTTACTTGGTGGGTAATTATCTTTATTTCAGAATGCAATAAATATTTTTATTTATTTATACCTGTTTTCTCTGTAAATTTAGTCTTTATTTTTCATAATTGTATTACTTTGATAGAGTAATACAATTATGTGTTTTGTGTTTTTAAGTGTTTAAGCTATTAAGTGTTTTTTTCAAAAAAAAAAAAAAAAAAAAACTGCTCCTATTGGTTAAATGTTGTTCTTTTGTAAAAATTATTAACAGCAGAAAATTTGAGCGGTAAAAAATGATTACATTTAATCGATTTCGAACAATAGTACATAATTATGCAAGGTAATAGCGTAATGTTAGCAATATACAGATCGCACTTCCAATCAGTGTTTAAAGGGGTTGCAGCTCACCCTTGTGATCAAAATAATGTGTATTTTTAATGCTAAATGATGATTACAGCTTAATGATTCCTCAAAACACTGCTTACCGCTTCTACCCTAGGCGTAGATAGCAAGATTTTTTTCTACCAGGAAACTCAGGTTTTTCGTCAAGCAAAACAGACAAACCGACCAGAGAACGCACGCAGTTTACAGTCATTCTACAAAAGGGGGAAGGGGAGAGTTGAATTAGTTTTTCTGTGGCTCAAATATGACTTTTTTTTTTTTTTACCACTCCCTTTAGGAAAACCACTTCCGGAAAACTGCTTTCCCTTTAGGAAATCCCGGAAGCTCCGTCGCTTGCAGTAGTTGGTATAGCCAAGTCACATGGCTTTATGTTAAATGTCATTTTACTTATCACTGATCAAAGAAATGCGCTGTTCATTTCTTTGGGTTGCCTACATCGAAATTAATACAGTATAACAAAAATAACTACTGCATTACAAGCATTGAAACACTTACATACATAACAAAATACTATAAAGTATTTAAGGGCAAAGGCCTCATGCTACGAGGTAGAATGACTAATATGTAGTTCTACCTCGTAGCATGAGGCCTTTACCCTTAAATACTTTATAGTCTATATCACTACGCACCATAAAGCATCTCTCATATTGTGAAGTTATACTTCATAACTGGGCTGCGACTATTGGAACACCAGGGTACCTGCCCACCTACTGAAGAGAAGCCAACAAGCTTTGAAACGGTGCCGTCTGGGTGATGATATCCGCTGAGAATAAGTAACAATAGTCTTCTCCACTGGTGAAGTGTTATTTATTCGAGGTAGTACAATACCATGGCAAATCGTTGTGAAGTCAGTCACAATATGAGATATAACCAAAACGATGTCAATTTAATTAATTAATTTAACTAATTTGGTAGATAGCTATGTTAAAAGGATGCATTTGCACTAACCTACATATAACAAAACACTGCAATTTATTGATAAGTATGCATGTACCATTAATTAGTATTAGTAGTAGCAAAGAAGCAAGCTTATAAAGCATGAAGCAAGAAGGAAAAAAAAACGCCCTTCCCACATCACCTGTCCATCTGCTCCAATAATTCCCCCTCGGGGGCTCACATTTGGTGCGTATGGGCTTGGCACACCCAGGGTCCTGAGCTGGATATCATCATTCTTCTCTGCCTTGGTGATTCCCTTTTACTTCTCTCTCTCTCTCCCTTGGGGTTATTCAGAATTTTTTTTTTTTGTTTGTTTGTTGGCTGGTTCAGCATAAGCCTTAGGCTTCCTTGCACCAAATGGTTAATAATAATAATAATAATTTGTCTAGTTCTTCCTTGAAGTTACATGTGCCATTCACTTCCACAAAAACAGATGTAAGTTTGTTCCACCAATCAACCACCCACTGGCTGAAGGCAGACTTCCGCACATCCATCCTTCTTCAATTTGAATTTACGCCCCCCCCCGCCGTCCCCACGTGTGTAGTCCGAGCAAGAGGGATGATAACATCAACATTGTGCTTGCTCAATCCATTCAATGCCTTAAATACTTCGATCAGATCACCTCCCAATTCATAACTGTGGTGTTATGGATGAATATCACTTTAAATTTAAGTATCATACAGAGTAGGCGCCAATTGAAAACAGAAAAATATTTACAGTTTGACGTGTGCAGGTTATTGTTGAAGAACGTTGGAAACAAATAGGGGCAGTTACAGGATTTTATAAAGAGAAGGCGTAAAGCAGTTAACGGGGGTGGGGCCTAAAATACACATTATTTTGATCATTAGGGGAGAGTTGTAGCCTATTTATTCTCTACTTGGACCGACTTTTGTTGGATGTCGAACTGTTCTTAGTCATTAATCTATTTGTGTGTACTGCTAATAGAGGGCAGAATAAACAGCACCATGTGAGTTGAGTGTTTGAAAGTAGTATCAGTTTGTGGCGTGTGCACGGATCAGCTGTTTGAGATGTGTGTTTTGTACAATACTGTCGTACTTCCATTAAACCAAAGAGAAATGGTTAAAGCACAGTTTGTATTAAACTAATTTGGTCGTGGAACCTTTGTTTTGCACTGAAAATGAAGAAAGCGTAAGTAGTTTTAATGGCGATTGTCACCTAACCGCTTATTATCTTTCCATTATTGAAAGTAATATATGACCTGTGAGCTAATTAATGCTTTAATAATCGCTGTGATGTTTCAGACCTAATAAATAGGCATTTTCAACGTTTGAAATATTTAATTACTTTTTTTTTGTCACTGTGTTTAACAACGTTAGTACTTTACAACGTTATTCAGTAATAACGTCGGGGAGTTAGTGGTTCGGTAACAAGGCGGTCACGTTGCACTTGTTTCTGAACTGTTAACCTGTGGTCAGAGGTTCTGGGGAAGAGAATCGATGAAGAAAGGGATTGTCATTTGCATAGACCAGCGCGAAGGCTCGGAATGCCCGATGCAGCTTTTTTAATCGATTTAAAACTAGTAAAAATAATTTCGTACGAAATATAAATCTTAGTATGAAAGAGCCAGTGCAGCTGTGCTAATTACTGAGATACACTGAATTACTTTTGTTTGACATTGTGTATAACAACTCAAGTTCAGTGATAACGTGGAAGACTTAGCGGTTCGATAACAAGTCCGTCACGTTGCAGCTTGTTTCTGAACTGTTAACCCCATTTTACTCAGTGGTCGTTGTAGGGGAATCGAAGAAGAAAGGAGTTGGAAGTGGAAATACTGGAAGAGGCAGTTGTCCTCCTCATGGATCTGGCACTACAGCATGAGTAAATTGGAAAAATACTGTTTTGAACAAATGCTTAAAAATTCGAGATAAATTTATGCTAAATTCGAGCCTAATTTGAAATTACTGCTGATCACATATTGTCATCGTTATATTGCTCCCTGTTTTGCTTTCTTTCCCTAGGGAAAAAATTGATTGACCACCTGTACACAGAACAGTAAGATCCTACACTACTGACACATTCATAATGTCAGCCCTGCCCTAGTCATCCATAGTGAGTTTAGTAAATTTTTTTTTTTTTTTTTTTTAACTTAATCATTTCAGATATTCCTAATCTGTCATTGTAGAAGTTGACAGCTTAAATAAATTCAAGGCAGAACTAGGCAAACATTTGGAGTGAATGGGAAAGTTTTTTTTTTTTTTTTGTCTGATGCTGTATAAGCTTGCTTTCTTGCATCATATGCCTCTGCTAATGCTAGTTCAACAAACTGTCGAAATAACGGCACATTGAGATCGGATATACATACAGCGCAGATGTCATGCAAAAATAAAAAAAATAAATTTTCTGTTTATACTCCGGCACGACAACCAAGTCAGTAGAGTTTACAATAAATCTTCAATACAAATATTTATCGTATTTAGTAGTCACGGGCTTGAACCCCGGTCCACTCAAGGAACGCGTGCTATGCACTCTCACCCCTGACCACTGGGCTACGTCAGGCCTAAGCAGTGCCGAAAAAAGAAAAACGGCAAGTCACACGATTACTGTATTTGTTTACGTTTGCCACTGTCAAAGTGAATTCTGTAGTGATATCATGATTATACCACTGTTTTTCATTTATTTTAAATTAAAAACCTCTCACTAAAAGCCTCTAAAGTTAATAAACCTCACACAGAGAACAAAAGAACGACATTAAAGCTTAATGACAAATTTGATATAATCCAAACTATTACATTAGGATCACCAGGAATGTTAATTTATACACCCATGTATATTGTGTCTGTAAATTGTGCAAGGGAGGGAACCTTGCTACATATGCCTGAGACCCACTAACTCAGTCACGGAGTGAAAAAGCCTATAAAAGTTCCTTTTGTCATCGACGGGTTCTGAACCCAAGCCTTTTCCACCTGGTGTAGGGGTGACGGTACCACTGTATTACCCGCACAAACTAAACTTGATATAATAAAGAAAATAGAATGGAGTGTAAGCAGCAGTGTATTAATGGCAGAATATAACGCTGAATCATCAACACATTTGTGTTTTATGTGCAGTTAATAAAATTGCATTATTAATATCTCTATTTCTTATTTGGCCTCATTATTTCTGCATTAAATATATTAAAATAAAACTTTCTAGAGAATGGAAAAATCAAAATAATGCACCTTGAATCCCCGAAGGAGCCATTATTTCAAAAGTCTGCTGTACGTAACAATTTCTGTATGGTGTTCTGAGACTGCAGTATTTGATGTGGTCATTTTCATATTATCAACTCTATTTATGGTTTTAAAAACTAGTAGGATTAGTCACAACGTGGGTAATTGAATAGATAAAATAATGAAATACAGCTGAAGTTGCGTTGTTCAATTTGGATTGAGCTCATAATGTGTCACAAAAATGCGTGGCTCATTCATGACTGTTGTAGTTAAATCGTTTGGCCATATTGGGCCACAACCCCCTCTGAGGCATCCCCCCTATTTTTGACATTTAAAAGTGATTGTAATGTATACCTTGAACTTGATAGCTTAAAATATAACATGAAACTTGATAGTGTAAGATATATCGCTGCATTTAGGAATCTATTAGCTTAGTGTAGTATTGTTCGTTAATTGATTAATTTTATTAATTTTCATTGTTGATCAATTAAATTGTACTTGAACGGAAATCATGCCCCAGACTAGAGTACAAAGTAGTGGGAGTGCTACAGCTCAAGGGAGAACCAAAGGGGCCAATTCTCCTATGAATCACGGTCTAACAAAATGTGCAACTTGTGCATTGTTTGTCGACATTTCTGGAACAGGACATGATACAGCCAAGAGCCAGCTTGTGAATATTCAGTGCAGAGAGTGTAAAAAAATAATGTGCCAACTCAGTGTTTGATGGGTGTTTATTAGAGTTTGAAGAGTAGGGTAGTATTCTTAAAGAATTAAAATGGGGGCCCATCGAGCTGTTAGCTGCCCAACTCAATGTCAGAACCCACACTTGTACATCAGACAACACAGCGGCAGTCTCCAAGGCAGAACATGCTGGGCCCACAGGAGATGGTTATTGTCGGTTACTCTACTGTCAGGGAAATGTATTGTGCAAGATGGAATAGGACCAGGGTATTTCAGGTGGGGAGGCAAAAGTAGGTGACTTTGTAGAGTAAATATCTTTTAAGGACACAAAGCAAAGTGTTAGGAATTTCAAGAACTGCAGGGAGTCAACATGGAACAAGTAAGTACATGGGCTGTATTAGGGAAACTAAGAGTAAGAAAACATGTGCTTGTATACTTGCATGTACACTAATGCAAGGAGCATTGTAAGGAGCTTGATTAATTTGAAGTATTAAGTCATCATATGCAGACATAGGGATAGCAGAGACATGTCATTTAGACATAAGTGATGCTGAATTTGAACATAGGGAGTACAACATATACAGACAGGATGGGAAAAGGGGGGTGGTTATGCTCCTAGTTAAGCGGCATATTAAATGCAACACAGTGTATCCAGTTGACATGGGTGACCGGTACAATGTTGAGTCAGTTTGGTGCAATGCAAGCAGTGGGAAAAAGAGTAGGAGTGTGCTATAGGCCCTAATGACTGTGATGAGTATGCCAAACAACTATACGCAGAAACAGAGCGGGCAAATAAATCGGAATGGGGGATTTTAACTTTCCAGATGTTGACTGGAATTTGTGGGTTGGTCACTCACACTAGCAATATTTTTGTAGATTTCTACAGCAGCATGTTAGAGAGACAACAAGAGAAAGCAATACTCTTGATCTACTTATCAGTGATGATTTTATATGCATTAAGACTCTGCAGGTAAAAACCCACTGAGTAGCAGTGATCAGTGTACTAATGCGGAATTTAAAGACATAACTACTCAAGGCGTTTTCTTTCATAAGGGTGACTGTGGTGGTCTCAGACAGTTTTTAAATTGAATGCAGTGGGAACAACTGTTGATGATGTTACCAATAGCCAATTCTAAATGGGAAGCAACCATGGTTGCTACTAGGCTTTTCATGCCAGCGAAGAAATCCTGTTCAAGGTTTAGACCTCAATAGACCTCAGATGAACTAATGAGACAAGTGGCAGAGAAGAAAATTGCATGGGATGCATATAAATTTTCAGGTGATATACAGTTTAGTCTAATTAGAATTGAAAGAGCAATGAAGCCCAATATGTCCTATTATTATAATTTTAAATTATAAGAGGAAACCTCCTACCTTTTTAGTAGGACTGTAATTCTCTCAACACTCAATTGTGGATGAATGTATTATTATGTAAACCCACCTCACATGCTTAGTCTTAAATAAATCAAATTAAAAATAGCTGCTAATTAAAATAATGTATTCAATTCTCATATCACACCAAGTGCATAGAGAAGAGCCATGGAAAGTCGGTGGCCACCAACCCCCCAAACAACCAACCAATATCGCTTGCTACCATGTTAATTGAAAAACAATTGTCGCAAAATATCTTAAAACCATGAAACAAATATTTATCAATATACAAACAATTCGTTCCTTTTTAATGAATCGAAAGTCCTTAATACACAGCAGGAATATTTTAAATTATTAATTGCTGAAACATTAGAAGTGAGATTAAATGCCGACTCTTAAAATATGCAGACCTTATAATATTTCGGAATCGTAGACTCTAACGTGCATGTATGAACAGTAATTTGTACGTTGGTCTATATAAATAATCTTGTCAGGTTTTGATAATTTTATATAAGACAGGGGAGATATCATTTGCGAATGGCTTTTTACTTCCTGTGAACACTGAAACAATCCGAATAAGTTGGTCACTTAAAAGAAGTTGTAGACGGTTTTTTAAAGTTTGAATTGATGAATATTTGTTTCGTGGTTTTAAGATTTTTTGCAATTGTTTTTTCAATTCTCATGGTAGCATTCGATATTGGTTAGTTGTTTGTGGGGGGGGGTTGGTGGCCACCAACTTTCCGTGGCTCTTCTCTGTGCACTTGGTGTGATATGAGAATTGAATACATGATGATTTTAATTAGTAGCTATTTTTAATTTGATTTATTTAAGACTAAGCATGTGGCGTGGGTTCATATAATAATACATTCATCCATGATTGAGTGTCGAGAGAATTACAGTCCTACTAAAAAGGTATGCGGTTTTCTCTTATAATTTAAGGTTATAGTTTAGTCTGTGATCATATCACAAAGGACTTAGAAAAGCTAAGGCAGATTATGAGAAGTCTCTACCAAAGAATGCAAAGAAAAGCAGTAATGACTTCTATGCTTATATTGACAGTAGAAGGAAAGAATTGAATCATTGGGCCACTTGATGTTAATGGATTAACTGTTGATGAACCTGCTCAGATTGCTGAGAAATTGAATAGGTGTTTTGCAACTACATTTATTCATGAGGAATTCTTTAGGGGACAGGATGCTTGAAGTTTATCAAAGTACAGTGGGGAGCTAAATGACTTTGTGATAACTGAAAGGAAAGTGGCAGGGGAATTGTACAAGCTGAACATAAAAAAAAAAAAAGAGGCTCTTGGGGTGTATGGGATCTATCCAATTAGAGCATCTTTGGATTCAAGTGAGGCCCCTATGGACTGAAAATGTATCCCCAGTTCATAAAGGGAGATGAATAATTGAGTAAAGGTGGCATGAGTAATTAAAGACTTAACATCTGTTCCAGGGAAAATAATGGAGTCATTAGTTGAAGAAGCAATGCAGAACCATCTGGATAGGCACTGCAGCACCCCCCAGCTATTTAAATTTAGATATACAGTGAAAGAAATAATTTTGTGAAGAACAATGCAACGCAATGAATATTTTTATTAACAGGACCCGCATAGAGCATGCACATCCTCTGTTTCTTGTAATAATTTCAATAATAAATGAATAAAAACAAGAAATTGTTTCCAACTTTGAAGTTTAATTAACTGTAGGCCTCACTGTACACCAGGCAGTGACACATTTTGCATTCCAGTGAATATCTGGTAGTTGATTGCCATTGGCAACTTGACAATATACATTTTTTATAGGTGAAATGAATCATCACTGTAGAGCATGCAGTGCAGATTTCATCGTTGACCATGATAGGTGTGTGGCCACAATGTCAGTGTCTTGTTATTCGCCCGAATTCCCATTAAGTAACTAAATAATATTGGTGTTAAGTCAATACTCAACATTCAACAGCGTAATTATGTGATTACAGCTTAATTGCAAATTGGGCTTGAACTTAGTAAGTTGAAGTCATATTATGAGGTGATGTGTAAGTAAAACATTATTTCTACGACACACGATTTTGTGAAATTTAATTCGATAATGGCCTCCATGCTTCCCCATGAAGTAAATTGCATGACAGTGAATAAACTTCAGCAACTTAGTTTTTCGCAATTCTCTCTAAGAAAAAAATGTGATTAAAAAAGGCCACCCCACACCAAAGATTCAAATTTCTCAGTGGGGAATAAATAATAATAAGAAATATATTTGCAGTTTTAAAACTGAATGGTACCAAAGGAAAAGTTGGCTTTGTAGTTGTGATGCTAAAAATGCATTGTTTTGTTTTCCATGTTTACTGTTCAGAGGTGACAATGTGGACAAAAAGTGGCTTTACAAACATAAACAAAATGAAAGAAAAAACTCTCAAACATGAGAGTTCGGAGAAACATATTGATAATGTGATTTCACTATCGCTTTTAGGAAGCATAAATATTAAAGAACAGCTTAGTGAGGCCTACAGACTTTCAATCTGCAAACATAACAGAAAAGTTACCAAGAATCATGAGGTATTATCTTAAAAAAAAATAGACTGCATTAAATTTTGTGGACAGTTTGAAATTCCTTTACATGGACATGACAAAAAAGACGATTCTAAAAATCCAGGAGTATTCAGAGGATTAATAAATTTCGCCTGTATGTTAATTCCAATTTAAAGAACCATTTTAAAAAGTAATGCAGCATTTAAAGGCATTTCAAAAACTATTCAGAATGATATTCTTGACTGTTTTCTGCAAATATGCTGGGATGAAATAAAAAGAGAAATTAAAGAAGCTTGATTCGTAGCTGTTACGCTGATGACACAACAGATGTTTCAGAACATGAACAAATGGTAATTGTTCTGAGATATGAACTGAATGGAGATGTTTTTGGGGTTTTTTCACTCTGGAAAACCAAACGGCAGACGGAATATCGAAGTGCATTCTAGATCAGTTAGAGATAATCCTCGAAGGAAATACTCAAAAACTGGTTGCTCACACATTTGATGGCGCAAATGTGATGAAAGACAAGAAAGGGGGAGTTCAGAATAAAATAAGTGTACAACACATTTTATTCACTGCTATGCACGCCAACTGAATCTGATGATGAGAAATGCAGCAAGTAGTACCCCGAGATTCAAGAATATTCTTTTTGAACCTCATGTCGATACCAACATTTTTCTTGATCACCACAGTATCTCTCTGTTCTCAGAAAGCATATGGACAGCCGTGTTGCTCGATCTTCCCCTACAAGATGGAACTTCAATATACGCAAAAATTGGGGCAGTTAAAATACATGAATATATAGAAACTTTAAGAATGCCATTCTAAAAATCAGGAATTCGTTGTACTGTACTGTGAAAATCCTTCAAAAACATGCAGGATTGAAGCAAAGGAAGTATGTGACTATATAAGTGTTGACATAGGTGAGAGATATTCTTTTACAAAGCAATTAATTGCTGCTAAATTGTTTAATAAGGAGAACTTGGTTATTTTTCGTACGAATATGCCCATGGAAGAGGTACGGGAGACTACTGAGGCATATCCCATGATTGAAAGAGAAACTTCTTACGGAATTACAAGTTTTCTATAGCAGACATGATCTACATAATTATTGCAAATTAACTGACTTGCTGAAATTTATCTCAGAAAATAAGCTAGGTGAAGTTCTTGATGAATTTGCAAAACTCATAAGTTCTTTTGATCATTCCGATGACTACTTCAGAGCCAGAACGCTGCCATTCAATATTAAAAAGAACACTGCCATTCAACATTAAAAAGAATAAAAACATTTTTAAGGAGCACTATGGATCAGGAAAGGCTAAATGCTCAAGTAATGCTTTCAATAGAGAAAAGCTTGGTAAACACTGCACCAGACTTGAATGAGAAAGTTATTAATCTATTTTCAACATATAAAAACTGAAGAGTGGATTTTGTTTTTAAATTAAAGTTAGTCTGTTAATGGTAAATGTCTAGTTAATGTTTTGTAGTATTTTTAACTTATTATTATTAAGTTGCTCAGAGCAAAACGGATACAAAAATATAGATTGTGACAAGTTTAATAATAGGAAATATACATATATTAGATTAGATACATACAAATAAAAGCTTTCGGTTGTTTAGTCAACCTTCTTCAGTTAAACTGACAGTTAGAATGGAGTATGAGGGAGTGTACTGCCAATCTTGTACGTGAAGTGCGTGATTAATTGTTGGATATTGAAGCCTGTGGCTGTGATGTATGTGGACGTGGCCAGCATTTGTCAATGGATGGGATTGCTGTTTTGGTGATAGGGTGGACTTGACAACCACTGTTCACTGAGGTATTGGAGCATTTGATTTTTAACGACTCCAACCAGGCGCGTCGCCGATAATGGCGGGACTTATCCACAATCACAACATCGCGGTGTGGGTCAATGTAGTGGTGGGTGGCCCAAACGTGTTCGGCAATAGCTGAGTGCTCCACATCCGCTAAGCGGATTGCTCTTTTGTGTTTGGAAAGGCGTTTTTCGAGCCGTCTCCCAGTTTCCCTGATGTAGCAGCTAGTGCAGTCACGGCAAGAGATGCGGTAGACCAATCCGCTATGTAGTAGGGTGGGGACAGGTGTTTTTACCTTGGAGATGAGGGATCGTAATTTTCTGCCTGGCAGTTGTACGCATTTTATCCCATGTGATTTTAAGATTCTACAAACCTGTTGTGATAGGTTTGGGTAGTATGGGATAAAGGTGCTCGTGGTTGAATCATCACCTTGGATGTTTCTGTTGGTCGCTACGTGGTCGTGTGTCTGTAGGTCACACCTGTCAAGCGTATTGATGGGATAGCCACACCTCGTAAGATCTGCCTTGACTTTAGCGATTTCGGTGCCCCTCTCATTTACAGAGCTAGAGTGTGTCCAGGCACGAGTTAGCAAGGTTCGTGCAGTGGCAAGAAGATGGCTACGTGTGTGTGCTGACCGGAAGTTGGTAAATTGGCCAGCACACATAGGTTTACGATGGACAGTTGTCTTCAAGCACGTGTCCTCATGCTGGACAAGGGTGTCTAAGTATGGTATGGTATGGTGTTGTCCGACTCTAGCTCGATAGTGAATTTTATGAAAGGTGACAGAGAATTGAGGTGGTCTAAGATTCGGTCACCTGAATTTCTGGGGATAACTACGAACACGTCGTCCCCATATTGACACCAAAAGGCAATGGGATCTGGTACGTTTGTAAATGCATGACCCTCTAATTCCTCCATCGCGATGTTTGCCGTGACCGAACTAACCGGGGAAACCCATGGCTATGCCATGTACTTGTTGGTAAATGGAGTCGTTAAACATGATTGCACCGCCTGTTAAGCACAGTCTGAGGGCGGTGGAGATATCGTCTGATGTTAGTTTGGTTCTGCTGCCAAGGGTTTCGTCATTATCTAAGAGTTGCTTTGCACATGCGATGGCAAGTTCTACTGGGATGGAGGTAAAAAGTGAAACTACATGAAATGATGCCATAACTTGATCTTGTGAGATGGATATGGTACGGATCCTTTCTACGAACTCACTACTGTTGGAGACTGTGTTGGTGGTCTTGCCTACTAGGGGAGAAAGGAGCCTCGCGACAAACTTAGCTAATTCGTAACTCGGTGAGCCACAACAGGATACAATGTGTCTTAGTGGTGTGCCTTCTTTGTGAACTTTTGGTAGTCCGTAAAATTGTGGAATCTGGCAGCCGGAGGCACAGAGGTGATTACGAGTTGATTCTGTTATTTTCTTCTGTTTGAGCCAACTGTTGACAAGGATGTTCACTTTCGACTCCCATCGTTCCAAGGCTTTGATGGGAGGAATGGTTAAGGGCTGGTAAACAGAAGTGTCCTGCAAGAGCAGCAAGGCTTTTGTCTCGTAATCTGTGCGGTTCATTACGACTGTTCGATGTCCTTTGTCTGCTGGTAGGATGACGATGGATGAGTCTCATTTCAGTGTCTTAAGGGCAGAAATTTGTTTGTGGCTGAGATTGGAAGAAGCAGGGCAAGCGTGATGTAAAATTGCTGCAGTTTTTAGGCGAATTGTGTTTGCCACATCTTCAGGGAAACGTGTTAAACATGCTTCTACGCCTAAGGCAATATCAGTGATCGGTGGGTTTCTTGGGAGAACAGCAAATTTCATAGTCGACAGGTCTACTTCTTCTGTAGATAACTGTTTGTTGCTCAGGTTCAATACAAAATCTGTGCAACTTGTGGAAGAGGTATTATGCTAATGACGAAATTGACGGGATTCACTAATTAAAGCATCGAACTTATGTTTTTGATGTGTACAATAGTGTTCAGATTCTCTGACGGCTTGGTAGCACAAGTTATGGATTATATTTGTGTAAACAGGATCAGGAACTAGACTCCTAAGTTCGATCAGCAGGGCTGCTTTATTCGTTGAAGCATATTGTAAGTCTCGATGAAGGCAGCTAATCCATATGCTATATACATATAATATTTATTTGTATGTATTTAATCTAATATATGTATATTTCCTATTATAAACTTGTCACATTTATTATTACTGTGTGTGTCTACATGTCTTATAACCAAGGCAATTTAATGTAACTTTAAGATGCAGCACCCCCAAACATCAGAGTCACAAGCTGCCACTGGTTTTATTAAGGGGTAGTCTTGTCTAACCAAACTGATAGATTACTATACTATGATGCAGTGACCAAGGAACTGGATGCAAAAAATAAATTTTATCATATGCTTGGATTTCAGGAAACCTTTTGATACTGTTGCCCCTAAAAGATTGTTGTATAAACTGAAGAAATGTGATATTAAGGGAAAATTACTGCTCCAGATATATGCATAGTTTAGTCAATGGGTGCTGCTCTTCTTGGACTAATGTTATTAGTGGAGTCTCCCAGGTTTCAGTTCTGGGCCCATTGTTTACAATATTTATTAATGATGATATATTGGGCTTAATGTCTAAGTTTGTGGACATTACAAAGGTGGACATGGTTAATGACAGTAATCAGGGTGAGCTACTGCAATGAGATCTAGGAAAATTAGGTCAATGGGGCTGAAAAATGGCAGTTGAAGTTTAACATTGACAAATGCAAGTTAATGCAAATGTGTAGCAGTAATGCCAGATTTACTTATCAACTGTGTGGTACTACACTCAGGGTAGTGGAAAATGAAAAAAAAACTGCAGGTAATTATTTTAGTCAGATATGAAATTCTCTGAGTGCTGCAGACATGCTGCTAGGACAGCTCATGGAGTTTTGTTTATGATATACAGAAACTTTGCTAGCAGGGATAAGGAGGTGATTATCCCATTGTACAAGGTGATGGTTAGGCTGCATCGTGAGTACTGTTTACAGGCCTGGAGGCCTCACTTTAGCAAGGATGTAGGTCTACTGGAATCAGTGAGGAGAAGGGCAAACAGATTGGCGATGGGAACAAAGAAAATCTTTGGTTCTCAAATTGCTGCTCCCGGAGACTAGGCAGATATGGGGAGTTCTGATTAAAATGTTTAAGGGCCTTCAATGGATTGAATAAGCTGAATGTTTAATGGCATTCTTCCTCTTGATTAGACTACATGCAAGGGGCAGTCATTCAAGCTGAGGAATGATGGTTGCAATATAAATGTGTGGAAGTTTGCCTTCAGCCAGTGGGTGGTTGATTGTTGGAACAGGCTTCCATATATTGTGGAAGTAGATGGGTTGAATGAATTCAAGGAAGAGTAAAACAGATTGTTGAAGTGTGTAGTTTTTTTTTTTTTTTTTTGCTGATTCTATATAAGCTTGTTCTTGCAGAATTTGCCACTACTGCTATTACAGACAAGATATTCTGACACTGTGTAGCCTTAGTTACTTTGGAGCTTAATGTGCACTCAGAGTTGAGGCACTAAAGTATAGGGCTATAAAATTTGAAAGAGTAACAAATAAAAAAAAAAAAATATATATATATACAGTATATATATATTTTTTTTTTTTTTTTTTTTTTTTTTTTTTGGCTGATGCTGCATAAGCTCCTACACTGCTTTCTTGCATCAAGTGCCACTACTACTACTACTACTACTACTACTACTATATCTCATTCTCAAGAAACAAGTAAAGAGTTGAGAAATGGACATTAGGACATCAGGATCAATGTTTTGACTGTTGAAAAAAAACAAAAAAACTACACACTTCAACCATCCAACAGTACCAAAGAATTAAGCAGCTTTGTTTGTCTAATTCTTTAATACGAACATCTCAAGCCAAATAAAAATTACAAGCAAAGCTGTCTAAGTGGTTAATTTGAACTAAGTCCAGATGTTTACCTGCTTTCAGAATCAATAATACTTTACAAATTGTAGAATGGATGAAAAATATAAATGCTTTCTAGACCACAAGTAGTCTGCAGGACTTAACAATAAAACTGTTTTTTTTTCAGTAGGTAACAATGCTATTTACATTGATGGGTAATACAGATGTACCTATAACAAACTAACGTATACTACATATCATTGTATTTAAAAATTAATTATTAATATACTGTATATGCATGTTAGTTGAATCTTTTTGTGGGTCTGTGAATTCTACTTCAAATATAAGTGGTTCATGGCTTCTTTCTCAAATATAAGTGGTTTTTACCTGAAAAGAATGGAAAGCAGTGTTCTAGAGGATGCAGAAATGTTGGCAATTAAATTTGAAATTGAACTTCAGTTTGAGAAAACAAGGATCATCCCACAACAGCATTTTTTTTTTTTTTTTTTTTTTTTTTTTATAATGAACATTAAGATGAAATTAGTATGATAGAAAAGAATAATTTTAGGATTTTTTTTTTTTTTTTAACATTTTAGATGCAGTCATTGAAATACAAATATGAGTTGATCATAAGGCAGAACTATAAATTCCAATACAGATTTAAAAATTCTGCATACAGATAGTTGATCACAAAGCCACCTCCATCATCAATTTATATGAAGCATTAAAACTAAGAAATTAATTGACCAGGCATAGGATTACACTTTAAAATTCACTATTGAACTGGCAGTGTAATTCACAATATTTCATTCATAGTGAACTAAAAAGTAGTAAGAATGGCATCAATTTAATTGTATCTCATATTGTGAAACTGTCACAACAGGTAGCCAAGATATTGCAATACCTTGAATAAGTAATGCTTCATCAGTGTAGAAGACTAATGTTACTTAATCTTGTTGGATACCACCACCCAGATGCATGCTCTTTCAAGGCTTATTGACCTATCATCCGTGGGTGGGTAGGTACAGTGGTGTATTCAGGCTGGAATGCACCGGAACAACGTTCTGGTACATTTTTTCTAAATGTCATAATAGAAAATCATTAAATTTATACACCTAATATTATGAAAAAATGGCATAATCAAAGGGGAGGGAGAATATCTATTTTACCCATTACTACTAAAAATATATATTAATAATAATCGTTAAAATTAACAGATTTCTTTAAAAATTTATTTAAAAACCAAAATATAAATTTCATGATGAAACTTGAACATTCCTTACTAAAGTACAATGTGTTAGATAAAGAGATCCAGTGAATGAGATATACCGTGATGCGTACAAACACTGCATTTTGATTCGCCATGAGCTGAATGCTAGAATTAGTTCTATGAACCGTGAGTCTGAATTCTGATTCAGTTACTGTAGGATCGATTGGCCTTATATAGTCTTCTGGAGAGCGAGCATTCCAGTACTTTTTTTTTTTTTTTTTTTTTTTTTTTAGCAATACACCTCTGGTAGGTACCCTGGTGTTACTAACATGACAACCCAGTTATGAAGTATAATTCCACAATATGAGAGATGCCTAGTGGTGTACATTAGTAAAATTAAGAAATTAATTGCACAAGGCATAGGACTATGCCTCAAAATTCACTATTGAACTGGCAGTGATAATTCACAATATTTTAGCATTAACATTAGTAGAGGCATATGATGCAAGAAAGCAAGCTTATACAGCATTAGCAAAAAAAAAAATTAAAAAAATCCCATTTCACCCATCCATTCATGCCAAATGTTTGTCTAGTTCTGCCTTGAATTTATTTAAGCTGTCAACTTCTAGAACGACAGATGGAAGTTTATTCCAGCAATCAACCACACGCTGGCTAAAGGCAAACTTCTGCACATCTGTTCTACAACAATCTTTCCTCAGTTTGAATTTATGTCCCCTCAGGCAATTAATCTGGGCAAGAGGAAGAATCCCATCAGCATTAATCTTGCTCAAACCATTCAAGGCCTTATACACCTCAATCAGATCACCTCGCAGGTGCATCTTTCTTCGTAAGAGCAACCCTTTGTTCCATTCACTAATCTTGTTGCTCTTCCCTGTACTCGTTCCAGCAGTTCTGCATTGTTCCTAAAATATGGCCTCCAGGCAGTACTCAAGGAGTGGCCTGATCATTACTTTATACAAGGGGATAATCACCTCCATATCCCTGCTAGAAAAATTCTTGTATATCATTGACAAGACACCATCAGCTACTCTTGCCAACTGTGTACACTGCGCAAAAACTTCATATCTGAATCCCAGGTCCTTTTCATTCTCTGCCACTTTGAGAGTAGTTCCACACAATTGATATGATACTTGGGATTACTGCTACCCATACGCAGTACTTTACATTTGTCAGCGTTAAGCTTCAGTTGCCTCTTCTCAGCTCATCTGCTCAACATTACTAGATCCTCTTGCAGTAGCATACTGTCATTAGTGTCAATAACCCTGCCAATCACCGTATCGTCTGAAAACTTAGACATTAAACCCTATATACCTTCATCAATATCATCAATAAATACGGAAAACAGCAATGGACCCAACACTGAACCTGGCAGACTCCACTAATAACGTTAGTCTACAAACAGCAGGGTCCATTGATTACCACTCTGACTTCTCCCACTGAACCATCCTTTTATCCATAGCAGCATTTTAGCTGCTATGGATAATATGATGCAAGAAAGCAAGCTTATGCAGCATCAGCCAAAAAAAAAAAAAAAAAAAAAAAACCCTTCCCATTTCATCCCTCCATTCGTTCCAAATGTCTCTCCAGCTCAGCCTTAATTTATTTAGGTTATTAGCTTCCACAACAAAAGATGAAAGCCTGTTCCACCAATCAACTACCCGCAGGCTAAAGGCAAATTTTTGCACATCATTTCTACAACTATCCCCAATTTGAAACTGTGCCCCCTCAAGTTTTTAGTCTGAGCAAGAGGAAGAATCCCATCAGCATTCAGCTTGCTCAATCCATTCAAGGCCTTACACACCTCAATAAGATCACCTTGCAGGTGCCTACTGTCCAGGTGCTGAAATTTGCAGAACTTAAGCCTTTCTTGGTAAGAGCACCCCTTTGTTTCCCTCACCAATCTCGGTGCCCTTCTTTGTACTCATTCGAGCAACTCTACATCCTTCCTTCCTAAAATGAGGCCTCCAGATCTGTACACAGTGCTCCAGGTGTGGCCTGACCATTGCCTTGTATAAGGGATAATCACCTCCCTGTCCCTGCTAGCAAAATTCATATATATCATTGACAAGACTCCATTAGCTACCCTGGCAGCCCGACTACACTGCTCAGCAAATTTCATATTTCACAGCATAATTACCCCCCCGGTCTTTTCCACTTCACTGAGTGTAGTACCACACGGTTGGTACGTTTCTGTTCGGTTATTGCTACCCATATGCAGTACTTTGCATTTGTCAATATTAAACTTTAGTTGCCACCTCTCAGCCCATTTTCCCAACTTATCGAGATCCAGTTTGAGTAGCATACTGGCTTTACTGTCATTAACAGCCCTGCCAAACTTTGTATCATCTGCAAACTTGGACATTAAACCTGATATTCCTTCATTGATATCATTGACAATACTGAAAATAACAATGGGCCCAACACCGAATCCTGGCTAACTCCACTCATAACATTTGTCCACGAAGAGCATTGTCCATTGATTACCACTCTCTGTCGTCTCCCACTTAACCATCCCTTTATCCATTGTAGCAACTTACCCTTAATGCCATACCTCTCCAATTTGTAGAGCAGTCTTCCATGTGCAACAGTATCAAAAAGCTTTCCTGAAATCCAAGTATATGAAATCAAAATTATTTTTGGCATTCAGTTCCTTTTTGACCACATAGTATCCAATCAAATTGGTCAGACCAGACCTCCCTTTAAAAAACCCATGCTATGTCTTAACTATTACTGTAGTCTTGTCTAGATGATCCTGCAATGCCTCTTTAACCAGTGATTCCATTATTTTTTCCGGAACACAAGTTAAATTAACATGTCTGTAGTTACTTTTCACCTTTTAGCATTAGTTTAGCATTAGCATTAGTAGAGGCATATGAAGCAAGAAAGCAAGCTTATTCAGCATCAGCCAAAAAAAAAAAAAAAAAAAAAACAACCACTACTCCCATTTCACCCCTCCGTTCGTTCGAAATACCTGTCCAGCTGAGCCTTAAATTTGTTTAGGCTATCAACTTCAACAACAAGCGATGGGAGTCTATTCCACAAACCAACTGCCCGCTGGCTAAAGGCAAATTTCCGCACATCTATCCGACATCCGTCCTTCCTCAATTTGAATTTATGCCCTCTCAGGTGATTATTCTGAGCAAGAGGAAGAATCCCATCGGCATTGAGCATGCTCAAGCCATTCAAAGCCTTATACACCTCTATCAGATCACCTCGCCGATGCCTAGTCTCCAGGCTCTGTAATTTGCAAAACTTAAGCCTTTCTTTGTAAGAGCAACCCTTTGTTCCATTCACTAATCTTGTTGCCCTTCTCTGTACTCGTTCCAGCAGCTCTATATCCTTCTTGAAATGAGGCCTCCAGACTTGTATACAGTACTCAAGGTGTGGCCTGACCAATGCCTTATACAAGGGAATAATCACATCCCTGTCCCTGCTAGAAAAATTCCTGTATATCATTGACAAGACACCATGAGCTACTCTTGCAGCTCGTCTGCACTGCTCAGAGAACTTCATATCTGCCTGCACAGTTACCCCCAGGTCCTTTTCATTCTCTACCACTGTCAGCGTAGTACCACAGAGTTGATACGTTGATCTGGTGTTACTGTTTCCCATATGTAGCACTTTACATTTGTCAATGTTAAACTTCATTTGCCACCTCTCAGCCCATCTGCTCAACCTTTCCAGATCCTGTTGCAGCAGCATAATATCAGTAGTGTCCTTAACAACCCTGCCAACCTTGGTATCGTCTGCAAACTTGGACATTAAGCCTGATACACCATCATCAATATCATTTATAAATACAGAAAACAACAATGGACCCAACACTGAACCCTGAGGAACTCCACTAATAACATTAGTCCACGTTGAGCAGTGTCCATTGATTACCACTCTCTGTCTTCTGCCACTCAACCATCCCTTTATCCATAGCAGCAATTTGCCTCCAATGCCACACTTCTCCAATTTGTGCAGCAGTCTTCCATGCGCAACAGTATCAAAAGCCTTTCTAAGATCCAAATATATAATATCAAAGTTATTCCCTGCATCCAGTTCTTTTGTGACTACAACATAGTATCCAATCAAATTGGTCAGACAAGACCTGCCCTTAACAAAACCATGCTGTGTCGGAGCTGTAACTGAATTCTTGTCCAGATGATCCTGCAGTGCTTCTTTAACCAGTGCCTCCATTAATTTTCCTGGAACCGAAGTTAAACTAACAGGTCTATAATTACTTGTGTCAGCCTTTGATCCTCCTTTGTGAATTGGGGTTACATTTGCACATCTCCAGTCCATGGGTACCTCCCCGGAGTCCAAAGAAGCTCTCATAATTATGGCTAGGGGTTTGCTTACTTCCTTTGCTGCCTCCTTTAATATAACTGGATAGATCCCATCCACCCCGGGTGCCTTTTTTATGTTTATCCTCAACAATTTCTCCTCCACTTTCCTCTCAGTTATTAGAAAATAATCTAGCTCACTGCCAATGTTTACTTCACCTACAACATTCCCCTTCCTGAATAACTCCTCATGTGTGAATGTAGATGCAAAATACTCGTTTAGATTGTTAGCCACCTGAGCTGGATCCTCAACTGTTGAACCATCAACATCCAGTGGACCAATCTGATTCATCCCTTTCCTTCTTGAGTTTAAATAGGTAAAGAACTCTTTTCTGTTTTTCTTTGCGTCCTTTGCCAAGGATTTCTCATAATCTGCCTTTGCCTGCCTAATCTCCTTTGTGACTTGGTTACTGACCAACTTATATCTATCATAGGCTTCCATGTCACCCATTAATTTGTATGTATCCCATGCATTTTTCTTTTCTGCCATTTGTCTCATTAGTTCATCTGACAACCATTTAGGCCTGAACCTTGAACAATATTTCTTGGGTATGTAAAGCCCGGTAGCTTCCAAGACTAGTTCCTTGAACGCTTCCCATTTTGTATTTGCTGTTGGCAACATCATCAGTTGGTCCCACTGTATAGAATTTAAATACTGTCTCAGACCATCATAGTCGCCTTTACGAAAGCAAAAACCCTTCCCTTTACCTCTGATGGTAGTTACCTCCTTGAGTAAATCCCACTTCATCACACTGTGATCACTGCCACCCAGTGGTTCCTTTATCTACAGATTCCTAATGCATGAAGAATCACTACTGATAATCAGATCAAGAGTATTACTCCCTCTAGTTGCCTCCCGAACATGCTGGTGTAGAAAACAATCATCCAATAAATCCACAAAAGCCTTGCTAGTGTGTGAGTGACCAACCCACAAATTCCAGTCAATATCTGGGAAATTAAAATCCCCCATTATAAGACTCTCTGATGTACTGGCCCATTCTATTTCCCTGTACAGTATCTTATTATACTCATCAGAGTCATTAGGCCTATAGCACACTCCTACTTAATTTTGATTTACCTATGCTTATGTCCCACCAAACTGACTCGACACTGCCCTGTCCATCAATCAATGTCGACTGGCTTCACTTCCTTGGATTTTGTGTTTTTTAACTAATAGCATAACCCCTCCTCCCCTCCTGTCCTGTCCATCCTTTCTATACACATTGTACTCCCCAAATTCCAGTTCTGCATTCCTTATATCTGTGTGACACCACGTCTCTGATATCCCAACAATATCTGCCTTTGATGTTTTGAGCAATACCTCAAATTCATCAAATTTATTTACTAAACTCCTAGCATTGGTGTACACGCAAGTATACATGCACCTGTTTCTATTCTTAGCTACCCTGACACAACCCATGTGTTTACTTGTACCGCAATGACTTCCAGCAGTCTCTGAAATATCCTGCATCTTGTTTTTCAGGCTTCTGCTCATTCCAATAGAAGCAGTGCAAGAATCTCTTTCACCTCTGCCAGTGGCTACTGTTAATCCATTAGTCTTTGTCTCCCCCCAAGCTAGCAGTTTTCCGACCCACCTAACACTGCCTCGATAGCATCAGCAAATATTCTTGCACCCTTTCTATTTAAGTGTATCCCATCCCTGTAGAAGCAATCTCTCCTGTTAACAAGTACATTCCAGGCTGAAAAAAATTCTACCCCTTGAGCCTTGCACAATCTTTCCAGGGCCGAATTGATCGACAAGGCTCTCATCATATACTCCCTCCTATCGTGTCTGGGCAGAATTGCAGACACTTTCAAATTCAACCCTACTTCACGGCTTTTTTTCAACAGTGACCTGTACTTGTTAAGTAATTCCGCTGGTCTCCTACTCTTAATATCATTAGTGCCAACATGTACAACTATATCACCTTTTCTTCCCTTAAAAAAATGATATCTGCTCTACAACGTCATCAACCTTTGCCCCTGCGGACATACCCTTGTCCTGTTCCACCTATCCTTTTTACAAAGCATGTTCCCCGTTTCCCTGACAATAGTCACCAACAACTACTAGTTTGTGAACTAGTAGTTCAACAACTACTAGTTCCTGCTTTTGAACCCCCCCTTTGTGAATTGGTGATACATTTGAACTACTTTTGAACCCCCCTTTGTGAATTGGTGATACATTTGCACACCTTCAGTCCAAGGCAGTCTCCCTTGAGTGTAAGGATGGTCTCATAATTATGGCTAAGGGTTTGCTTACTTCCTTTGCTGCCTGTTTTAATATAACTGGATAGATCTCGTCCACCCCAGGTGCCTTCCTTATGTTTAACTTCGACAATTTCTCCTCCACTCTGCTCTCATTTATTACAAAATCACTTAGCTCCCTGTTAGCGTTTGATAAACTAAGATTGTGCAAGGCTCATGGAGTAGAATTTTTTTCAGCGTGCTCGTTAATAGGAGAGATAGACTGCTTCTACAGAAATGGGATACACTTAAATAGAGAGGGGTGCAAGAATATTTGCTGATTCTGTTGAGGCAGTGTTAGGTGGGTCAGAAAACTGTTAACTTGGGATTCACAGACTAAAAGAGTAACAGTATCCGTAAGCCGAGGCAAAAGCCATTCTTGCACTGCTTCTATTGTAACAAACAGCAGCCTAGAGAGCAAGTTGCTGGCGACTTTAAGAACTGCTGGGAGTCATCTTGGAACAAATAAATACATGGACCGTTTTAAGGTAACTAAGAGTAAGAACAGGAGCATGTATGCTTGCATGTACACCAATGCCAGAAGTATAGTAAGTAAATTTGATGAATTTGAAGTCCTGATCAAAGCATCAAAGGCAGATATTGTTGGGATGTCAGAGACATGGTTTCACACAGATATAAGCATTGCAGAATTGAAATTTGGGGTTATAATGTGTACAGAAAGGATAGCCAGGGTAGGAAGGGAGGAGTGGTTATGCTGTTAGTTAAGAAACACAAAATCTAATGAGGTGCATCCAGTTGACATGGGTGGACAGTGAATGTTGAGTCAGTTTAGTGTGACATAAAAACTGGGAAAAGGAAAATGTGTGTAGGAGTGTGTTATAGGCCTAATGACCAATTGTGAACAATTGTGCAGAAAAATAGTGGGCCAGTAAATCAGAATGTCTTGTAATGGAGGTTTTAACTTTCCAGATATTGATTGTAACTTATGTGTGTTTATCACTCTCAAGCTAGCAAGAGTTTTTTTTTTTTTTTGCGTTCATTGGAGGATTGTTTTCTGCAGCAACATGTTCGAGGTGCAACCAGAGGGGGTAATACTCCTGATCTGATTATCGGCAGTGATGACGCATGCATTAGGAATTTCCAGATAAAGGAACCACTAGGAGACAGTGCTCACAATTTACTGATGTGTAATTTACTTAAAGATGTAACTACCATCAAGGGTAAAGGAAAGTGTTTTTGTAAAGGTAACTACTGTGGTCTCAGGCAGTTTTTGAATTTTATAAAGTGGAATCAACTGATGATGTTAAAAACAGCAGCGAATTCTAAATGGGAGGCCTTCAGGGAATTAATCTTGGAAGCTACTAAGTTTTTCATACCACTAAAAAACTGTTCAAGATTTAGGCCTAAATGGAATGTCAGAT
This sequence comes from Mastigoproctus giganteus, assembly GCF_048544385.1. NCBI lineage: Eukaryota > Metazoa > Arthropoda > Arachnida > Uropygi > Thelyphonidae > Mastigoproctus > Mastigoproctus giganteus. Next base: position 73,184,027 of record NC_143580.1, read on the forward strand.
GAACTAATGAAGCTTGTGGCAGAAGAAAAATGCGTGGGATCCATATAAATTAGCAGGTGACACAGAAGCTTACGGCAGATATAAGCTAGTCTGTAATCAAGTCACAAAGGAGGTTAGGCAAGCGAAGGCTGATTATGAGAAATCCTTAGCAAAGGATGCAAGAAAAAAACAAACACTTTACTTATGTAAACTCTTGAAGAAAGGGGATGAATCAGATAGATCCACTTGATGATGGTGGTTCGACTGCCGATAATCATGCTCAGATGGCTGACAAACTGAATGAATATTTTGCATCTACATTCACACATGAGGAATTCTGTTAGGAAGGGGAGGACAGAAGTTTACTAAACTCTAACAGGGAGCTCAATGATTTGGTAATAACGGAGAGCAAATTGGAGGAGAAATTGTTGAAGTTAAACATAAAAAATGCACCTGGGGCAGATGGAAACTGTCCAGTTATATTGAAGGAGGCAGCAAGGGAAGTAAACAAACTCTTGGCCATAATTATGAGAGCATCCTTAGATTCAGGGGAGGTCTCCATGGACTGGAGATGTGCAAATGTATCCCCAATTCACAAATGGGGGTTCAAATGGTGCCACAAATAATTATAGACCTGTTAGTTTAACTTCTATTCCAGGGAAAATAATGAAGTGTTTGGTTAAAGAAGTGATGCAGGATCACCTAAACAAGACTGCAGTAATAGTTCAGACACAGCATGGGTTTGTTAGAGGGAAGTCTTGTCTGACCAATTTGATTGGATACTACGATGTGGTCACAAAGGAACTGGATGCAAAAAATAATTTTGATATCATATACAGCAGACTCTCGATTTACCGGGATTGGTTTAACTGGGAAGCGGATTAACTGGAACACTTCAAGACTCCAAAAAAAAAAAAAAAAAAAAAAAACACAATCAACCGGAAATCATAAAATTCAAGTAATAACTGGAATAGGTATAAACAGATGTTTTGCAAGTCGTAAATAAGTGACAAGTAGGGCATTATAAAGTTATAATTGGGAGATTATTATCTTGAGACCCCTACTGTATTCATTCCCGACGCTAAAAAAAAAAAAAAAGAGAGAACAAATATTTAGTTTGTTTTAGTGTGTTGCTTCGATTGTATTCCGTCGCTCCAGAAAGAGAAAAATTTTATTCACTTTCAATTAAACAAAAACTTAAATTATTCAAATGTTTGAAAACTGTCCATCCATTAAATCTTTAATGAACCATTATAATGTTGGTGACCAAACCATGTGCGAAATTGTAAAAAATAAAGGGAAGCATCGTATTGGACACGCTAGTAGTGCGTGGTAGTTTTTATTCTATTGCATTTATTTTTTACGTTGCTGAACACTTTTGGATATACTGTAGTAAGTCCCTGACTTATGTAACTTCGAACTTACGCTATTTTTTTTCACTCAGTTTTTTTTTTTTTTTTTTTTTTTTTCCCCTGTTTTACGATTGTAAAATTTAAAACAGAATAATAAGCAATCAATACTGACAATCATGGCATACACAAATTGCACAAGTGAGATATGGAGTAACAAGCTAACCCACAGAATTCCACCTATCTGTATTATCACAAATGCAATAAGATCGAGTTTACTACCAATTTATAATTAATTGCACTAACAGCAAAGCCCAATAAACCAGAAAGTGCAAATTGTTTGTTTTATGGCAGTGACCTTCAGAAATGTGCTTTAGTAAAATGTGAGCTTGCGTGGAGTGATTAGTGAGTTTTCGCCTTAACCCTGTGAAGTTCTTTACAGAAATTTTCATTTTGACCATTATAACGGTGCTGACTAAGAGAATAAGTGACAGCAGTACTAATAAATCTATCAAGAAAAGGAAAGCGATATAGTTGGATCAGAAAATTAAAATAATGATGTATGAAAATGGCCAAACATCAAGTATCATGCAGAATTCTGATTTGTCAATGGCAACGGCGAACACAATAAAGGAGAAAGACAAAGTGGTGAAGTGATCGGCACCAATGGAGTCAACTATGATAACCAAGGCTACAAAATATATATCAGTTTTTACTGTCAGTTTCTTCCTTTAATGTTTTCTTTTCTTATGTGCCACTCCAGCAACATCACCTCTGTCCCCAGCTAGTTTTTAATTGAACTAATTGAAAAATACATGACTATTTTTCTTCACTCTTTTGAGAATATTATGTGGTTTTTGTAATTTTGGCATATCACGGATGTAGGAACAATATTTTATTGGTCACTCCCAAATTACGTAAAACTCAATTAAGAAGTCCTGGAACGTTTGTCGGGGACTTGCTGTATTTTTGGATTTTCTGGGATTTTTATTTTGCCATCTATCCCGGAAAATCAAGAGTGTACTGTATTTGGATTTCAGGAAAACTTTTGATACTGTTGCACATGGAAGATTGCTCTACAAATTGGAGCAGTATGGCATTAAGGGCAAGTTGCTACAATGATTAAAGGGATGGTTGAGTGGTAATCAATGGACACTGCTCTGTGGACTAATGTTATTAGTGGAGTATCCCAGGGTTCGGTGCTGGGCCCATAGTTGTTTTGTGTATTTATTAATGATATCAGTGAAGGTGCATCAGGCTTAATGTCCAAGTTTGCTGATGATACAAAGGTTGGCAGGGTTGTTAATGACAGTATGCTACTGCAACAGGATCTAGAAAAGTTAGGTGGTTGGGCTGAGAAGTGGCAACTGAAGTTTAATATTGACAAATGCAAAGTACTGCATATGGGTAGCAGTAACCCAGGAGAAATGTACCAACTGTGTCGTACTAAACTCAGGGAGGTTGAAAATGAAGAAGACCAGGAGGTAAGATATGAAGTTCTCTGAACAGAGCAGGTCATGGAGTTTTGTCAATGATATATATATATATATATATATATAGGAATTTTGCTAGCAGATTTAAGGAGGTGATTATACCTTTTGTATAAGGCAATGGTCGGGTCACACCTTGAGTACTGCATTCAGGTCTGAAGGCCTCATTTTAGGACGGATGCAGATTTGCTAGAACCAGTAAGCAACAAGATTGGTGAGAGGAACAGAGGGGGTTCTCTTACAGGAGAGGTTTAAGTTCTGCAAGTTGCAGAATCTGGTGACTAGGCATCTTTTGAGGTGATATAATTGAGGTGTTCAAAGCTTTGAATGGTTTGAGCAGGCTCAATGCTGATGGGATACTTCAACTTGCTGAGATTAAGAACCTGAGGTGTCATAGACTTAAATTGCCGAAAGACAGTTGTAGAATAGATGTGTGGCAGTTGGTCTTTAGCTAGCAGGTAGTTGATTGCTGGAACAGACTTCCATCTGGTGTTGTGGAACTTGATAGCTTAAATAAATTTAAGGCTGAACTAGACAAACATATAGAGTGACTGGATAGTTAAAATGGGAAGGTGTTGTTTTTTTTTTAGATGATACTCTATAAGCTTGCTTTCTTGCATCCTATGCTAATGCTAACCACCAAGGGCATGCTGTGCATGCAAGTCAACTGTGTAGTTGCTATGTAATGCAGCTTGGTTTGGTTTTAATATACTTGTAGTATTAGTAGTACAGGAACTCCCCGACTTATGTAATACTTGACTTAAGCAAATTCAACTTTATGTAAGTTTTTTTTTTTTGCTGGCAGGTGCAAACTGAAAAAAATATTGAAACTTATTTTGCATCTGTAGGGATAAATGGAGGAATTGTGAAAATATTGTGATGTGAACCCAATAAACTTTTTTTTTTTTTTTTTTAAATTCATTCCAATTCCTTGGAAGTTGACAATTTTGCTATATTACTAAGCTATTTATTGCTCTAAAAGAACATTTTATAATGGAATTTGCACTACTCTTTCATCATTATCATATGCTCCTGTTATAAGAATCAATTTTGAATGCCTTTGTGATATTTTTCTAAAGCATGTTTCTGGAGGTTACACCAAAAAACAATTTTCACTTTTTGGTTTATTGGGCTTTTCTTTTAGCACAATCTATTATAAATGGGTAATAAACTCTATCTTATTGCATTTGCCATGATCCCGATAACTGGAATTCTGTGGGTTTTTATATTACAGTATTATGATAATGTGTTCCACTTCACCGAAGTCTTCAATCATATAAAAAACAAATTTTCAGAAACTTTTCTTCATTCCTATTTACGTATTACAATGATATCCCAGGTGCAAACTGCAGTTGCAAATACTCTAGGGGAAACATTTGCAAAAATCTCTGCAATAACATCGCAGTGTTTTTGGCCCTGAAAAAGAAAAGTGAGAGAAACCCACTGAACTTCTGTTCAAAAGGGCTTGAATCGTATAACAAGCCCTTTTCACAGGAAGAGTTAAATGCAGCACCCACAAATGAAGGATCATCTTTTAATTTTGTTTAACAGAATTTTTTATTAACAAACAATTTCTGGATTCCTGGCGAAAGGCTATCGTTCTTGCTTTCCCAAAACCAGGAAAGGATCCTAGAAATCCAAGTAACTATCGTCCTATCGCTCTGACAAGCTGTTTGTGAAAAGTCCTGGAAAGAATGGTTAATGCAAGCCTTGTATGGTATTTGGAAATAAATGGTCAGCTTTCCAGGACTCAGTGTGGTTTCCAAAGAAATAGATCCACTTTGGATCATTTAATCTGATTGGAAACGTCCATTCATCATGCTTTTATTAAATCCGAGCATCTGATAGCAGTTTCCTTTGATATTGAAAAAGCGTACGACACAGCCTGGCGATTTGGAATATTAAAAGACCTCAATAACTTTGGTCTTAGAGGTAATCTTCCTCTTTTTATTAAAAACTTTCTTTCGAATCGCCAATTTCAAGTCCGTTTAGGATCCACCCTCTTGCAAGTGTCTCTCTCAGGAAGAGGGAGTCTCACAAGGATCCGTTCAAAGTGTCACGCTTTTCGCAATCAAAATAAACTCCATCACAGAACAACTTCCACCCACGGTAAACAATGCCCTCTGTTGACAATTTTGCTATATTTTGTTATTCATGCAATATGAGGGTCATTGAAAGGCAACTGTAGAAAACCATTGATCATCTTACAGCTTGGTCTTTGGCTAATGGGTTCAGATTTTGATCACAGAAGACTGTGTACACTTCTGTCGCAAATGTAATCTTCATCCTGACTTGGCTTGGGCAAAACAACATCCCAGTTGTAGCAGAATTTAAATTCCTTGGACTTATTTTCGACAAGAAGCTTACATTTTTACAACATATTCGTCAGCTTAGGACAAGGTGTGTTAAAGGGCTTAACATCCTTCGTGCCCTTTCGTCAACTTCATGGGGTGCAGATCGTATTACCCTTCTTCGTCTTTACCAAGCACTTATCAGTTACAAACTCGATTATGGGTCTCGGGTTTATGGATCTGCTAGAGATAGTGTACGTCAGTGGTTAGATCCAATCCACCCTCAGGCCATGCGGACAACCACCAGAGCATTTCGCACATCTCCTGTCCAAAGCCTTTACGTTGAAGCTAATGAACCCTCTCTAGATCTTAGATGTAAGCAGTTGTCCTTTCAGTACGCCTCCAAATTGAAATCCCTGCCCGATCATCCCACATGGGCATTCGTTTTCGAGCCATGCGGAGAAAACCCTCTACTACACCCGTCGGACTGCCAACAAACCTTTTGGTATTCGGAGTCAAGGGCTGTTGAATGAACTAGACATGAATGGTAGACAACGTTACCCAGGCAATTCCTTCCACCTTGGCATGCCTATTTTCCAACTTGTGACTTCTCCCTTAAGATCTGGGAGAAGGCTACTACATCTGTCTTCCAGCAACACTTTGCATCACATAGACAGCAGTATTCTGACTTTCTGCCAGTCTATACAGATGGCTCAAAGTTAATGTTATGTGGGATCTGCTGTTGTGTTCCCTCACAAAACATTATCCAGTAAGATCCCACAAGAAACTAGCATTTATACTGCAGAGTTGCGTGCAATAGAAACAGCCCTAGATCACATTAAAAATCACGATTACCAGAGGTATATGATTTATTGTGATTCATTAAGCGTGTTACAGGCTCTAGTATTGGCGAGGTATATCCCTCATCCGGTCCTGTCCAGGATCCAGCAGATTCTTTCTCTCGTGCAATTAGAATTTGATATTCGCTTTTGCTGGATCCCAAGCCACAATTGGATCTGGGGAAATGAATTAGCTGATACCGCTGCCAAATCAGCCATTTCCCTGGATAATCATTGCCTGTCAGTCCCCTATACAGACTATAGGCAAATAATACGCTCTAAATTATATTTCCAATGGCAAGATTCTTGGCACGGACAGGCCACAAATAAACTACATCACATAAAGCCTGTAATTACGCAATGGCAGTCCAGTCTACACAGGGTTCGAAGAGAGGAAGTTGTTCTTGCTTGGCTCCGCATAGGTCATAGTCATCTAACACTTTCTTATTTGCTGAGGGCGGATGATCCACCTATGTGCGAGATGTGTAACGTTATTTTAACCGTGAGTCCTATTTTTATAGGAGCACAATGCTTGTGTTTTACTGCTTTTAATAATTTGACTGAACCACTTACACTCAGTCAGATAATAGGTGACAGAGGCAATATGTCCGACGTTTTAACTTTTTAGAATCTATTAATTTGTATACAAATGTATAAGTTCTATACTTTACATGCTTTTACTTTATACCTTTCTTTTACATAATAGTTAATTGCTTGATGTGGTAGCCTAGGCTACTAAAATGTTTAGTAGCCTTTTAAATTTGACTTGGTGCATTATGGCCTTAGCTGCCAATGTGCCATTAAAAACCAAACCAAGCTGTGGGCCAACTTTCGTATCATCTGCAAACTTCGACATTAAGCCTGATATACATTCATCAATATCATTGATAAATATACGAAACAACAGCGGGTCCAACACTGAACCCTGGGGGACTCCACGAAGAACAGCGTCCATTGATTACCAATCTGTCTTCTCTCACTCAACCACTCTTTTATCCATTGTAGGGACTTACCATTAATACCATACTGCTCCAATTTGTACAGTAGTATTCTATGTGCAACAGTGTCAAAAGCTTTCCTGAAATCCAAGTATATGATATCAAAATTATTTTTTTTGCATCTTTCCTTTGTAACCATATCATAGTATCCAATCAAATTTGTCAGATAACTTTCCCTTAACAAACCCATGCCGTGTCTGAATTATTACTACAGTCTTGTCTAGATGATCCCGCAATGGATCTTTAACCAGTGACTCCATTATTTTTTTTCTGTAACAGAAGTTAAACTAACTGTCTAATTATTCGTGTCACCCTTAGATCCACCTTTGTGAATTGGGGATACATTTGCACATCTCCAGTCTGTGGGGACTTCCTCCGAGTCCAAGGATTCTCTCATAATATGGCTAAGGGTTTGCTCACTTCCTTTGCCACCTCCTTTAATATAACTGGATAGATCTCATCTGTCCCAGGTGCCTTATGTTTAAATTCAACAATTTCTCCTCTACTTTACTGACAGTTTTAAAAAATCATTAAGTACCCTGTTACAGTGTGATAAACTTCTGGCATTTTCCTTTCTTAATAACTCCATGTATTTCAGAACCACTTTTGGCACATTTGAAACAGATCAGATGGTGTCAGCAGGACCACAAATGCACATTGTGTTTAAAATGGATGAAAATCATACTTTACTTTGACAATTGTGTTATCTATGCATCATAGATAGTGTTTATTATTTAAATCATCCAACATGCAGTCTGGAATGGTCACTTGCAAATTCATACTTGTGGTACCTTCACTCACAACCTAAAGTCTTTTTGTTTTGAGGCGTTATTTAAGGTAAGTAATATCAAAAACTTTCTATACATGTATTCTACTCTATGGCTACTGAGAGGATTTGAGCACATTACTCCTAATAGTAGCTAATTAATATCAGCTGCTGTTTAATTTGTTTTGTAATATTCTAAAACTTCTGTTTGAAATGCTAATTGCTGCAGTCAACAGTCTGAGTTGTGTGCACTGCAAATTATTGCATCGGTAACTCCCTACAGTTTTTGAAGGTAACATAGGATGCTTATGGAATACGATATGTCTAGTTTTGTTTGTCATTTACCACTTGATAAACCAATATGGAATGATGAGAGGACTATTTAAAGTTGGAAACTGATATTTGCTTGTATGGAATTATTTGTGAATAATTCACAAATAATTAAATATAAGTAAAAAATTCAATATAATTGCTCTATTCATCTTTATAAGAATTAGGAATATGTTTATGCAATTTTAATTATACTGGTATTTTGACGTGTATTTGATTCTGTCTGAGTATCCAGAATCCCTTAGAGCTTAATTTTGTGTTCAAAAGACACTTCTACTTGTCACCCAAAGGTCTTTATGTTATGAAACTTATGGAATATATACAATTTCATTTATCGGCATGAAAGGAAATGGATCTTTTCGTGTAAAAGATGTGTTTATGAATACCTAGTATTCCTGGAGGTGATCACCCAGGTGCAAATCAATGTAAGCAGAGGAAGAGGTCAGGCATCTGCAAGACCGAGGAATAGCCAACTCTGTGTGACATAAGGAAATACTTAATGGTAGGAGACGTTATGATATGGTGTAATACTGCTAGTTTGTCAGAAATAAAATCAAAATAATTTCTTTAAAAAAACTGTTAACCAGAAACCAGATCAGGTAATGTATTATTTTTCCCTTCTACTCTGCCATCTTCTGTTGTATCAGTTGTATTTATGTGTTGGAGGGTACTGCTGTATTAAGTAGCTTGGTATAATTTTCTGTGTGTATGCCATCTTCCTGAACTTTTATATCATCTACATTATTGCATCATGGATGGTCAAACAAATCGAATAAACTGATCAGCAAAAAGAAATAATCCTATAAAAAAAAATGTAATCCATTTCAAAAATATGTGGTCTCAAATTTAATCTTGATTTCCATCATTTACTTTCTCTGACATGAAACATAAGTGATAATCCATCTACTTTTTCTTACAGGTCTTGTAGTTATTGGTTGCCCTAGCCACTGCTTATCTCATTTAATGGCCTAATTATTCATCCTGATTCCTTTTTGCTATGGCAGTGAAACTTATGTACATGTCTACGCAGATATTCCTTGTCAGAAACTTCCTAATCTGGACTCTGCATTTTGATCTCCTTTGGTTCAAAACCTCTTTACCCCATTCTGTTGTATTGATTTTTGGCTCTGTATTGCTCTTTCAGCTTGACAGATCACTCAACCAACCTCTTGACTTATTCCAATCTAACTTTCCTAACTGTGGAGTAATTTCCCTTGGTGATTTTAATGCTCTCATGATTAATTGGTTTCAATTTCTAACTACATAATAATAATAAGATTCTTTATTAACATAAATTTTATACAATAGTGATTCCTTACACAGAAAGCCAGAGGAATCTTACAATTAGTTGTTTATACAAGTGATTTTGATTTATAAAAAAATAAATAAAATAATAATAATAATAACTAAATAAGAATCCAGCTGTTAGAGATGTTGAGGCTTTTGCTATTACTAATCACCTTTCACACTTCACTCATTTACCTACGAAATTCCAGATAATTTTAACCACATACCTAACAGTTTTGATCTCTCTCTTCACCTTTCTAAATATATAGTTAATTAGTTGTCTTGTAAGTACCTCGATCCAAACTTGGGATGGTCTTCTCCAGCAGAGCCATTGACTTGTGGTTTTTTTCCCTCTCATCTCATTTGGCATTATGCGATTGCAAAATGGGATGGTTTGTATGATTTGTTACTATTTATCTTGGTTGAATTATTGTTTTAAATTTTCAGATCAAAATATTTGCTCATACCATCATTGATACTATTCTTGTAGGATTGAAATCTTTTGTTCTTCATACCACTCCAAACACTTTCCTTATGCAAAAAATGTGCCAAGGCTGTTCAGGATAAGAATTTAACATATTACCCTTGGTTTGCATCCAGATGACAAGTTTCATTCACTGTCTACATTGAAGATTGCAACAGTTGTATAGCATTACTAATAAATCCAAATTAATTTAAAATCTAAGTTATCTGAAAAATAATCTAAGTATAGGTTAGAGCACCAAGAAAAGAATGTTACAAAAATGTTTGGCAGGTCCATGCAATTTTCATGGCAGAATGTTGGCTCAAAGCTGCAACTTTCTGTTTTACAGCTACTCCTTGATAACTGGATCATGGCTTATCTAAGGAAACACTACAATGACAATTTGTTTCAGGACTTAAAAGTCTCATCTGATAACAGGTGGTCTCTCTAGTACTGAAGACTCAGCATCTAACTAGTATAGTAGTTGAGCCTTCTGGTCTCTTGCCGAGGATATTACCTACAACTTTTGTCCATCTATACTTATACCTTTGTTACTTCTTGATATCTCTATTACATCTTCATGTGAAGATAAAGCTAATTTATTAGCAGGTCTCAGAATATCTATCTATCTCTCCACCCACCCTTCAGAGACTAGTATTTTACAGATAGATCTAGTGGTGCTGTGCTTGAACTGGGAGGTTTTTTTTTTTTTTTTTTTATGATAACCAATGTCTGTATCATACCAAGGATTGGCACAATTTTCAACAATGAAGCATAGTAAGGGGGACTCTTAGAACATGCAATAGGAAGCCTCCATCTCTGTGGATTTAATCATATATTTGTGTTCTGGGGTTTTGATGTCATTTCTCTAGTTCATCTAGAGAAAAAATAAATAATCCATTTCATTTTGAGCTGAATGTGATATTCTTGTATATTATATGGTTTTTCCTAGAATTCATATAAATTGCAAAAGTATTTAATATATTGTCATATACACAGAGTGGACAGCAATCATGGGATACCTACCTAGTAATGGGTAGGCCCCTTTTTGTCTGGATAAGGGCAGTCACATAGCAAGGCATTGAGTCCACTAGTTCACAGAAGCATTCCATATGTATTTCCATCCATGCTTGCTGCACCACTGTCTGTAATTCCTTTGCATTCGGGGTGGAGGATCCAAAGCTTGAATGGACCTTTCCACTGCATTACAAAGATGCTCCACAGGGTTATTGAATGGGGAGGCCACTCCATGGTGGTAAAAATCTGCGGAATGCTCTTCGAACCATGTTCTAGTCACCATGGCTCTGTGGGGAGGTGCATTATCCTGCTGGAGGAGTCCATTGCCCTGTGGGTGCACAATGACTATGAAGGGATGCAGATGGTCTGCGAGGATAGAGATGCAGCTAGACATACCAGAGGTCCCAATGTGTGTGCCAGTTGAACACGCCCCAGACCATTACCGACCATCCATCTGCCTGAACAGTTCCTTGTTAACATGACAGGTGCATAGCTTCATGAAGTTTCTGCCAGATATGCACTCTCCCGTCCACTCGAAATAACTGGAAACAGGAATCATCGGATCAGAAGACCAGTCTCCAATCATACAAGGTCCAGTGCTAATGTTCTTTTGCCCAGTTAAGGCGTAGAGTCCTCTGTGTTGTGGTGTTAGCAATGGGACTGTGGTGGGTCGGCGGCTCCCATAACCTATTGCAGCTAACGATCGCCTGATGGTCTTTGTGGAGACGTTTCTGGCACCTCCCTTGTTGAAGTTCAGCAGTGATTTGTGCCAACATCACTCTCCACTTGGCTGAAACAATGAGACACACACACATTCATCCACACCTTTCTCCGCCCACAGCGATGAGATGTTATTCCGTAAATACCGTATTCCCAATACACTCTTGATACTGTCAAACAAGGATAGTGTAATTTCTGTACCATCTCTGCGTTAGTGGCCCATGCATCTGGCACCCACTATCATTCCTCTTTCTATCATTCCTGTTAACTTGCAACATTTATCCATATTGACATCGAATTACCATCTACATGAATGCAGTAATGCATTGTACCTATATACCTGCCAAGCAGTGGGTTCCACTAGTGAGAGGGGTGATAGCATTGCCCAGGAACCGGGTATCGCATCAATTCTGTCCTTTCAGTGTACTGCAGTGTTTAAACTACACCGTTGATAAGGTCCAAAACTGGAAATTAAAAATGTAAGTGAATACTTATCACAAAAGAAGTCCTCTTGTAATGCTTTTCGTAATAAATATCAATTAACACAATTTTTTAGTTATTGTAATTAGGGGAAAAATTTAGAGGGTAGCTTTCACAACTTACCTTCCTATACCCCCCCCAAATTATCTTTGGGTCAGATTGCTAAAAGATAGCAACTCTAACTTAGCGACAGCATTTATTCATTTAATTGATCAGGTAAAGAATAAATATTTAAATAAATAAATATCTGATTGCGTTTGTGAAAACGTTATACTGTTTACCTATGGGAACTTTGCATGCACAATGATTAAGGTGGGTGTTTCACAACTTAGGGGTGCCCTGTCAGTTTATCATTTCTTGTGGTTTTTAGATTTGTGTTGCTTTGATATACTGATAATAATTTATCATTTATAATGAAACATACATAAAAGTTAATCACAAAGAAATTTCAAAGCTTTTTAATTTTCAAAGTTTAATTATCAATGGACTTTCCAATATCATAGCAGGAGACTGATTGATATGTCTACTTTAGGAAGTCAGCATTATATGGGTTTAACACTAACAAGCAAGCAAGGTAAACTAGAGTATTTTCATCTCAACATGTTCCATGAGGAGTGAAGTTTTCTGTAACCGCTGTGCCAAGTACTGTTGGGCTGAATGGGCTATAGCTTAGGAGTGCCAACTTTTTAGGGTGCCTTCCTGTATTGTTTTTTTTTTATATTTTCTGTTTTTATAAGAATTTATATTTTTATTTATAAACAACAAAATCTATATTTACTTCTAAAATTAAATATTTAGTATGACGCACTAAAAATTTGTATTTTTAGTGAGAGAGGGCGCATCATGCTATTAGCTTGGGTCCAAATTTCTAAAGATTGCCTTGGCTGTTCCAGAATGAAATTTTGTCTCCTCCACCTGCAGATGGAGGTGACTTGCTGCAGATGATGCCTAGATTTCATAGAAATTTGTTGAGACATGCTTATTAGCATCTTCCTCTTGATAACTCCCTTCCTATTATATATTTATTCAGTGCCCCCCCCCATTTTTGTGACAGAAAGACAAAGATTTTGAATATTTTTGATAAGTCCTAATGGTGTTTCCTCACTCGTTTTACTCCTGTTTTGTGTTGCATTATTATTACTACTAGCCATATGGTACAAGGAAGCCTGAGGCTTATGCTGCACCAATGATGGTATCCAGCTCAGGACCCTGGGTGTGCCAAGCCCATACTTACCACACGTGAGCCCCTGGGATGCTGTTATTCCACTGGTATTTTTCGTTCTGCATGGAAATTACTTGTATTCAGCCAATTACTGAAAAAAAGGAGACAAATTCTTCTCTTCCAGTTACTGCATTTCCTCACGGAGCAGTATGGCCGTAGTTGCTAATGCTCCTAAAAACCAAATAACTGCATTTCTTCAGCTGTTGCATCTTCAACTATTGCTCTTGCTCACCTCTTTGCAAAGCAGTTGAGAAATCCACCACCAGCTTTTATGCTGTCTTGGAACATTCCATCTGATTAATAATCATTAATATGGATCCTGTTAGTGTTGTGATCAACTGCTGATAACTTGGCTTATGTTACTCGCCTTTTTTTAATTCTGTGGAAAAATTAGTATTGGTAATATGATGGTAATAAGTAGTATTGGTGAAGCTTATACAGCACCAGTTTAAAAAACAAAACTAACTTAATTTTCAATCCCTTCCAATAACTTGGCCAAATCTCCCTTAAATGTACTCAAACAATCCACCTCCACAACACTAACTGGAAGGAATTTCATCAATCAACTACCCTTTGGTTGATTGCAAATTCTGCACATCTAATCTGTAACCATTTTTTTTCACTTTAAATGTATGCCCCCTTGTGTGTTAAATGATAAAAAATAAAGAAGCCATCAGCATTTACTTAGTATATTTTTGTTTTCCCCCCACTAATCTAATTTGCTTTATCTCCACCCTTTCCAACAGATCCATGCCCTACCTGAAATGTTTATAAACCTGTATGCAGTATATTCTAGATGTAGCCTAACCATTGCTTTATACAATAGAATGATTCACCATAACCACCTCTTATCTTGCTGGCAAAGTCCCTATATAACATTGACAGAACCATATGAGCTGTTCTTGCAGCATTTGTTTTTGTTTGGCAAATTCTTTGTTGAGGAGTGGCACAGTGTCTGCTATTTTGACTTTTTCAAAGAAATAAAGTGAGTTTTCAAGAAAACTATGATGGGAAGAGGAAGATTTTGGTTTCATTTTCATAATGTTAAAAATGCTTAAATTTTTTATCATTATTCAGAGGTAAAAATTGTGTTATCAACAGGCTATTGTTTATTGAGCTATATAAATAATACTAGTCCATTAAAATTTATTTAAAGATGAGTGTTCTTTTAATTAAATAGCAGTATTCTCCCCTTCATGAACACTCTTTATTTGAAAGTGGTTTGATACACATCAACTTGTTGATAATTCAAAGTTGGCTATTTGTGAGAATTTAAAACCACAATAAAACCTAATTTTTCAACTTTGCAACCTAAAAATACTTCCCGGATGATATTTTTGTAATCTTACTGGAAATGTTATGCGAGTATTTACCTGGAAGGTAGAACATTACCCAAAGGGTCCTTTCTGTATCTGCTCACTAATAAAATAAGATGATTTTAGTGCTGTTGAACTGCTCCCTTAAAATGTCCATGATAGTTATTCCAAGACAAAGTATGACTAGATATTGTTTTTGAATGTAAGGAATTTCAATATTCATGATATTATAAGCATCTTATGTCTTCTGCCAATTTACGACTAAGAAAATAGTTGAAATAATTATCTTGGGAATAATGTATGTTTCTCTAAGTGTTGTCCTTAAAAAGAGTTTGAGACAACATCTGTCAGCACAAAAAATTTTTGGTGGCAAATACTGAAAGATGAATTTTAATGTTTCATGATTTCTGAACTATCTCCAATATTAGGAATAAAGTTAATGTTACTGGGAATGTTTGCTTTCTCATAGGTGAGGAAACAACTAAACCTCTTTCAGTTTCTGTGTAATTCTTGCTTACAGTCAGTCTGTCTCTCTTTCTCTCTCTTTTGCAGTCATGGCCTGTATCCCATACAAAACAAACAGATAAGAACTAGATGTAGAACTGTTACTTCAGTTGAGCTTGTTTTAGAAAATTATGTGATATGCTGGTACCTTCAAAAGTTCACTCATCCACAAGAAACCCAATGTAAGTGTTTTATTTATTATTATGAAATTGAAACCACACAAAATTATTCATAAGAAGATATCGCATTAAAAAAGAAATGTTTGTTCTTCCCAAGAGAGAGAATTTTGAGTATAAATTTATTTAAAGTTTTCATTGAAGTAACATACAGTCAATATATTAAGGATTAGTGGTAGTGACTACTTAAATATCTTAATAAAATTGTGCCAAAATTAAAGTGAATGAAGTGGCCAAAACCTCATTTCTTTATGTAGCCAGGAACAAAGTGTGCTACAAAATGCATTAGATATTGCCAGTGCAGCAAAAGCCTGTGGCTTCTTTGCAATATATGGCAAATACTATTACTACTATAACTCATGATGTGAAGCAACTCACAAATTTTCTCAATATTTACATCAAAAAAATAAATAATTCCATTTGCTAAGCACGTTAAGTGTGAGGAGTATATTGCTATATATTTGTAGTGTGTTCCATAAGAGAGATTATTTGTCCTCTGTTGGTTGGCAGCTAAGCATCATCAGTGAAGGCTTAATTTGTTTTTGCTTTTTTTTTTTTGGCTGCTTACAAAGGTAGGCTTTTACCACTTTATGCACTTTAATGTTTTATAACTCTCATATGCTTGAAGCTTTGTTATGAATTACTTGAGTATAAATATGCAAGGTGTGAAGTCCCAACTTGATAACTATTTTATTTATAAACTTGATTAGTTTGTCAGGCTAGCATATAAATATTGTTAAATCTCAGCCCACCTTGAATGCATTCTGGGTCAGTGGTGTAGCTAGGGGGGGTGGGCGACAGTTTGCCCCTGGTGACACTTTTCATGTGAGACACAAAACAACTATACTTACAACTAAAATAAATAAAATATAAAAAAAACTGTTACATTTCCACATCATACTATAATTCAAATTCTTAAAAATAAAACAAAACGCATGGCAATTGGTTTATTGTTTATACAGCGGTGGCTGCGTCTCAGCAGCAGCGCTGCACAGTCAGTACACATTTGCGAAATCGTATTGTGTTTTTTTTTTTTTTTTTCTTCTAATTTTGCGTATAACTAAGGCCATCAACAGGATGGCCTTAGTTATACGCAAAAATAACATTTTAGGATGTTGAAATTAAAGTTTTACTTCAAAAATAATCAGTGTTTTTTAATTTATTTCCCTATACATCATTTTGACTTTTTGTAGTATTTTTGGTGTGTATTGAGAGGGATGGCAAACTCAGCGATCGCCCCGGGTGGCAAAAGCTCTAGCTACAGTACTCTTCTAGGTTTGATTTGTTAGTTATGCCAGTTGAATTCTGACAAAACACGAACAGTGAAAAGTAATTTTAATGTGTGCATATATAATCTTATAACACCTATGATCCCAGGTCATTATGTGAAGGAAAGTTTTGAAATATGATCAGAAGTGCAGTGGGATCATTGTAGTAACTGGAAGAACAGAAAATTTTTCAGAGTGTAAGATAAGCACTGGGGAAAAAAAACAGCGATGAGAGTAGGAATGTGTTATAGGAATAATAAGTGATGAGTATAACAAATAACTATACAAAGAAATAGTGGGCCAGTAAATCTGTCTTATAATTGGGGATTTTAATTTACCTGATATTGAATTTATTGGATGACTGTTTTTGACAGCAGCATGTTAGGGAGGAAAAAAGAGGAATCAATACTCTTGATCTGATTATCAGCAATGGTTTTTGCCTTAAGAATCAGCAGGTAAAAAACCCACTCAGTGGCAGTGTATTGATGTTGAATTTACTTAGACATAACTACTGTCAAGGGTAAAGGGAAAGGCTTTTACTTTCATAAGGTAGACTACACTGGTCTCGCAGTTTTTAAATTCTATACAATGGGACCAACTGATGTTACCAACTGAAAATAACTGGCTTAGGCTTAAAATGGATGTCTGATGAACTGATGGCACTTGTGGCCGAGAAGAAAAATGCATGGGATGCATATAAATTATCAGGTGATAAGGCTATGGACTACTAGATATGAACTAGTCCATAACTAAGTCCCAAAGCAGGTTAGGCATGCTAAGGCAGATTATAAGAATTATTTGGCAAAGAAAAACAGCAAATACTTTACTTATATTAACTTTAACAACTGCTCGCTCTCTCTCTTTCTCTCAAAATTTAGAACTGTGATCATTCTCTGGCAATTTTGTCCCCTTGGTGGGTTTCTCTCTTGCTTACTCCAGTCAGTAAGGGACAAGACATTGACCAATTTAACTGCATGTAAAAGTTTGCATTGTGCTCTTCTTAATTTTCTGGTCTCTTTAATATCCCTAACCTGTATTTTATCTTTGCTTCTGACTGCCTCAAACCACACAGATTCAATTCAAATTCCACACAGATTAGATTCTAATTCGTATGTTCTGATCTAGGAAAGCTTGAATTGTGCTCAGGCAACTTTTGATAAGGAGAATGATTAACCATCCCTTCTATTTTACCCTTACTTCCTTAAATACATTATAAATGTTGTAGTGAAACTTGTCATCCCCTATTTCTTTTAGCCATATACATTCTGAAAAATAAAAAAAAGACCTGGGGATAATTGTGCAGTCAGATATGAAGTTCTCTGATCAGTAAACACAGACTGCCAGGACAGCTTATGTGGTTTGGTCAGTGATATACAAGAATTTTGCTAGCAGGGATAAGGAGGTTCCCATTGTACAAGGCAATGATTAGGCCACATCCTGAGTATTGCATACAGGTCTGGAAGCCTAATTTTAGGAAGGATGGAGAGCTGCAGGAATGGTGCAGAGAAGAACAGTGGGATTAGTGAAGGTGATAAAAAGGTGGTCTTACCAAGAAAGGCTTCAGTTCTGCAAATTGCAGCATATGGAGACGGAACACCTACGAAGTGATCTGATTGAAGTGTTTAAGGCTTTGAACAGATTGAGCAAGCTCAATGTTGATAGAGTTCTTTCTCTTATTGAGAATCCCCTCGACGTGGGCACCTGTACGTGGTGAGGGGACCTCCCAGTGACACTGCTGGACTTCCAGACTAGCATCACTGGGATCCACAGCCCAGGTTCCAGGCTTACATCAATGGAATCCGCCATGTTTGCCGTGTGCTGCGACCCGTGGAAATTCGGAAAGGGGGATCCTGGTGGTTGAGGGGCCCAGCTTCAATACACCACTTTGGCCCCTGCTTCGACAAGACGGGTGGTCCTGGAAGGCTCAGCTAGTAGGCTCGCCTGCGAGGGTCAACCGTGTCAATGCCACGCCCCTACCCTCATGGTCCGAGGGACAGGATTCAGGCTGGCGGCGGTGCGGGTATAGTGTCTGGGTAGCCCTGGCGTTCCACTCCCGAGCGCATTTATTGCATGCCGGGTAGTGGGCGTCCCTTTGGGCTCCGTGGTGGGTGGGGAGCCCGGGCACTGAACCACTTCAAAACTTCATGAATCCTGATAAACATATTCCTTCAGGGGCCCCAACCCAGTCCCTATCTGAAAATATTGACGGAGAGGCAGATGGCATTATTGCTACAAAGAGGCAGCGAACCGAACTACCATCAGGGCCTGTCCCAAGGTTCTTAATAATGCATTCCACCAACGAAACACCGATTGGTAAAATGTTACCCTTTTTTATACAAAAAGGGTTGGATGGGTTAGCAGGTACACCCAAGTCAGTTAAGAGGCTCCGTTCTGGGGACCTCTTGATTGAAACAAAAAATGACAGCCAGTCTGAACATCTACTCCGAGTAACATCAATTGGAGGAATACCCATAACAGTGACACCACACAGAACACTAAATTCATCGAGAGGTGTCATTTCGGAGTGGGACCTTCTCGACGTCACGGAGGAGGAAATCTGCTCCGAATTAAAACCACAAGAAGTTACTGCCGTCAAGAGAATCACTGCGCGAAGGGATGGAAAAATTGTTAAAACCAGGAGTGTTATCCTGACTTTTAACTCTCCCAAACCTCCTGATGAGATTAAAGCTGGCTACATCAACTGTCCAGTGTGTCCATATGTTCCAAACCCTTTACGGTGTTTTAAATGCCAGAAATATGGACATTCTCAAATGGCCTGCCGTGGAGTCCTTGCATGTGCTCGATATGGTGCAAAGGACCACGAAACAACAGCATATTCAGCCACGAAACCCACCTGCATTAACTGTGAAGGTGAACACCCGGCCTACTCACGAGCATGCCAGAGGTGGAAAGAAGAAAAAGAAATTCAACGGCTGAAGGCAGAGCTAAACATATCGTACCAGGAGGCAAGGAAAGCAGTGAAACCTCTTAACATCAAAAAACCTACCTGCGCCCAGAAGGTAGCAGGGAGGTGTTTGATTGGGACTCAGACGGACATGTCCGTTCCTCCAAAAGAATCATTTACTCCCATCGCACGTTATCTTTTAAGCTCCCAAAAACCTGCAAAGAAGGACCAATCAGCTGCCACTCCTATATCGGTACCTCCTAATGCTCCACAAATAATTACTAATGACCTAATTACTAATGATTACTAATGACCTAGCACAGATTGTTCATTTACCTACAAGAATACCGGACAATCCTAATCATACAGCCAATACGCTTGATCTTTTTCTCACAAACAACCCTTCTAAGTACAAGGTTGAAGTGAGAGGTTCTTTAGGCACTTCAGATCACAACTTGGTGATTGTCTCTTCTCCAATGGAACCTTTATCTCATGGCTATTCCCAACCTCCTATTGTTTGGCATTACGAGAATGCTAAATGGGATGACCTGCGAGACTTCTTTTCTTCTTTTCCTTGGTCTGATTACTGTTTCAAAACTTCTGATGTCAACGTTTGCTCAGATCATGTAAGTGAAATTATTCTTGCAGGAATGGAATCCTTTATCCCACACTCCACTTTAAAATCTCATCCTTTATCTAAACCTTGGTTTTCCAATAAATGTGCTAAGGCTGTCCAAGAGAAGAATGTTGCATATCGTAATTGGCTTGTTTCTAATTCTTCAGTTTCATTTTCTGCCTACACCAAAGCTCGCAACAATTGTAAAGCAGTTATTAATCAGTCCAAACTAGAGTTTGAACAGGCTAAGAGTAGAAAACTTGCTTCTTACCCTAATGGTAGCCAAGCATTCTGGTCTCTTGCCAAAGCTATTGGCCGCAACTTTTGCCCATCTCTGCTCCCACCTCTGTCCAAACCAGATGGTTCTGTTGTCACTTCAGCCAAGGACAAAGCTGACCTGCTAGCATCCCATTTTTCTTCCAGCTCATGTATTAATGATCTTGGTAAAACACCTCCCACCATTCCTAACACGCTCCATTCAATGCCTCCTGTGGTCTTCCGTCAAAAGGATATCAGAAGGATTTTGATGAATCTTGATGCTAAGAAAGCTCCAGGTCCTGATGGTATTTCTCCACTTGTTCTCAAAACTTGTGCTCCTGAACTTACTCCTATTCTTTGCCGCCTTTTTTCACTTTCTTATTCCAAAGGTGTTTTTCCTTCTGCTTGGAAATTTGCTCATATCCATTCAGTTCCTAAAAAGGGTGACAAATCCCTCCCATCCAATTATCGTCCCATTGCAATTACTTCTACTCTTTCTAAAGTAATGGAGAAATCAATTAATCGCCAACTCTTAAACTATCTAGAAACCTTCCGTCTGATTAACGATCGCCAGTATGGATTCCGTCAGTGTCGATCCACTAGTGATATTCTGGCTTATGTTACCCATTTATGGACTAATTCAATGGAAAGGTTCGGTGAAACACAAGTAGTTGCTCTTGACATCTCAAAGGCTTTTGATCGTGTTTGGCATAAAGGTCTTCTAAACAAGCTTCCATCTTATGGTTTGCCAACTGTTTTTAGTAATTGGTTATCCAGTTTTCTCTCTGATCGCTCACTGAGGGTGATGGTAGATGGCTCTCTGTCTTCTAACTTCTCCACTAATGCCGGTGTCCCCCAAGGTTCAGTTCTTTCCCCCCACTCTTTTCCTCTTGTATATCAATGACCTTCTTCCATTGACTGGAAATCCTATCCATAATTTTTGCCGATGATAGCACATTGCATTCAACTTTCCATTTTGAGAAACCTTGTCAAGCTCAATCAGCTTCAAGTTCTCGAAAATCTGCTGCCAATTCCTTAAATGCCGATCTTCAGGTAATTCTCCAGTGGGGCAAAGACAACTTAGTTGATTTCAACCCTTCTAAAACTCAATCTTGTCTTATATCTCGCAAAAAGGATTCTTCTGCTCCTATGCTTATCTTTAGTGACACTCAGATTTCTAGGCAAAATGATATATCTCTTTTGGGGATTACCCTGACTTCTAATCTCTCTTGGCACGAGCACATTACAAATATTGCTTCCTCTGCATCTAAAAAACTTGGTTTTCTCTTTCGCTCTCGGCGTTACTTTTCTTCCAAACAGCTGCTCACTCTGTATAAATCGCAAATCTGCCCGGCCATGGAATATTGTTCCCACATCTGGGGTGGTGCCCCCAAAACCTCTCTCAGCCTTCTTGATTCCATTCAGAAGAGGGCAGTTAGGTTAATTAATGATTCATCTCTAACAGAGTATCTCCACTCGCTTTCTCATAGACGCACTGTTTCTGCTGCATGCCTCTTCTACAGATACTTCCATGGGCACTGTTCTTCTGAATTGGCTTCTATAATTCCCGCTCTCTCTTTCAAAACAGTCCGAACACGTGCCGCCACCAGCCAACATCCATTTACTGTCCAACTTCAAACCCACAGAACCAACTTTTCATCTTCCTCATTTATTCATTCAATTGCCGTTTTCTGGAACAACCTTCCTTCATACGTATTTCCTGAAAATTACAATCTACAGAAGTTTAAGTCCAATATCAACAAATATCTTCTTTCGTCTTCTCAACCTCCAACCCAAGCAAGGTACTAAGTACTATAGGTTCTAATACCTCTCGTGTTTGGGGTTCTCATAAAAAAAAAAAAATAAATAAAATAATAACAAAAGCAAATGCAAAAGAAAAGAATAAGAAAGGTGAAATATCACCTAGTACCCAAGAAAACATGGATGTCGAGCAGAAGGAGGTACAAGAAGGCTCAGTTTTGGAGCGCTTTGCTGAGGAGGAAATGGACACTGGACAGCGTCCGTACTTCCCCAGGAAGGAGAAGGCCAGAACTGAAAACGGTAAGCCCTCAGCACCTCGGAAGCTGCCTGATGGCCCCACCAAGCCAAAATAATGGCTAAATTCCCACAGTGGAACTGTCGTGGATTCCGGCAAAATACTGATGACCGCAAGGCACTCCTGCAAAAGCACAAACCAGCTTGCTTTTGCATACAGGAGACTTACTTAAAGGCAAATGATGACCCCACTATGCATAACATTACCATCATTCGTAAGGATAGAATTGTGGATGGTCCTGCTCACGGAGGTGTCGCAATCCTCATCGGCAACCAGGTCCCATTTCAGCCTTTGCAGCTTACAACTGGCATTGAGGCTGTAGCAATTCGCCTTTCAGTGGGGTTCTTATTAACTGTCTGCTCTGTCTATTTGCCACCTGGGATAGACATCCCCCAGACAGACCTTAATGATGTTATCAAGCAATTGCCTTCCCCATGTTTAATTCTTGGGGATTTCAATGGACATAACACTCTGTGGGGTAGTACTAATATCAATGGAAGGGGACGAGTTATAGAGCATATGCTCACTGACAATGACCTCTCCCTCTTAAATGTGGGAACAAACACCTTCTTCCACATGCCTACCCGTACATTCTCTGCCATTGATCTTTCTATCTGCTCCCCTTCTCTCCTTCCTTCACTTACTTGGGAGGTAGAAGAAAATCCATATGGAAGCGATCACTTCCCCGTGATAACAACCCTAACTAGTGGTAGACCCTGTCTGCCATTTAGTTTACCTTGGTGGAAGATTGTTCAGGCTGACTGGAATGCCTTTCAATATCTGGCAAACTTTGACATTGCTACAGTCAGTCAGGAGCCAATCAATGAAGCAGTCATGTATGTCACAGAAACGATTGTCCAAGCAGCTGCAATTGCAATCCCAAAATCATCCAGCCGGTTCCCACTATTTCCCAAACCTTGGTGGAATTCAGAATGCACGGCAGCAAAAAAAGCACAAAACAAAGCGTGGGGGATATTCCGCCGATATCCCACGACTGAAAATTTAATATCATTCAAACGTGCACGTGCGAAAGCGCGTTATGTATGACGTCAGAGCCAAAGGAAATCTTGGATTCGTTTTACATCTTCCATAACTCAGGCTGCTAGCTCAAAAGTAGTCTGGGATAAGATCCGGAAAATGAAGGGAAAATATTCACCATGCCCTTCAATGATCCTCAAGCACAACGGATGTCCAATTGCAGATCGAACTGCAGTTGCAAATACTTTAGGGGAAACATTTGCAAAAATCTCTGCAACAACATCTTTTCCCGCAGAGTTTTTGGCCCTGAAAAAGAAAATTGAGAAATCCCACCGAACTTCTCTTCAAAAGGGCTTGAATCGTATAACAAGCCCTTTTTACAGGGAGTTAAATGCCGCATTCTCTCTCACGCATGCAAGTGCTGTGGGACCTGATGACATCCACTACGAAATGCTAAGACACCTCTCACCACAATATAAGGATCACCTTTTAATTCTGTTTAACAGAATTTTTATTCACAAACAATTTCCAGATTCCTGGCAAAGGGCTATCGTCCTTGCTTTCCCAAAACCAGGAAAAGACCCTAGCAATCCAAGTAACTATCGTCCGATTGCTCTGACAAGCTGTTTGTGCAAAGTCCTGGAAAGAATGGTTAATGCACGCCTCGTATGGTATTTAGAAACAAATGGTCTGCTTTCCAGGACACAGTGCAGCTTCCGAAGAAATCGATCCACTCTGGATCATTTAATCCAATTGGAAACGTCCATTCGTGATGCTTTTATTAAATCCGAGCATTTGGTAGCAGTTTTCTTTGATATTGAAAAAGTGTATGACACAGCCTGGCGATTTGGGATTTTAAAAGACCTCTATAACTTTGGTCATAGAGGTAACCTTCCTCTTTTTATTAAAAACTTTCTTTCAAATCGCCAGTTTCAAGTCCGTTTAGGATCCACCCTCTCTCGAGTTTTCTCTCAGGAAGAGGGAGTCCCACAAGGATCCGTTCTAAATGTCACGCTTTTCACAATCAAAATAAACTCTATTGCAGAACAACTTCCACCCACTGTAAACAATGCCCTCTATGTTGATGACTTTACTATATTTTGTCATTCATGCGATATGAGGGTCATTGAAAGACAACTGCAGAAAACCATTGACCATCTTACAGCTTGGTCTTTGGCTAATGGGTTCAGATTTTCATCACAGAAGACTGTTTGTGTACACTTCTTCTGTCGCAAATGTAATCTTCATCCTGACCCAGAATTAAGGCTTGGGCAAAATAACATCCCAGTTGTAGCAGAATTCAAATTCCTTGGACTTCTTTTCGACAAAAAGCTGACATTTTTACAACGTATTCGTCAGCTGAGGACAAGGTGTGTTAAAGGGCTTAACATCCTTCGTGCCCTTTCGTCAACCTCATGGGGCACAGATCGTGCTACCCTGCTTCGTCTCTACTGGGCACTTGTCCGTTCCAAACTCGACTATGGGTCTCAGGTCTATGGTTCTGCTAGAGATAGTGTACTTCGGTGGTTAGATCCAATCCGCCATCCGGACAGCCACTGGAGCATTTCGCACATCTCCTGTCCAAAGCCTTTACGTTGAAGCAAATGAACCATCTCTGTCTCTTCGACGTAAGCAGTTGTCCTTACAGTACGCCTTCAAATTAAAATCCCTGCCCGATCATCCCACGTGGCCATCCGTCTTTGAGCCGCGCTGGGAAAACCTCTACAACACCCGTCGGACTGCCAACAAACCTTTTGGTATTCGCATTCAAGGGCTGCTGAATGAGCTAAACTTGACGGTAGACAACGTTGCCCAGTCACCAAGGCAATTCTTTTCACCCTGGCATGCTTATTTTCCAACTTGCAACTTCTCCCTTGAGATCTGGGAGAAGGCTACTACACTGCCATCTGTCTACCAGCAACTCTTTGCATCACATAGACAGCAATATTCTGACTTTCTGCCAATCTATACAGATGGCTCAAAGTTAGAATGTCACGTGGGATCTGCTGTTGTGTTCCCTCACAAAACATTATCCTATAAGATCCCACAAGAAACTAGCATTTATACTGCAGAGTTGCATGCAATACAATCAGCTCTAGATCACATTAAAAATCTCGACTACCAGAGGTATGTGATTTATTGTGATTCATTGAGCGTATTACAGGCTCTAGTATCGGTAAGGTATAACCCTCATCCGATCCTGTCCAGGATCCGGAAGATTCTTTTTTCTCTCTCTCTCTCTTGGAATTAGAATTTGATATTCGCTTTTGCTGGATCCCAAGCCACATTGGGATCCGGGGAAATGAATTAGCTGATACCGCCGCTAAATCAGCCATTTCCCTGGATAATCATTGCCTGTCGGTCCCCTATACAGACTACAGGCAAATAATACGTTCTAAATTACTCTCCCAATGGCAAGTTCTTGGCACGGACAGGCCAGAAATAAATTACATCGCATTAAGCCTGTAATTACGCAATGGCAGTCCAGTCTACGCAGGGTCCGAAGAGAGGAAGTTGTTCCTGCTCGTCTCCGCATAGGTCATAGTCATCTAACCCATTCCTACTTGCTGAGGGCAGATGACCCACCTAAGTGCAAGATATGTAATGTTATTTTAACCGTTAGTCATATTTTAATAGAATGCCCTGTTTTTATAGAAGCACGACGCTTGTATTTTACCGCTTTTAATAATGTGACCGAGCCATTTACACTCAGTCAGATTATAGGTGACAGACAGTATGTCCGACGTTTTTAACTTTTTACAATCTATTAATTTTTATACAAGAATCTAAGGTTTATACTTTTTATACTTTTACTTTGCATCTTTTGACAATAATTAATTACTTGACATGGTAGCTTTGGCTACCAAAATGTTTAGTAGTGTTTTAAAATTTGACTTGGCGCATTATGGCCTTAGCTGTCAATGCGCCATAAAAAATCAAATCAAATCAAAACTTATTCAGAGTGCACATATGGAGGGGCATAAATTCAAATTAAGGAAGGATAATTGCAGGATACATATGTGGAAGTTTGCCTTCAGTCAGTGGGTGGTTGTTGTGGAGGTGGATAGTTTGAAAAAATTCAGGGTAGAACTAGACATTATCAAAGGGGATGGACAAATGATGGGGAAGATTTTTTTTTTTTTTTTTTTATTTTGACTGATTCTTTATAAGCTTTCTTTCACGAATCATTTGCCACTACTAATTCTAAAATGAAATGTGTAGTTTACTACGTTAGCACACTCCCTTTAAGTATACATACTTGTTTCCCTAACATTAGCTTCTAATTCATTCGAATTCTCATAACCACACATTACAGCCTGAAAGTATCCACTATAGGGAGGTGTCCACTTTGCTGGAGTTGAATTATTGATTATTTTCATATCTTGGGGTCTTTTTAAAACATAAATTAACATATGTGTTGGAGCCAAAACTGTCATTTGCAGTAATGAATGTTGTACGAATGGAGTGAAGGATCCAAAGCTCAAATTGACATTTCCACAGCATTCCAAAGATGCTCCACAGGGTGTGTCCTCTGAACGGGGAGGCCAATCCATGGTGGTAAAATCTGCAGAATGCTCTTTGAACTATGTTGTAGTCATCACAGCTCTGTGGGGGAGGCACATTGTCCTGCTGCAAGGGTCCATTTTCCTGTGGGTACACGATTACCACGAAGGGGGATGCAGATGATCTGCAAGGATGGACACGTAACCTGGACCGTTCAGAGATGCATCTAGATGAACCAGAGGTCCCAAAGGTGCATAGCTTTGTGAGGTATCTGCGAGATACACACCCTCCCGTCCCCTTGAAATAACTGTAAACGGGACTCATCGGACCAGGAGATCCGTCTCAAATACTTCAAGGTTCAATGCCAATGTTCTTTTGCCCAGTTAAGGCATAGAGTCCTCTTGTCACGTGTTAGCAATGGGTTGGCAGCTCCCATAACCTATTGCAGCTAATGATCACCTGATGGTCTTGGTGGAGATGTTTCTGGCACCTCCCTCTTGTTGAAGCTAGCAGTGATTTGTGCCACAGTCACTCTCCAGTTGGCTGAAACAATGCGAGATAGATGTTGATGGCCACGTGCACGCCACCTTTCTCTGCCCACAGCCACTATCCACGATGAGATGTTATTCCGGAAATGGCATATTTCCGATACACTCTTCATACTGTTGGACGGGGGCAATGCAATTTCTGTATCACCTCTGCGATAGAGTGACCCATGAATCGGGCATGCACTATCATCCATCTTTCAAAGCCCATTAACTCATGACGTTTATCTTTACTGACATTGAATTACCATCTAAGTGAATGCAGTGATGCAGCATACCTATATACCTGCCAAACAGTAGGTTCATCCATTAGTGAGAGGATGACAGCATGCCGTTGCCCAGGAACCAGGTATCCCATGAATTCTGTCCTTTCAGTGTATTTTTCTATGAATGATAAAAACTGTAAATTTATATTTTTTCATTCCAACTGGTATTAAAATCATTACATATTCTATTGCTATCCACACCTTTTTTTTCCCTGTTAAGATATTATTCAGAGATAAATTTTTTCCAGTCAATATTTTACTCGAAGCTGCAGTTCTAATATCAAAGAGCTGCAGGTGACTTGTGAGCCACAGTTTGGCAATATCTGGAATAGACATTTTAAAAGTTTGCCTTGATAACATAGTTGAATGAATAATATTTATGATACAATAAAATTACTGTTTTCAAGGTATGATGAATATTATTGAATCAGAAGAAAGTATCCACTATAGGGAGGTGTCCACTTTGCTGATGTCAGTGTAGCCAATTTCAGTCATTCAGAAAAATAAAATTCACTGTAACTAGTTGCTTACTTGAAGATGTTTTTTTTTTTTTCCAATTTTTTTTATTGATTATCATTGTACACGTGTTTCAAATAATTAATCTTTAATATATAACACAACATTTTTAAAAAAATGAATAGAAATGTGTTGTTTAGATCATTTCATTTTGGCAATATTTTTTAAGGATAATTCAATTGCTTATAAGTTTTACTCTTGAATCCTTTTTGTTCAAATAGAATTTATTTATTTTTTATGTAAAAGATATATCCCCTTTAATGGGTAAAAGCCTGTCCCTTTTTAAATTTTTGCATACAGCTGCACTGCAAACAGCAAGAAATTTCATTTCTTAAAAAAATAGCATACAACCAATGTAATGCTGAAGAAAATTTCAACCATTCCAAGGTAAAATCTGCTTACATGAACAATTTCATATGTAGTTATTTAAATGGTAATCACTTTTCACTGCTGAGTGAAAGTGGTATATGACAGCAATGAAAAATTGTCATTGTCCCTCAGCCAAAAAGCTGGAAACTGTTGACACTAAAGCAGTCATGAAAGTAATGTCAAGCATTGCATTTTTATTGAACATACAGGAATATTGACTGTACAGGTTCACAAAACTAAAATGTTACTGTGTGAATAGGGAGGGTGTTTAATGCAAATTTGAAATCACTTCCAAATGATAGATATCTTCAAGTTTTTATTCACCAGTTAGCCTAATTATTTACCAATTAGCATAATTGCAAAACTAACCATGGAGAAATTTACCAACAAAATTCCATCCTTTCATCTTCTTGGTTTTGTTGCTGATCAGTGGCTTCTGTATGAGCTGTAACTTGTATGGTTTCCTCCTGAGACTGTAATGCAACATGTTTGCACACTATTGACCTTGACATGTTATGTGGATTTCCCTGGGCTTTGCCTAAAACTTCCTCAAACTAGCTTCACTGTGCCCACACTGACTTTGGTTTGGCCCCCATCTCTGTCAGGATTATTACACAAACAGGCATACTTTTGAGGGGTCCTCCCGATTAGTGTCACTGGTATCCAGCAGCCATGGCCTAGATTTCCGGCTACCACTGCAGGAATCCAGCATGTTTTCCATGTGCTGTGACCTGTTGGAACTTGAAAAAGAGGGATATTGGCAGATGGGGGGGGGGGGCAGTTTCAACACTTTGGCTCCTGCTTTGAAAAAACAGGTAGTCCTGGGATAACTTACTCAGGATTAGTCAGTTAGTGGGTTCACTTGTAAAAGTCAACTGCATCAATGCTATGTCCCTATCATCTAAGGTACAGGGTTCGTGCTGGTGGCAGTGTGGGTATGGTGTCTGGGTAGCCCAGCATCCCACTCCCATGCACATTTATTGCTTGCTGGGCAGTAGGTGTTTGATTTAGGCTCTGTAGTAGGTGGGGTGCCCAGTGAACCAAAAAAAAAAAAAATTGTGAAGCCTGATAATGTAAATTCTTCTAGGGGCTCCAACACGTTCTCTATCAGAAAGCCATGACCTCAAGTCACACTTTGCTGCTGCAAAGAGACTCAGAACAGAAGCAGCTTCAGGATGTATACCTAAGTTCCTGATAATGCACTATACCACCAAGAAACCTATTAGAAAGATGTCCCAATTTTTATACAAAAGGGTCCAAGTCAGTTAAAATATTATTTTGGAGATCTCTTAATTGAAACAAAAACCAAAAGACATTCAGAACGGCTTCTACAAGAAACTGCTATTGGAGGAATGTTAATTATTGTAATGCCACACAAAACAGTTTATCATGAGGTGTGACCTTGGATTGGGTACTCCTTGATGTGTCATTGGAGGAAATCTGCACTGAGCTAAATTTCCAGGGAGTAACAGCTAAAAAAAAATACTCCTATGTGGGACTGGAAATCCTATTTTCAACAAGAAACATCATCCTTACCTTTAACTCTATCACATCACCTAACTCAATCGCAGCCAATTATATTCATTGCACAATAAGACCATATGTACCAAATCAAATCTGGTGTTTTGAATGTCAGAAATGTGGACATTCACACTTGGCCTATTATGGATCTTTTGTCTGTGCACAACTTGGCACAGACAAGAGCTCCATAGAGCATAAGAGCAAGACATGTTTTACCACAAAACCAAATTGTTTCAACTGTGAAATAGCACCTGGTATACTCCTGAGAATGCCAGTGGTGGAAAGAGGAAAAGGAAATCGAAAGGTACAAAACAGTTACTGGCATTTCATATCAAGAAGCCAATAGCTACCAAGAAATGTACATATATCCACAGCTTGTAGAAAAGCAGTCCATTGTAACACAGACTGAAGTGAGCATTCCACGTAAAGCATTTTTCATTCTTGTTGCATAATATCATTTGAATTCTCAGAGGCTAATACATTAAACCCAGTCAGCATCTACTTCCATTTCAGTATTTCCTATGGCCCCACATCTACAAAAGCAAAACAGTAAAGATAAAATATCAAAGCCACTATTGCCTACAAGCAAAGAACAAATATGTAGAGGTTAAAGAAGTGGATGAATCAGTCCTGGAAATTTTCACAGAGGAAGATATAGACATTGGTCTGTATCTTCCAAACTTGCTGAAGACAGATAAAACAAAGATGGAAAAGACCAAAGCTCTTATTCCTTCAAAAGTCAATTCATGGATCCATCAAACTTAAGTAATGGCAAAGTTTATTCAGTGTAACTTTGATGTCAAGTCTCTCCAACTTAAGCACATGCCAGTTCTCCTATGTCTACAGGTGTTAAAAAAAAAAAAAGGAGTAAACTGCAGCCATTATCAATCTACTGCAGGATGGAAGCCTCAACAATTCATGTTGAGGGAAACCATTCCCTCAACATGAATTGTTCCCCCAATGCACAAGCAGTTCTGGGAAGTCTCTTGTGCATCTCATCAAGAACATCTTATCTTCCTGCTTTTATGACCATCAAAGAAAGGAGAGACAAGCAAGGGATCAAATTTGCAGTTGCTATAGGCTATAAACCACCTCATTAAAGGGACATTAGAGAATGGATTCATGTTTTCATCACAAAAGACAGGCTATATGCACTTAGCATTAGTAAAGGCACATGATGCAAGAAAGCAAGCTTATCAGCCCCCCCCCACCAAAATACTTCTCATTTCACCCATCAACTCGCTCCAAATGTTTGTCTAGTTCTGCCTTGAATCTATTTAAGCTATCAACTTCTACAACGACAGATGGAAGTTTGTTCCAGCAATCAACCACCCGCTGGCTAAAGGCAAACATCCGCATCTATCCTATAACTATCTTTCCTCAATTTGAATTTGTCCTCTCAAGCGATAATTCTGAGAAAGAGGAGCAATCCCGTCAGAATTCAACATGCTCAAACCATTCAAGGCTTTATACACTTCAATCAAATCACCTCGCAGGTGCATAGTCTCCAGACACTAATTTGCAAAACTTAAGCCTTTCTTCATAAGAGCAACCCTTTTTGTTCCATTCACCAATCTTGTTGCCCTTCTCTGTACTTGTTCCAGCATCTCTAAATCCTTGTTAAAATGAAGCCTCCAGACCTGTATACAGTACTCAAGGTGCCAATTGAGCTAGGCAGGTGGGTAAAATTCGAATGCCGCCTCAGGCTTGGATCAGAGTAAAATGCAAAATACTTTGGGAGGTGCATTATGGCCACAGAAGCCGATATGCCAACAACTAACAAAAAAAAAAAAAAAAAAAAAAGGTACTCAAGGTGTGACCTGACCAATGCTTTATACAAGGGGATAATCACCTCCTTATCCCTGCTAGAAAAATTCCTGTATATCATTGACAAGACACCACAAGCTACTCTTTCAGACCATCTGCACTGCTCAGAAAACTTTATCTGCCTGCTCCCTGAATGACTCATGTGTGAATGTAGATGCACAATTACCCCGTCCTTTTCATTCTTTACCACTGTCAGTGTAGTCCCACACAGTTGATACGCAACTCTGGGGTTACTGCTTTCCATATGCAGTACTTTACTTTTGTCAATGATAAACTTCAATTGCCACCTCTCAGCCCATCGGCTCAACTTTTCTGGATCCTACTGAAGCAGCGTACTGTCATTTAGTGTCATTAACAACTCTGCCGACCTTCGTATCATCTGCAAACTTGGACATTAAGTCTGATATATCATCATCAATATCATTAATAAATACAGAAAACAACAATGAACCCAACACTGAACCCTGGGGGACTCCATTAATAACATTAGTCCATGAAGAGCAGTGTCCATTGATTACCACTCTGTCTTCTACTACTCAACCATTCCGTTATCCATAGCAGCAATTTGCCTCCAATGCCACATTGCTCCAATTTGTACAGCAGTCTTCAATGAGTAACAGTATCAAAAGCCTTTCTAAGATCCAAATATATGATATCAAAGTTATTCTTTGCATCCAGTTCCTTTGTGACCACATCATAGTATCCAATCAGATTGGTCAGACAAGACTTCCTCTTAACAAACCCATGCTGTGTCCGAGCTATAACTGAAGTCTTGTCTAGATGATCCTGCAGTGCTTCTTTAACCAGTGACTCCATTCATTTCCCTGGAACAGAAGTTAAACTAACAGGTTTGTAATTAATTGTCGCTCTTTGATCCTCCTTTGTGAATTGGGATCACATTTTCACATCTCCAGTCCATG
Organism: Mastigoproctus giganteus; assembly: GCF_048544385.1. Lineage (NCBI taxonomy): Eukaryota > Metazoa > Arthropoda > Arachnida > Uropygi > Thelyphonidae > Mastigoproctus > Mastigoproctus giganteus. The sequence goes on from NC_143580.1 coordinate 73,216,803, forward strand.
AGTACCTCCCCTCAGTCCAAGGAAGCTCCCATAATTATGGCTAAGGGTCTGCTTACTTCTATTGCTGTCTCCTGATATAACTGGATAGATTCCATCTACCCCCAGGTGCCTTTCTTATATTTACCTTCAACAATTTCTCCTCCACTGGACTCTCAGTTATTACTAGATTATCTAGCTTACTGCCAGAGTTTAATACACTTCTGGCATTCTGCTCCCTGAATAACTCATGTGTGAATGTAGATGCAAAATACTTATTTAGTTTGTTAGCTACCTGAGCAGGATCATCAATAGTTGAACCATCGATATCAAGTGGACCAATCTCATTCATCCCCTTCCTTCTAGAGTTTACGTAAGTAAAGAACTCTTTGCTGTTTTTCTTTATATGCTTTGCCGAAGATTTCTCATAATCTGCCCTTGCCTGCCTAACCTCCTTTGGGACTTGGTTACAGAACAGCTTATATCTATCATTGGCTTCTGTCTCATCTGTTAATTTTTATGTATCCCATGCATTTTTCTAATCTGCCACATGTCTTATTAGTTCTTCTGACATCCATTTAGGCCTAATTCTTGAACAATATTTCTTAGTTGGTATGAAAAGCCTAGTAGCTTCCAAGATTAATTCTTTGAATGCTTTCCATTTTGAATTTGCTGTTGTTAACATGAGCAGTTGGTATCATCTTATAGAATTTAAATACTGTCTCAGACCACCCTAGTCACCTTTACAAAAGCAAAAACCCTTCCCATTATCCCTTAAGGTAGACTATGTCTATCTTTGTGCACTTGCATCATTTATACACAGCCAATTATAGATTAGCAAATTTGTAATAGGGGCATCGTTTAAGTTACATCTCATATTGTGAATATGAGATGTGAATATTCACAATATGAGATGTAACTTAAACGATGCGGCTATTGCAAATTTGCTAATCTATAATTGGCTGTGTATAAATGATGCAAGTGCACTAAGACATACATAGTCTAACTCTTTCGCAGCTTGAGGCATAAGCCCTTAATGCATTAGAGTCCCTGAAGGTAGTTACCACTTTGACTAAATTCCACTTCAGCACACTGTGATCACTGCCACCTAGTGGTTCCTTTATCTGATGATTCTTAATGCATGAAAAATCACTACTGATAATCAGATCAAGAGTATTACTCCCTCTAGTTGCCTCCTGAACATGCTGCTGTAGAAAACAATCATCCAATAAATCCACAAAAACCTTGCTAGTGTATGTGACCAATCCACAAATTCCAGTCAATATCTGGGAAATTAAAATCCCCCATTATAAGACACTATGATTTCCTAGCCTAATCTCTTTCTCTGTATAGTTGTTTATTATACTAATCAGAGTCATTAGGCTTATAATACAGTCCTACTCTCAATTTGCTTTTCCAGTGCTTATGTCACACCAAACTGACTCAATCTTGCACTGTCCAGCCATGTGGACTAGCTGTACTTCCTTGGATTTTATGTGTTTCTTAAGTACAGTAAACCCCTGCTATTCGCGAGGGTTACATTCCTGAGAAATTTCGCGAATACCGAAAACACAAATACCGAGTTATGGCTCTCATAGTAATAAATGGGTTCCGTTTCAAAGTATGAAATATATAAGAAAAACTAGTCTAAAATTTTGTCTTTGTATGTATTATATGTACCTTCATAATATGACTATGTACAAAGGGTACTAGGAAAGTTTTGCAATACAGCTTTGTTTATTTAATTTTTTCAAAGTAATTTCCTCTACATTCAATACACCTCTTCATCCTCTGAAACCAATCTTTAAACCAGTTCTGCCAAGTTTCACTAGGGAGTAAAGCACACTCGTTGTCCCAAGCCAAGCCCGTAGAAGGACCTCATCACTGGAAAACCGCCTCCCTTTTAGCTTCATTTTCACATGCGGGAACAGTGCAAAGTCACAGGGAGCAAGGTCTGGACTGTAGGGAGGGTGCTCGAGAAGTTTCAGTCCTGTCGTGGTCAAATATTCGGTGCAGGCTTTGGCGCGGTGAGCTGCAGCATTATCGTGATGGAGGTACCAGGTGTCCATTCTTGACTTTGGCCGCAGGTTCTTCATAGATCCAATGACTTTAGGCAGGCATTGTTCAGTATACCACTTAGCTGTGACTGTCTTCTGCATGTCCAATACAACACGTTCCACAATTCCACTCGATTTGAAAAATACAGCTATCATTTTCTTCTTTACAGATCGGTATTTTCTGACAATTACGGGTGTGTCGTCATCATCAAAGACCCAAACTTTGTTTTGAGCCTTGGTCGGCAGATCGTAATAGTACAGCCAAGTCTCGTCACCTGTCACGATGTTGTTCACATACCGAGATTGTCCCTTATCAAACTTTTTTAACATCTCCCGGTGCCAAGTCACACGTCGTGTCATCTGCTCTTCAGTCAGTTGATGCGGCACCCAGAGAGAACAAAGTTTCTTCACGTGCAAATGATCTTGCAGAATCGAACGAATTGCTGGTGCATTTAGGCCCAAAGTATCCTCTATCTGTTGGTAGGTCACTCGCCTGTTTTCGTCAAGCATTTTCCTCACAGCAGTAACGTTTTCCTCCGTAACTGACGTTCGTGGCCTTCCCGGCCTCTCAGAATCCTCCAGAGTGAAATTTCCCCTTTGGAATTCCCTATACCACCTGAATATCGTTGTACGATGTGGACAATCATCATCTAGTGCAAGAGTCATTTCTTCTAAGCACTGGTCTATGGTTAAACCACGCACGAAATTATACCGCAAAACTGTCCTTATCTCATTTCGTGACCACGATGCCATCGCAAGCACTTTACACTCTCACTACTAATGAATAACTGAGCCCATCGACTTGGCGTGGCGGCTACTATGTGCGTATGAACATGTCTCAACATGCAGCAACAAGCAGCTTCCTGTGATTCATTGTTGCGTCATATTGCAAAACTTTCCTAGTACCCTTTGTACATAGACAGTACATAGTGAAATGCAAGCATATGGCATCGAAATGAAAATAAGAAGCAATTTAATATTAAATCTAATATTTATTAGAAATTTCAAACCAGCGCCTTTGCTAGCAAAAAAACTTATCCCGCCAGTGCTATCACCAGTTTCGCTAAAGTGTTGATAAAGGAGTTTTGCCTTTTCACAAATGATGAGTGAACTTAACGGAATTTTATTTTGAGTTCGCTCTTCTATCCACAGATTTAAAGCTTTTTCCATTTTTCCTAATTTAACATCACGAGTTACAGAGCAAATTTTTGAAGCAATTAGCGCGTTTCACAGACACTACGGCAGATTTTTTTTCTTCCGATTTTTTGATTGATCGTACCGTTGACTCATTGATTTTATGTTTTGCCACTGAGAAGACACTTTCACCATTAGAAATTTTGTCTAATAACTCAATTTTATTTGCTAATGTCATCACCTTCTTTCATATTTTCACATTTCTCTTGTTATTCGTAGCCATATTTTTGTAGGGGTTAGAAAGAACTTGTCCACAATAAAGTCACTTTCTTTCGTTAACACACTTGAAAAAGTCTGTTTACACTAACACACTGCAAAACGGTAGATTTATAACTTTTGTAAACATATCAATTTATAAATTGAAAAAATTTATTCAATTTATAAGCGTATAAATTAAAAGCAAACTACGAAACCTTCCACGACAAGCACATAACACATACTGAATAAGGATTAGCGAGAAACATCCATGCTCGCAATTTTGTAACATCCATGCTCGCAATTTTGTCACCCTTCTCGCCCCACCCACTGAGTGCTGTTTTGACCGAGAAAGATAATTTTAGCCACGCCCATGTTTTTTTATGGCGGAAAATGTTCGCGGTGCTTTAAAATTCACATTTTTTTAGGTTTCATTTTATATCCCCAGGGGCTCATCTGGTGAGTGTGGGCTTGGCATATCCAGGGTCCTGAGCTGGATATCATCATTTGGTGATTCCTTTCTACTTCTCTCTCTCTCTCGCTCTCTCAGGCTAATAGGGAAATTTTTTTTTTTTGGCCGGTGCAGCATAAGCCTCAGGCTTCCTTGCACTATATGGCTAATAATAATAATAATATTAAATCGGCAACCGCGAATACAGATACCGCGAATAGTGGCTGATTACTGTAATAGCATAACCCCTCCTCCCTTCCTATCTTGTCTATCCTTCCTTACACATTGTATGCCTCAAATTTCCAGTTCGGCATTCCTTATATCTGTGTGACACCATAATCTCTGATATCCCAACAATATCTGTCTTTGATCTTTTCACCAACACCTCAAATTTATTTACCAAACTCCTGGCATTGGTGTACATGCAAGTATACATGCACCTGTTCCTGTTCTTAGCTACCCTAACACAACCCATGTATTTACTTGTTCCGCAATGACTCCCAGCCATCTCTGAAATCCTCTGCACCTTGTTTTCCAGGCTACTGCTCATTCCAATAGAAGCAGTGAAGAATCACTTTCACTTCTACCAGTGTCTACTGTTAATCTATTAGACAGTGTATCCCCTCCAAGCTAGCAGTTTTCCGACCCACCTAACACTGCCTCAATAGCATTAGCAAATATTCTTGCACCCTTTCTATTTAAGTGTATCCCATCCCTGTAGAAGCAGTGTCTCCTGTTAACAAGCTCAGACCAGGCTGAGAAAAATTCTACCACTGGAGCCTTGCACAATCTTTCCAGGGCCAAATTGATTGACAAGGCTTTCATCATGTACTCCATCCTATTGTATCTGGGCAGAATTGCAGACACCTTCAAATTCAGCCCCAACTCGTGGCTTTTTTTTTTTTTTTTTCAACATTGACCTGTACTTGTTAAGTAATTTCGTCAGTCTCCTACTCTTAATATCATTAGTGGCAACATGTACAACAATATCGCCTTTTGTGCCCTTAAAAGATATCAGCTGTAAACATCATCAACCTTTTGCCCCTGGTAGACATACCCTGGTCCTGTTACACCTATCCTTTTTGCACAATATGTTCCCCGTTTCCCTGACAGTAGAGTCACTCTCAACAACTAGTTCCTTTAGAACTAGGGCATTCTGCTTTGGGAGAATGCCCTAGAATGAACTGTGTTGCGTGATGTTCAAGTGCAAGCTTTGGCATTGATGTGGGCAGCTGACAGTTTGATGAGCCCCTCAATTTAAATCCTTCAAGGGCATCCATCCTGTCCTTCAAGCTCTCATATAGGCCCATAACAATGCTAGTTGGCACCTGATTTCCTCACACTTCTTATATCATACGCACACAAAGACATTCCCCTTGGCAATATCATGTCTCGTTTCTGATTGCTCCACAAACATCAAACAAGTAGTACATATCAAAAGGCTGTGATTAAGAGGACAATCCCCCCCCCCCCCCCCCCCCAAGTTCTCTGCTGAGCCATAGCACTCCCATTAGCTTGAGCCTTTTGCTTTGCTGCTCTGGTCTGAGTCATGATTTCAATTTACTTTCAAATAAAATTTCAATTTCAATACAAAAATATTATCTAAACTTGTATCCCAATGCAGTTATAACACTATATATATATACTTCTTCCATAAATGAAATCTTCATCTCAATCGAGAACCTAGGCTATATAAACTATCACAGTTAAATCTGAAGTTAAATTCTTGGGAATTATATTTGATAGAAATTTGACATATTTAACAGTTATGGATGAAATGTTTGAAAAGAATCAACATCCTCCATTCCCTGATCTCCACCAAATGGGAATTCAATTGGTGCACTTCACTTTGTTTATGCCATGCACTAATTCAGTCTGAATTAGACTATGGTACTTGGGTGTATGCTTCAACCAAAATCATTACCCTTCATTGGCTTCACCCAATTCACCGTGCTATTTGCACTGTTACTTGTTCTTCTGTTCATCTCCTATACAAAGTTTATATGTTGATGTCTATCAACTGTCCCAATCACTTCACTGTATGCAGTTGTCATTAGAGTATGAAATCAAATTAAAATTATTGCATGATCACCTTATATGTCCCTGTATTTTTCATGCCACACTGGGAAGAACTTCTTCTAATGCTCTTCTGAGAGCTAATTGACCATTTAGTATCAGAATCTGTTAAGTCCTTCATAATTTTAACATGACAGTAGAATTTTTGCACCTATATTTTCAAAAACCCTTCCCTAGAGCATCTTTTCTGTTGTGTGTGACTTTCTTCAGAACTGGGAAAAATGCAATACACGAACAGCAGTTTATCGGCAGCCCCATCCACACGTTGAACTGAATTTTCCAATTTACTACTAGTATTGGGAAATGATGCAAGGTTAAAAAACATCAGCTAAAAAAAAAAATTTGAGTTCTTTATTGAATTTATTCAAACTGCACACTTTCACAACAACAGAGTTTGTTCCACCATTTGACCACTTACCGGCTGAGGGCACACATCTGCACATGTATCCTGCAACAATCGTCCCTTAATTTCAATTTATGCCCCATTGTGTGTAGTCTTGGCAAGAGGAAGAATGCTATCAATGTTTGAGCTTACTCAATCCATTCAAGGCTTTAAACACCTCGGTCAGATCTTGCAGATGCCTTGTCCAGATGCTGCAATTTGCAGAACCGAAGCTCTTTCTTGTTAAGAGCATCCTTTTGTTCCATTCACCAATCTCATTGCCCTTCTCTGCACCTATTCCAGCAGATCTTCATTTTTCCTAAAATGAAGTCTTCCAGACCTGTATAGAATACTCATGATTTAGCCTAACCATGGCCTTGTAAAAAGGGATAATCACCTTATTATCTCTGCTAGCAGAAGTTCTGTATATCATTGACAAAACCCCATGAGCTGCCTTGGCAGTCTGACTGTACTGCTCAGAACTTCATATCTGATTACACAGTTACCTCCAGGTCTTTCATTTTTGACTACCTAAGTGTAGTACCACACAGTTGGTATTTTAATCTCGGATTATTACTACCCATGCTAGCATTTCTCAATGTTAAACTTCAACTGATATTTCTCGGCCCTTCTGTCCAGTTTCTCCAGACCTTGTTGCAATAGCTTAACCTGATTACTGTCATTAACCACCCTGCTAACCTGTGTGTCACATGCAAACTTTTGACCTTAAGCCTTAATCAATATCATTAATAAATATAGAAAACAACAGTGTGCCCAGTACTGAACTCGGAGAGACTGCGCTAATAACATTAGTCTACAAAGAACATTGTCCATTAATAACTACTGTCTTCTCCTACTCAACCATCCCTTTATCCACAGGCATTGTCGAGGTCACGTTATGTCAAGGATCTGAGTATATTCTGACCATGTGTACTCCATATCCAAAAATTTCATTACTTTATACAGCGTGTATGAAGCAATGAAATGTCCCCCCCACTTTTTCTTATTATTGAATACACCATGAATTGTCAAACTAATAAGAGTAAGCTTATCTGCAGAAAGATCTAAACCTCCCAAACACTTCCTAGTTCATTTCACAAATATACATGGTTTCAATTCTAATATCAACAATGTCCATTTGCAGTTTGCCAAACCCCATGTACTTTTTCTGACAGAATCTTAGTTATCGGTTGATTCAAACACTACTCATCTCAGTTGCCCAAATTATTCGCTGTATTGATTCCTTTCGCCTCGAAGGTTGTACTTGTGCATATGTCTGTTCCGATATTCCCTGGGAGAGAATTGTTAATTTGGAATCTCCTCTCTTCGATCTTCTCTGGCTTAAAATCTCTCTACCTCATTTTGTTAAATTTATCTGCTGTCTCTACTGTTCTCCCAACTCCACTAATCACTTGGAGCTCTTTGACTTCCTCTCTTTGCAACTTGACTTTCTCCAGTCCAACTTTTCTAACAGTGAGGTAATTTTCCTTGGTGATTTTAATGTTCACAACTCCAGCTGCCTTCCATTTTCTGGTCACACTGACCCAGCTAGTCGAGATGCTAAGTCTTTTGCAATTACTAATGACCTTGCAGAGATTGTTCATTTACCTACAAGAATACTAGACAATCCTAATCATACAGCCAACATGCTTGATCGTTTTCTCACAAACAACCCTTCTAAGTACATGGTCGAAGTGAGTGGTCCTTTAGGTACTTCAGATCACAACTTGGTGATTGTCTCTTCTCCAATGGAGCCTTTAACTCATGGCTATTCCCAACCTCGTATTGTTTGGCATTACAAGAATGCAAAATGGGATGACCTGCAAGTTTTTCTTTTCTTATTTTCCTTGGTCAGACTACTGTTTCAAAACTTCTAATGTTAACTTTTGCTCTGATCGTGTCAGTGAAATTATTCTTGTAAGAACTCCACTTTAAAATCTTGTCCTTTATCTAAACCTTGGCTTTCCAATAAATGTGCTAAGGCTGTTCAAGAGAAGAATGTTGCATATTGTAATTGGCTTGTTTCTAATTCTTCAGTTTCATTTTCTGATTACACCAAAGCTCACAACAGTTGTAAAGCAGGTATTAATCAGTCCAAACTAGAGTTTGAACAGGCTAAGAGTAGAAAACTTGCTTCTTGCCCTAATGGTAGCCGAGCATTCCGGTCTCTTGTCAAAGCTATTGGCCGCAACTTTTGCCCATCTCTGCTCCCACCTCTGTCCAAACCAGATGGTTCTGTTGTCACTTCAGCTAAGGATAAAGCTGACATGCTAGCATCCCATTTTTCCTCTAACTCATGTATTAATGATCTTGGGAAAACACCTCCCACCATTCCCAACACGCTCCATTCAATGCCTTCTGTGGTCTTCCGTCAAAAGGATGTCAGAAGGATTTTGACAAATCTTGATGCTAAGAAAGCTCCAGGTCCCGATGGTATTTCTCGACTTGTTCTCAAAACCTGTGCTCCTGAACTTACTCCTGTTCTTTGCTGCCTTTTTTCACTTTCTTAATCCAAAGGTGTTTTTCCTTCTGCTTGGAAATTTGCTCATATCCAGCCAGTTCCTAAAAAGGGTGACAAGTCCTTCCCATCCAGTTATTGTCCCATTGCAATTACTTCTACTCTTTCTAAAGTAATGGAGAAATCAATTAACCGCCAACTCTTAAACTACCTGGAAACCTTCCATCTGATCAATGATCGCCAGTATGGATTCCATCAGTGTCGTTCCACTGGTGATATTCTGGCTTATGTTACACATTTATGGACAAATTTAATAGAAAAGTTTGGTGAAACACAAGCAGTTGCTCTTAACATCTCAAAGGCTTTCGATCGTGTTTGGCATTAAAGGTCTTCTAAACAAGCTTCCATCTTATGGTTTGCCAACTGTTTTTTGTAATTGGTTATCCAATTTTCTCTCTGATCGCTCACTAAGGATGTTGATAGATGGCTGTCTTCTAACTTCTCCACTAATGCTGTATCCCCCAGGGTTCAGTTCTTTCCCCCACTCTTTTCCTCTTGTATATTAATGACCTTCTTCCATTAACTGGAAATCCTATCCATAGTTTTGTCAATGACAGCACATTGCATTCCACTTTCCATTTTGGAAAACCTTGCCCTGCTCAATCAGCTTCAACTTCTCGAATATCCACCACCAATTCCTTAAATGCCGATCTCCAGGTAATTCTCCAGTGGGGCAATGGCAACTTAATTGATTTCAATCCTTCTAAAACTCAGTCTTATCTTATATCTCACAAAAAGGATTCTTCTGCTCCTATGCTTATCTTTGGTGACACTCCAATTTCTAGGCAAGATGATATATCCCTTTTGGCGATTACCCTGACTTCTAATCTGTCTTGGCACAAGCACATTACAAATATTGCTTCCTCTGCATCTAAATAACTTGGTTTTCTCTTTTGCTCTTGGTGTTACTTTTCTTCCAAACAGTTGTTCATTCTGTACAAATCGCAAATCCGCCCCACCATGGAATATTGTTCCCACATCTGGGGTGGTGCCCCCAAAACCTCTCTCAGGCTTCTTGATTCCATTCAGAAGGGGGCAGTTTAGTTAATTAATGCCTTGTGGGGGGTGGAAAACTAGAATGATTTTATATATATTTTGTATTTTATTTATTTTACTTATTATTATTTATTATTTATTTAGTTATTTTGTTCCCTTATATGAGTTCCCTTATATGAGTTCCCTTATATGGTTGTCCACCTTATTTTAATTTCCCCACTTACACATCTGACTTTACTTTACAGGAGAATTCCAGACTCAAGGGAACTTCTCAATTATTTATAATTCCCTTTGGACAGGCTGAGTGTTCAAGAATGACAAACAACACACACATTAATATATAACATAACATTTTATTTACACTTATATACACAATATAAAAATCAACAACTCTCAAGCACATATTATTATTACTCAAATTTGCCTATGTATTATCAGTTATATATGGCAATTAAATACATTGGTTTTACACTAGAAAGGTTATTCCTTTATACACAACAAAATCAATATCCTTACACAAACTTATTTTAGTTTCTTCTTTCTTCACACATGAACAATAATTACTTAAGAGGATTAGATACACCCTTTCTCCTATTTAAATCAAATCCTTACCTTATAAATTGATTTAGGAATTTCATTCTTAACTTCCGTTTTAACTAGTGCCCCATCTTGTCTTGGGGAATATAATTTCACAACTTTCTCTAATCAAGACAGATAGTACATTTGACATCAATTTCTGGACTAATGCTGGTCCCAAGTGTTAGCTACATTCATAAGGCTATTTCTTTCTCTGTATTCTCTACCCTTCCCTTCCAAAATATATTATACCTATATGTTAGACAATAACTAATAACAAATATCAAATTTCTCTCCTTTGCTTTTCTACATATGTCTAATTATACATTAATCAAAACCCAAAACTATCACCTGACTTATCTCTATATTTATGTATATATTTATATCTTTGTATATTGTTGCGCAGGGTTTTTCTCCGTTATAGTATAAACTTGCTAGTGTTCCAACAGTTCTCAGTTATGGTGTGATGTGTCAGTTAGGAATAAATGTTCTTTGCAAGAGTTACACTAATATTTACATCCGGAGAAACCTGGCTTTCATGTAATCGTCTAGCAGTTAGTTAGGACAAATCCCGTGTTCTGAAAACTTACTCAGATGGACGTTGAGCAAATCTGCAACATCAAGATTGCGTTGTGATTTTCACCTTTGATTCCTTTCTATTTGACTAGAATCAAAAGCGCCGCCTTAACATAGTTCTTTATCAGTAATCCATTCAAGGAATCATGTGTCATCAGAGAGTAATCATGAGGCAAAGGTTGTTAAACAAAACATAGTTTATTACACAAGACAAATAAGATGTACACTCAGTAAACAAGTATAGTTTTTAGAATAGGGCATGTAACATTTGGCTTACTCCTCTTTACATTAATATATAATTAGCCTCTTAATGTAAAGTTACCAGCTGAATAGTAGTGGTGGTGTTGTTCTTCGTGTAGTTTCGTGCTTGCTGTCTGTTGTAGGAAACTCCAAGTACATTCCGTCGAGGCAAAAACATCTCAGTGGTTCATGTGAGATACTAATGACGTTTGTAGCATAACAATTATAAAGAGATCATAATGTTAAACTTATAGTGTGATGTGTATTCCTTAAGTTCAAAATATCGCTTATTCTCTATACTTAACAAGATAAGTTATTATGAGGAGAGAAGTCTATGTAAGAGAAAATAGGATCGCCTTTTACACTATCTAGTTCAGTTGTTTAATGGGACATGGAAAGTTGACTTACCAGACTCAATCTGCATATCTTCACGAGTTGATACTCTGGGGAGATCGTCAATTTCGGTCATTTCTGCTACTCCTATTTCCGTGATGGGATCTGCTCCTCTTACTTGTCTGCTTTCTCTCGAACAGGATTCTGTATTTTCTCAGGAGCTCAAACACCTTCTCTCTTTTTCTTTCGTTCACACTTTCTTTCCTACTCTCAGACTTGGCTCTCACAAAACGAAACTCAGAACTCCGAACTGCTAACTCTCAACTTCCAACCCTAAACTCGTCACGCCCTGAACTCCCTGTGCTTTTCCCCCTAGGTTCGTATATATATCTCCCCCTCACCTTTTGCTTTCCCCTGCGTATTTGTTCTGGTTAATTTCAACAGTTCAACAACAACTTTGGGACTGTCGATTTTGGAGCTCTGCTCACATAAAATATTGGATTTATGGAGGTGGTGCGGAGGAGACTTTATTTTGATAGAGTTTGTGCCTTCAGACTGGACAAAGGCCTGATGGCCACAAGTTCGTTTACTTCCTCACACAAGACTTTCAAAAAACACAAACCTCCAGTGAACGTCTTATTCTGTTTACCCTAAAAGTTGTCATTTGGAAGATGCAGCCTCGCATCTCCACACGAGAATCACGTTCCTTTGCTGTTTTGTCAACAAATGCGCCCGGACACCTGTCCACTCCGCTCGGACAAATGACCTCCGGCTGTTAGATAACAGGCGACCGGCGGAGGGCTGACGCTCCACGGGGTGACTTTCACTGCACGTGCGGGGACCAGAAATATTTCCGCCTTCTCCCCGCGAGCAGGTGTTGCTCCAAATATACAGCATAGTCACAAAAGTATGGGGCGCTTGTTCTCCTCATGAATGTCCCGTCATAAGTGAAAATGGTTGCATTTTCATAATATCCTTCCCTTAACATCTTTCTAAACATTATACTAATCTGATATTAGAGTTCCAACAGTCCTTTATTTGTGAGGGAGAATACTATATAACTAGTCACTTACTTAATTTTACGAATCGGATTTCTCCATTTTGGGGCCTTCAGCTCCTTGTCTGGGAATGGCATCATCGTTTACTAACTGCATTCATCTCAGAACTTCAAGTTTCTCCATGGGCTGTAGTCTACGTCTAGATAGGGCATCATTGTGTCTTTTAGGAATTTATGGCCTCGTCTTCGATACTGCTACTTAACCTATGGTTCAGCTATTCTGGCAGACTAGGAATTACAACTTTATCTTCTCAGCTCACTTAACTGCGCCTTGCCTTTATCACTGCCTTCAGATGATGGACTAGGGTTATTTCTTTCCTTGGCCTTTATCACTACCTTCTTATGATGGGCTAGGGTTATTTTTCTCCTTACACTACTTATTTTCACCTGGCCACTTTCACTACCTTCCTATAACGGACAGGTTTATGTCTCCATACACTTCAGTCGTTTGCATACGGGCTACTACCCTTGCCTTTAGACGACGGACAGGCTTATTCTCCTTACACTTCATTCATCTGCATACGGGCCACTACCTTTGCCTTCCGATAACGGACTACTCGACTGTTCTCTTCTAATCTGAAACTCCACTGACTTTTCTTAACTTACTGACTGCACTTAACTTATCTAACCCTTCACTACTCCATCTTACCTTGTCAGATCTTTCCTAACTGGCTGACAGGACAGGACTTATCTAACCCCACACAACTTATTACTCAATTTTCCCACTAACACTGTCAAAAAACTTGCGTCTGTCTTTCCTAACTCATCTCCACAAACCGCCATCAAAAGCCAACTCTGTTCTTTTTAACCCATTTTCACAAAACACTAACAAAAACTCAACTCTATGTTTTTACTAACCCATTTCCACAAACACCAATGAAATCTCAACTGTGTGTGTGTGTGTGTGTGTCCTTTGTCTCTCCCCGTTCACTCACTTTTGTCATCTCAATTCAGCAACGCTCCTCATAATTCCTGCCGCCTTTTTTCTGAGTTTACCCAATCTTCTCATTTTTGTCAAACTTTCATCATTTCCTATTCGTCCTTTAAAATTTCTCAAGCTGTATATTCAGAGCTCATTTTAATAAATTTCCAAATTTTTCCCAGGCAATCCGCTGCTTTGAAGTTCACCGTCACCTTCGCCACCCCTCGTTAAACTTAGCAGATTTATTTTACATGCTCTAACGACCTTGCCATCGCCGACAGTCAGACGCAAATACCTGGCCGATATCTCGGTGTCACCAGACAAAGGGATGTCCCACAATGTTCAGTCTACAGCCCTTTTGTTCTTTCTGGCCATAGTTATTCGCACCTGCACGCCAGTAGTCGCTGTCACCATTCCCGTTGTTATTGTTTGTTCTTTGCCACGGTGGGAACTGAAATGTATCCCTAATTGCTAATAGCTTACCGCTCCCTTCTCTAATTCAACCTTGTCTAATTTTTAATTCCTTGTGAGTGACCTAGAATAATATTAGTGACTGGTAATGTTTACTGTCCTATTTTGCTATTTCCTAAGCATTATTTTAAATAAATCTCACTCATTTCTAAAATATTAACATGTAAGATTTTACATCTTACAGCTTCCTCTCTAACAGAGTCTTTGTCTCATAGACGTACTGTTTTTGCTGCATGCCTTTTCTGCAGATACTTCCATGGGCATTGTTCTTCTGAATTGGATTCTATAATTCCCGCTCTCTCTTTCAAAACAGTCCGAACACGTGCTAGCCAACATCCATTTACTGTCCAACTTCAAACTCACAGAACCAACTTTTCATCTTCCTCATTTATTCATTCAACTGCCGTTTTCTGGAACAACCTTCCTTCATACGTATTTTCTGAAAATTAGTCTTCAGAAGTTCAAGTCTAATGTCAACAAATATCTTCTTTCGTCTTCTCAACCTCCAACCCAAGCACGGTACTAAGTACTATAGGTTCTAATACCTCTCGTGTTTGGGGTTTTCATAAAAAAAAAAACAGCATCAACATTGCACTGTCCATATATGCCAACTGAATGCACTTCCTTAGATTCTGTTTTTCTTAACAGCATAACCCCTCCACCCTTCCTAACCTGTGTATCCTTTCTGTACACATTGTATTCTTCAAATTCGAATTCTGCATTCCTAATATCTGTGTGACACCATGTCTCTGATATTCTAACAATATCTGCCTTTGATGTCTTGACCAGCACTTGAAATTTTTCAAATTTGTTTACTTTACTTCTAGCATTAGTATATATGCAAGTATACATGAACCTATTCTTATTCTTAGTTACCCTAACACAGCCCATGTATTTTTTTGTTTCATGATGACTGCCATCAGTCCCTGAAACCCCCAGAACCCCTCCCACCAGGCTGCTGCTCATTCTAATCGAAGCAGTGCAAGATTCACTTTTACCTCTGCATGCGGCTGCTGTTGATCTTTTAGTCTGTTAATCCCCCCCCCCCCAAAGCTAGCAGTTTTCTGACCCACCTAATACTGCCTTGATAAAATCAGCAAACACTCTTGCACCTCCTTCTATTTAAGTGTATCCCATCCCTGTAGAAGCAGTCTCTCCTGTTAACCATCACAGACCACGGTGAGAAAAGTTCTACCTCATGAGCCTTGCACGATCCCTCCAGGCTCTCATCATATACTCCCTCCTATTTTGTCTGGGCAGAATTGCAGACACTTTCAAATTTAACACTAACTCATGACTTTTTCAGCATTAACCTATACTTGTTAAGTAAATCTGTAAGTCTTAATGTCATTAGTGCCAACATGTACAACAGTATCACCCTTTGTGCCCTTAATCGATGTTATCTGTTCTTCAACATCAACCTTTTCCTTCTAGCAGACCTACTCTGGTCCTATTCCGCATATCCTTTTATACAATATATTACCTGTCTCCCTGGCAATAGTCACCGACAGTAACTAACTATTGTGGGACCAGTGCATTCTGCCTTGGAGATTGCTGCTGTGTTGCTTGATGTACAAGAGTGAGCTCTAGTTTTGAGTTGGGCAGCTGAGAGCTTGATGGGTACCCCATTTTAATACCTTCAAGGGCATCTACCTGACTCTTCAAACTCTCATAAGCACCCATCAGAACGTTGAATTGGTGTCTAATTTCTTCAGACTTTCTGCACCTAGCACAAAAAAGACATCCTCCTTGGCTTGATCATGTCAGCTCCTGGAAGTTCCACAAACATTTCACAAGTTGCACATTTTTTTTTTTAGGCTGTGATGCATTGGAAAATCGCTCCCCTCAGTTCTCCCCCCAAGTCACAGCACTCCTAGTACTTTGTGCCCATTGCTTTGCTGCTCTACTCTGGGGCATATTAAAATTAACAATTAAAATTAATAAGATTAATAAATATGAGTAATTAATTTTCAATACTCTACTATCTAATATATTCCTAAATGCAGTGATATGTATTACGCTATCTAGTTTTATGTTAAAGCTACTTATTTACCACAACTAAAAATTTGAAATCCCTTCCACTCACTCTATATGAAACAATGGCTGCAAGTTTCGAACAAGACAATGGTTTTACGTATATTAAGTAGTAACCTACAAAAACTATCTAAATTGAAAATAACGAGCATAACCAGATCTATAAAGCTACTTATAAAGTACAATATAATATGAAAATTTAGTAAATAATAGCAAAACATTTGTGCTTTTCTGGAACTTGTAAAGACAATCAGCACCCTCCTCAGGTAAACCAGCGGTTCCTAAACTGTGCTGTGTGGATTCCAAGGGATCCATGAATGGTTCCCAGAGGATCTGTGGATGAATACTGTAGTATTCATCTATGGATGAATACTGGATATTGCGCCCGGCATGAGAATTCAGTTGTCTACAATCACTCCCAGGACTTAGAGATGAAGAAACAACACTATTCTTCACTCTAGTGGCCTATGAGGTATGATTGATTGTATACTCAAATAGTGACAGTGAGTGCTGTAGTTGTAAAATTATCAGAAGGTATACTCGATGAATGTTACGATAAGCAAAGAGTATACTGTGCATATCACGCTTATTAATTCAATTAATAATTGTGATATGCACATTGAATAGCTGATGCTGTTGAAGCAGTGTTAGGTGGGTTGGAAAACTGCTAGCTTGGGGGGATACAGACTAAAAGGTTAACAGTGGCTGCAGGCAGAGTCAAAAGTGATTCTTGCACTGCTTCTATTAGAATGAGCAGCAGCATGCAAAGCAAGGCAATGGAGATTTCCAGGACTGTTAGAAGTCATAGTGGAACAAATAAATACATGGACTGTGTTAGGGTAACTAAGAGTAGAAACAGGTGCATGTATACTTGCATGTACACCAGTGCTAGGAGTATAGTAAATAAATTTAATGAGCTTGAAGTGCTAGTCAAGACATCAAAGACAGGTATTGTTTGGATATCTGAGATGTGTGACACACAGATATAAGCAGTACAGAATTGGCTGAATCAGATTGGACCACTTAACATAGATGGGTTGACTATTGATGATCATTCTCAGGTAGCTGATAAACTGAATGAATATTTTGTATCCATTCACACGAGGAGTTATTCAATGAGGGGAATACCGGAAGTTTATCAAACTCTAACAGGGAGATAAGTGATTTTGTAATAACTGAGTACAAAGTGGAGGAAAAATTGATTGTTGAAGTTAAACATAAGGAAGGCACCTGGGGTGGATGGGATCTATCCAGTTATATTATGGGAAGTAAGCAAACCCTTAGTCATAATTATGAGAGCTTCCTTGGACTGATGGGAGGTCCCCATGGACTGGAAGTGTGCAAATGTATCACCAATTCACAAAGGGGGTTCAAAAGGTGACGCAAGTAACTATAGACCTGTTAGTTTAATTTGTGTTCCGGGGAAAATAATGGAATCACTGGTCAAAGAAGCATTACAGGATCATCTAGACAAGACTGCAGTAATAGTTAAGACACAGCATGGGTTTGTTAAAGGCAGGTCTTGTCTATCCAATTTGATTGAATACTATGATGTGGTCACAAAGGAACTGAATGCAAAAAATAATTTTGAAATAATATCATATATATATATATATATATATATATATTTTTTTTTTTTTTTTTTTATGAGAACCCCAAACACGAAAAGTATCAAAACCTATAGTACTTAGTTCTGTGCATGGGCTGAAGGAGAAGTATGGGGGGGGAGGGGGTTGCCGGAAACTTTGCTCTAGAGACTAAACATGGGTTTCACCACTTCAAGCCTACAATAAGCAAAGTGGTGATATTTCACCGGTTGATGAAAATCATCTACCACTTGAAAGTGACAGTAATTTAATGGGAAAAGGAAATGGGTGCCATCTTTCTTCAGTTTGATTGGTATAGAATAAAATAACTCTATGAATTTGTAACATTTTGTTTCCTTTGATTTTTTTTTCTTTTAATTTCAACAAATACCTTTCTCAGAAAACAGAGAGAAAAGTATGCATAAACATTCATGATCTATTAAGCAGAGAGAATAAGGTATATAGATTAATGTGCTTTGCTTGTGATAATTCCAAATGAGAAATTTTCAACTTATTAACATCAAATTGAAATATATGAAGAGAATACTTGGATTTCAGGAAAGCTTTGGATACTGTTGCACATGGAAGACTGCTGCACAAATTGGAGAGGTATGGCATTAAAAGTAAATTCCTCCAATGGATAAAGGGATGGTTGAGTGGAAGACGACAGAGTGGTAATTAATGGACCCTGCTCTTCTTGGACAAATGTTATTAGTGGAGTTCCCATGGGTTAGGTGCTGAGGCGATTATTGTTTTGTGTATTCATCAATGATATTGATGAAGGTATATCAGGATTAATATCTAAGTTTGCAGATGATACGTGGTTGGCAGGGTTGTTAAAGACAGTATGCTACTCCAACTGGATCTAGATAACTTGGGCAAATGGCTGAGAAGTGGCAACTGAAGTTTAACATTGACAAATACGAAGTACTGCATATGGGTAGCAATAACCCAAAAGAAACATGCCACCTGTATGTTACTAGACTCAGGGAAGTGGAAAGTGAAAAAGACCTGGGTGTAATTGTGCAGTCAGATATGAAGTTTGATTAGGAATGCAGACAGGCTGCCAGGGAAGGTCATGGAGTCTTGTCAATGATATATAGGAATTTTGCTAGCAGGGACAGGGAGGTGATTATCCCATTATACAAGGCAATGGTCAGGCCACACCTGGAGCCCTGTGTGGAAGGATGTACAGTTGTTAGAACGAGTACAAAGAAGGGCTCAGAGATTATTGAGGGGAACAAAGGGGTGCTCTTACCAAGAAAGGCCTAAGTTCTGCAAATTGTAGCACCTGGAGAGTAGACACCTGCGAAGTGATCTGATTGAGGTGTATAAGGCCTTGAATAGGTTGAACAAGCTGAATGCTGTTGGGATTCTTCCTCTTGTTCAAATTAAAAACCTGAGGGGGCATATATTCAAATTGAGGAAAGACAGTTGTAGAATACATGTGCGGAAATTTTCCTTTAGCCAGTGGATGGTTGATTGGTGAAACAGACTTTCATCTTTTGTTGTGGAAGTTGATAGCCGAAATACATTTAAGGCTGAGCTGTACAGGCATTTGGAATGAATGGAGGGACAAAATCGGAGGGTTTTTTTTTTTTTTTTTTTGGCTGATGCTGCATAACCTTGCTTTCTTGCTTCACATGCCTCACTGATGCTAATGCCACACCAATTAGTTAATTAGTGTGTTTTATCATTGACAGGGTCCCATGAGTAGCTCACGGGGTATTGTGATTGAAGCAGAGGAATCTTGCCAGCGGGGATAAGGTGATTATCTCCTTGTATAAGGCAATGGTGAGGCCACACCTTGGGTACTGCATACAGGTCTGGAGGCCTCATTTTAGAAAAAAATGTTGAGCTACTAGAAAGTGTACAGAGAAGTGTAATGTGATTAGTGAGTGGAAAAAAGGGTTGCTGTTATGAAGATAGGCTTAAGTTCTGCAAATTGCAGCATCTAGAGACTAGGCATTGATGTCTTGGAGGTATTGAGGGCATTACTTCAAAATGGCAACTGTTCAAGAGAAGGCAATGTTCATACTTGGGTTTTTCAAAACAGTCTGTTATCACAATGCAACATCATTACAGAACTTGGTATGGAAAAGATCCACCTTCAGATAATGCTATCTGACATTGGTTAAAGCATTTCAAGAGACTAGTAGTGTTCTGCACCAAAAAGGAGTGGGAAGGCCGAGCACTTTGCAGGAAGATGTTGATCGAATCCATGAAGCATTTTCTCGAAGCCCACAAAACTCAACTAGATGAGCTTCTTTGCAGTTAGGTATACCAGAAACGACTGTTTAAATATTGTTCATAACTGCCTTCACCTCCATGCCTACAAGCTGCAGATTGTGCAGGCTTTAAAGCTGAACAATAAGCGGCACTGTTTCTAATTTGCCCAAGACATTTTGTCAAACGTCGAAGCTGATGAAAATTACCTTTGTACATTTAATGATGAAGCAACGTTTTACATATCAGGGAGGGTAAATCATCATAACTGCAGAATATGGGGATCAGAAAACCCTCACACCATTCGAGAATTCGAAAGAGATACTCCAAAGGTCAGTGTTTGGTGTGCTTTGTCATGTTCGGAAGTTTTGGATCCCTTTTTCTTTGTGGAAAAAACAGCGACAGCGGTTATCTATCCGGACATGCTACAGATGTATCTGTTACCCCAGTTGGAAAATCATCAGCCAAATGTGGTGTGCTGACACGATGGTGCTCCACCACGTTGTGCTCTTACTGTCCGAGAATTTCTTGACATGCATTTTCCTGGGTGCTGGGTTGTATGTGGTGGATCGATTCCATGGCTTCCGCGTTCACCCAATCTTATGCTGCTTGATTTCTTACTGTGGGGATACGTGAAGGACATTGTGTACAAGACCTCTCTCGATGAACTGAAGCTCAGAATTGTTGCTGCAATTGAAATAGTTGCACCTGAAATGCTGGAGAATAATTGGAGGGAAATTGAATATCCCGTGGACATCTTACGTGCCCAGAAAGGCGTGCATGTTGAAGTTGTTTAGCATTCTGCAGTATTTTTATCTGTAGGTAATAAAACTTTTTGAGTTGCACTTTCATATTCTGCAAGCAGTTTTATTTGTTGTTTCCAGTTAGAAAATTATAGGCCACAGAAATCCCAACAGTAATGTAGAATCACCCTGTATATTCATCGTATAAGTCAACTGCTTTTTTTTTCATTTATCTTTTGCATCTTGCATAATGGTGTTACAGTAAACTCTGTACTGAGAACCAGGGCCGTGCGGTAGATTTTCTCAGTACGATGCAAGTCTTCAAAATACTGCCCCTTAATGGTTCAAATTGTATTTTGATTTCACTGCATATGCCGCCACCTCTCTGCATCATGGCACGGCCCTGCTGAGAACCACTGTTTTCCTTTTAATTAAAACTATTTTTTTTTGATTTTTTTCTAAAAGTTTACATTATATCATTTTATTATACTGTGAAGGAAGTTGCAAGTGTTTGTAGTACAGTGGACCTACTCTTTACGATGTGTTCACTGTACAATCAGATCACTTTACGATGGACTCTCCATAATAAAATACATTTGACCTACACGATATGTAGTAAGCGCAGGACATTGTCATCATGTTTGAGAATTGAATTTTAATTCTATTTTAATTAATTAATTCTATTAAATGAAGCTTAAAAAATAGGAATGAAGAGAAGATTCTGAAAATTTATTTTTGTTTTTTATATGATTTCAGTGAAGGGGAAACACATTTCACCATAAGATAAAAACCCACAGAATTCCAGTTATTGATATCGCAAATGCAATAAGATTGAGTTTACTACACATTTATAATTAGATTGCACTAACAGAAAAGTCCAATAAACCAGAAAGTGCAAATTGTTTTATGGTCTTGACTTCCAGAAATGTGCTTTAGAAAAATATCACAAATTCGTTCAAAATTCATTCTTATAACAAAACATAGCAATAAACTGTGAATGTGGTGCATTTTAATGATTTGAGTAGCTGATTCTACTAACCAGTGATCACTGGCACCTACTTATTTCACTCTACAATGGCTTACAATTGTCTCCGACTAGACCATGTGGTCCTTTGTCTCGGCCAATAACAGCATTTGTAAACGTTTTGTTTTCGTATCCTATAGTTCAAGTGATTTTTTTGTCTTGTGCTTACTTTCCATAAATTTAATGTATTGAATTCTTGAACGTACAATGTTGTATAATATGGCCCTTAAAGGGTGCAGTAAGATAAATTTCAATTAAAATTAAACAAGAAATGGTGAAAATACATGATGCTAAAATTCGTTCATTGGTGCACGAATGTGGTTTTCACAGTCAACCACTTCTACCAAAAGTTAAACAAAAAGAAAACCTTAAAAAAAGTTAAAAAGTAAGTGATGAATTTAACACAGTCCAAAAAAGGCAGAGAACTGATTGTAGAAATGGAAAGGGTTTTGTTGCTGTGGATAAAAGAAAAACAAATGAAGGGTGATACAGTTCCTGGACAATACATTTGCAAACGCGCAAAGCAGTGTTTTGAGGACTTAGACCCAAACACTTTTTCAGCTAGTGTTATGTAATATAGGGACTTTAAAGCCAGCAAAGGTTGGTTCGAGTGTTAAAAAAAAAGGTCCGATATTAAAAGCATCATAAGGCATGGAGAGGCTTGCAGTGCTGATCAGAAGCAGCTGAAAAATTTAAGGTGGAGTTTCAAGAGCTTGTTGAAAAGGTGGGTTACCTTCCTTAAGTCTTTAATACAGACGAAATGGGCCTCTTTTGAAAAAGAATGCCTAGGTGAATGTACATCAAAAAGAAGAGGCCTTATTGCCCGAGCATAATCCTACGAAGGATAGGCTTATTCTGCTATTGGCGTCCATTGCCTCTAGTGATTTTAAGCTTAAGACAGTGTTGGTTTACCACCCAGAAACTCCCAGAGTGTTTAAACAGCAAAAGGTCATCAAAAGCAGATTGGGTGTCTTCTAGGGTTGTAACAAGGAGGCCTGGGTGACAAGACACCTCTTCAATGAATGGTTATTTGAAATGTTTTGTCCTTCAGTCAAAGGTTACTTAAGAAAAAACAAACTTCCTTTAAAGGCACCATTAATTTTGGATTAAGCTCCAGGTCATGATCCCTAACTTGCCTGATCTCTGGAGGAGCAATTTAACTTCGTTACTGTCAAATTTCTCCCTCCCAATACCACCCATCTGCTTCAGCCAATGGATCAGCAAGTGATTGCCAACTTTAAAAAAAAATTACACAAAGAAGATGCTTGCGAAGTGCTTTGCAGAGATTTCAGGAGACAGCGCCATCACCTGAAATGAATTCTGGAAGACCAGGTTTAACATCTTAAACTGTACAAATGCTTGTCAGTTCTTGGAATGAAGTTTCAGCTCGTTGCCTCAATGCAGCCTGGAAGAATTTATGGCCCTCAGTCATACATGATTTTGAAGCTGAAGGTGTTCTAGAACAGGAAATTCACTCTTGGTTGAGTCCTTGGCTCTAGAGATTGATGCGGAAGAATGTGGAGGAGTTAATCGCAGGCCATGGAAGGGAGTTAACAATAGAAGAGCTCCAGGAATTGGAGCAGATGGGTGAGCATGACATTGGAGATGAGGAACATGAGGATGATGACAATGTAGCACAAACTCAAGAAATTAAGGACATGTTTGCTGTGTGGGATATTATGAAAAGGACAGTACGAAAAAACCCAGATATTGAAACCACTGAATTGATGACCTAAAGTTTAAGATCAGATGTTAAGTTATTTCAAGAACCTTCAGAGAAAGCACCAAAAGCAAACCAATTTGGAGAGTTTTTATACCATAAGTAGCAAGATGCAGCGATTGGAAAGAATGCCAGATCCTGAAGCTTGTCCTGATATCTTGATGGTAAAAGATTCTCTTCCAGCTCCAACACACCACCATTGACATAGCTTTTCCAATGTAAGCTAAATGACAAATTTAGCATTTGTACAAATAAGTACAAATTTTTTATTATTACTATTTTTTTTTAATTTGTATCATGTTCTACTGTTTATTCTGGTGTATAAGACACACCACAATTTCAGGGAGAGTTATTATTAGCAGCTATATGGTGCAAGGAAGCCTGAGGCTAATGCTGCACCAGCCAAAAAAAAAAAAAAATTCCCAAGTTACACAGAGGGTATACACTGGAAAATACAGTATTCTTCATAAAACTAATACAATTTTTCTATTATAAAAATTGCCTTTTACAGTTATAAACAGCTTAGTTATATAGCAAAAATTTCCACTTCCGAGGACTTGGAACGAATTATCAAAAAACTGTGTTATTGGGTTCATGTTACGATATTTTCAAGATATGATGGTGTCTCTGGAACGAATTAATATCGTAAAGCGTGGGTCAACTTTACTTTGTTATAACACCAAAATTTATAGGCATAGACAGTGACTTGCATCACTCTTATTGGTGCTCTATGTATACAGAGCACCAATTGGCAGGCCTAAAATTCTTCTTCATAGCATCAACAATAGAAACCAAGTTTTTTGGTCATATAATAAGAAGGGAAAACTTTCTGTTGAAGAATATAATGAAAGGAAAAACCGAAGGGAAGAAGTGCAGAGGAAGACCTGGAACTAGGTGGAAGGATGGGATCAGTGAACTTCTGGGCATAACACTTTGCAATGCTGCTCGTATTGCACATGATCGATGCAATTGGAGGAATTTGTTGATGGCCACAACAGCTGCTCAGGGAGCTATGTGACTAGAAGAAGAGAAGATGTACACAGAATAACCTTATGTAACCGAGTCATTCCTCGTTGCCTGTTTAGTAGTACCACACTGGTTTTTATATGAAGAATGCCTCAATATGGAAGTGTCTTCGTTGTTAAAAAAAGCGACAATTGTCAAAAACTAAACCATAAATTCCGAGGAATTCACTGTTTTCGACTGATGAAGATGAACATTGCAGGATCATCTAGACAAGACTGCAGTAATAGTTAAGACACAGCATGGGTTTGTTAAAGGGAGGTCTTTTCTGACCAATTTGATTGGATACTATGATGTGGTCACAAAGGAACCGAATGCCAAAAATAACTGAAATAATATCATATACTTGGATTTCAGGAAAGCATTTGATACTCTTGCACGTGGAAGACTGCTGTGCAAATTGGAGAGGTATGGCATTAAGGGTAAGTTCCTTCAATGGATAAAGGGATAGTTGAGTGGGAGACGACAGAGTGGTAATCAGTGGACACTGCTCTTCATGGACAAATGTTATTAGTGGAATTCCCCAGGGTGTTGGGCCCATTCTTGTATATTTATCAATGATATTGATGAAGGTATATCAGGTTTAATGTCCAAGTTTGCAGGTGATACAAAGGTTGGCAGGGTTGTTAACGACAGTATGCTACTCCAGCTGGATCTAGATAAGTTTGGAAAATGGTCTGAGAAGTGGCAACTGAAGTTTAACATTGACAAATGCAAAGTACTGCATATGGGTAGCAATAACTGAAGAGAAACATACCAACTATGTAGTACTACACTCAGGTGGTAGAGAATGAAAAAGACCTGAGGTTAATTGTGCTATCAGATATGAGTTTTTCTGAGCAGTGTAGACAGGCTGCCAGACCAGGTCATCGGGGGTCTTGTCAGTGATACACAGGAATTTTGCTAGTAGGGAAAAGGAGGTGATTATCCCTTTGCATAAGCCAATGGTCAGGCCATACCTAGAGTACTGTGTACAAGTCTGGAGGCCTCATTTTAGGAAGGATGTAGAGTAGAAAGAGCACAAAGAAGGCAACAAGATTGGTGGGTGGAACAAAGGGGTGCTCTTACCAAGGTAAGGCTTAAGTTCTGCAAATTGCAGTGCCTGGTGAGTAGGCACCTGCGAAGTGATCTTATGGAGGTGTATAAGGCCTTGAATGGGTTGAGCAAGCTGAATGCTGATGGGATTCTTCCACTTCCTCAGATTAAGAACCTGAGGGGCAAAGATTGAAATTGAGGAAAGACAGGTGTAGAATAGATGTGCGGAAATTTGCCTTTAGCCAGTGGCTAGTTGATTGGTGGAACACACTTCCATCTTTTGTTGTGGAAGTTGATAGCCTAAATAAATTAAAGGCTGAGCTGGACAGGCATTTGGAACGAATGGAGGATGAAATGGGAGGTTTTTTTTGTTTTTTTTCTGATGCTGCATAAGCTTGCCTTCTTGCATCGTATGCCTCTACTAATGCTAACAAATTCTTGGGTATTAAAAAAGTGTATGCAGTATTTGTCTAAAAACGTGATATAATAAATTGTAAATATCTGCATTGATTCGTAACTTGCTAACCCTATGCATGGGGCTTCAGGCTTTGGATTTTATACTCCTATAAGTGGACCATAAAATTACAATTTTTTTCTTTTTAGTGCTTAAGGTCAAATTAAGGCATTTTTTTTTTTATATCCAAGTACAGTTGGTAGGTTCATTACTACGTTCACGTCGTAAAAAAAGCGTTTACTTCTAATTTACTTTTTATATAAGTTAGCGCAAATGCATCAGCGTCCATACGCAGTAAATTAACCGAAGTTATTATAGTGCCATTGTTTCATTACATCTCACCTTGTTAAGGTCTTCAAACGAGTTGCCTATTCGGGTATATTTAGAACAGTGGTTCCCCATATTTTGTCACTCAAGTCACACCCGAAGTTAAAAGACGCATATTCACTCCATGTTCGTGTTCAGTGGCAGTTAAAAAGGTTCAACGCAGAAGGATCGGACTGCGGAAAATTTAGAGATAAGTTAGTGCAAATGCGAATGATCTATACGCTGTAAATTAACCGAAATTATTATGGTGACATGGTTTCATTACATCTCATACTGTGAATTGCCTTCACAAGTTCCCTATTCGATTATACTTCGAATAAGTAATGCTTCTCCATGAAACGATGCCACTAACTTATGCCTGTAAATTTTCCCGCAGTCTGAGGTTTCTGCCCTGAATCATTATTAAGTATTATACCACTAAACACCTTTTCGCATCTCTCATATCATGGACTTAATTTCAAAATTGGGTTGTCAGTTGTTATGCCATCAGGGGACCTATCCATCCACCACTGAAGGGCCAAATAGCCCTGAAACGGCCTTCTTGGTTGTGGCATACACTGAGAATAAGCAATAATAGCCTTCTCTATTGGGGAAGCGTTTCTCATTCAAGTCAGTGGTTCCCAACGTGTGCCCCGGTACATTGATGTGCCACGACCCTTTTCAAGCTTGCTGCGAGATTAGTAGTACTTAAATAGGTTCAACTTATACTTAAGTATTTTAAGTATAAGTTGAACCTATTTAAGTACTACTAAACACGATTTGGCGTTTCTCATACTGTGGACTTAATTTCACAACTGGGTAGTCATCTGCTATACCAGCGGTTCCCAAACGTCTTCGTTAGCGGGTCAGTACTGATGAAAGTACGACGATAAAAATTGTGGGTAGGCCGCATGTGTTTTTGTAAAGGGCGGCTCCTAGAACGTGAGTTCAACTCCGCCTCGTATCTCTGTGAAGAACAGTATCACTACAAATGGGCCAGATGGGTGTGACGTCGGTTTGTGTGTATTATGTGTGTGTTCTGTTGTTCTGTTCTGGCCTCTTGGCTACCCAGAAGCATCAATCACCCGGACAGATGATTCTGGGTACTCGTCCACACCACGGGAAGGTGGGCCAGTCCCAATGGAGCACGTACTGTCTCGATACGAGACTCTAAACCACCTGATGTTGCCAAAAGGTGGGCCAGATTTCTCTGGGGGCCCAGGCCGCATATCAGATTAATGCTGTGATATCATTACCATCCTCGCATGAAAGAATGTTTGGAAAGAGAAGGGCTTGCTGGTGCATCTTGTTATCGCCACTGTTGATAATCGAGAATTTCCCAGTACCTACAGGTAACTAATTATTTTCGGCGAACCAATCCCCACATATATGTCCAATTCCCTCCTTTTTCATTCCATACTTGGAGTCGGTTATCAAAAATTTTACCACGAATGCGGTTAGCAGGAAATATTTGTGAAAGTCCTGCACATTTCCCATTTACCGATTTCCACTATAATTAGTACACAAGTCTTATGACTATAAAATTTGAACACTTCGTGAACCCATGTGTTATACAATCAGTGGCGCCTCCGTAGCCAGGTGGGTAAGAGCAGCAGTGCGTAGCACACGCTTCTTGATTAGACCGGGGCTCGAGCCCGTTCCCACCAAACACGGAGGATGCGAAAAGGTCAGGGAATGACCACCGCATATCTCCAGAGCAATATGGCCTTAGTTGCTAATGCCCCTAAAAACCAAATAACAAACAAACTACTGTATACAATCAGTATATTTGGCCACCAACCGATTAGAGCCAAATATCCCCCAAAAGGTCTTCTGGGTGATGGTATCCACTCGAGAAGTAACCATAGTTTTCTCTATTGGGGAAGCGTTATTTATTCTATAACCGAATAGACAACTCGTGAAGGCAATTCGCAATATGAAATGCAGTGAAGCGATGTCACTATTATAACTTCGTTTTACAGGTGGGAAGGAGCAGCAGTGCGTGGCACACGCTTCTTCATTAGACCGGGGTTCCAGCCCGTCACCACCAAATAGGGAGGATACGGAAAGGTCAGGGAATGACCACCGCATATCCCCGGAGCAATATGGCCTTAGTTGCTAATGCTCCTAAAAAAAAAAAAAGTATAGACATGATGCATTTTTGCTAACTTATGTCTGTAAACTTTCCCGCTGTCTGAGGCTGCTGCTCTGGATCTTTATTATTACGCACATGTACTTGTTCCATGTTTATGATTGCTGACACTTGATTTTTATCATTGCCAAATCGCACTGTAAAAATACTTAGTACTGTATATATGTTAGTCGCTAAAAATAGTGGCCTGACGTAGCCCAGTGGTTAGGAGCGAGAGTGCATAGCACGCGTTCCTTGATTGGACCGTAGTTCAAGCCCGTGACTACTAAATACGATAAATATTTGTATTGACGACTTATTGTAAACTCTACTGACTTGGTTGTCGTGCCGGAGTATAAACAGAAAACTTATTTGTATTTTTTTAGATAAACACTTTTGAACATGTTTTAAATTTTTAGCGTACATATTTTTGTATCGGTGCGATCGGCAGAGTCGGCGCGAATGGTGCGATTGCACAAGGCCTCGCGCCGCTGACTGATTTTGCGAAATAAAAATGGTCTCATTTTTTTTTTTTTTTTTTTTTGTTTTAATACTGTCGCAAAATCTAGCGACATCGCCATAAAATGGCCATATTTTTAATATACATAAGAAATAAAATGTCAATAATCATGTTATTAACATTATCTGAAAGCCCGCCAAGAATTCTCCAAAGAACACGGAAAAATATATTTTCTTTCAAATATATTTAAAATATCTCTCCTTACAAGTCGCTCAGACGTACGATTATATGTTGCCAGCGTTTGCATAGTTATCGTACTCTAAAGGCTATACAGGGTGTTTCAGTTAAACGTTTCAGAACTTCTAAGAGGGGTAGGGTACATCCTGACAACTCGAAATCATATAGCAATGTGGGGTCGGAAATGCTTTCCTGAAGCGGTATTGTACACAGAAGTCGTGCAGCACAGATTCGATTTTCGGTCAATGAATGGGCCGGTATTATGGGAGATCACCTCATTGGACCTTACCTGTTACCGTGTCGTCTAACCGGACCTATCTACTTGATCTTTCTGCAGCAAGTATTGCCACAACTTTTGAGAGATGAACAGATTTCTGCATCGACGCAACAGACAATGTGGTTCCAACACGATGGAGCCCCTGCCCATTATAGCGGAGATGTTCGTAACTACCTGGATGTCACATTTGGTCAACAGTGGATCGGACGTGGTGGTCCCGTGCGTTGGCCTGCTCGGTCACCCGACCTATCATGTCTTGATTTTTATTTCTGGGGTTATATGAAATCGCTAGTTTATGACACCCCTGTTGACAATGCTGAGGAGCTGGTTGCAAGAATCGCAGTAGCTGCCGAAGAAATTCGCCTGGAGTATTCCAGAATGTTCGGATGTCCATGCGTCGGAGATGTGAGGCGTGCATTGTAGCCCGTGGAAGAAACTTCGAACACTTACTTTAATCCATGTACCTTTTGCTTCTTTTCATGTATTATTAAAACGATTTCTCACTTACGGTCTCTTTTCTTTTTATGGTGCTTCTGTGTACAACACCGCTTCAGGAAAGCATTTCCGACCCCACATTGCTATATGATTTCGAGTTGTCAGGATGTACCCTACCCCTCTTAGAAGTTCTGAAACGTTTAACTGAAACACCCTGTATATACCGCCGACTAGGTTTTCTCGGCCCTTTTTCGCTTTCTACCTTCAAGATCGAGTGAATTCGAAATTATTCAAAAAGTCGACTTAAATTTTCTTCTGAGAAAAATTTAAGTTAATAATACTGGTTTGACCAAAGCACTTATCCTGCAAAACCCCGGGGGCTCACATCTGGTGAGTATGGGCTTGGCACACCCAGGGTCCTGAGCTGGATATCATTATTCTTCTCTTTCTTGGTGATTCCCTTCTACTTTTGACTCTCTTTCCCAGGGTTACTCGGGAACTTTTTTTTTTTTTTTTTCCTGGTGCAGCATAGGCCTCAGGCTTCCTTGCATCATATGGATATTATTAATAATAATAATAAAAACAATTCCAAAGTACAGTATATGTCCTGCGGAAGTCATAATTTGAATTTAGTTCTTGGAGACATTTCAAAATTATCTTCTCTTGCAAATTCATTTTTTGGGACTTTACAAAGCATATATAATATTTTTGCAAGTTCTGTGATACGCTGGGATATATTAAAAGAGCGTGTCAAACATCTTACTCCAAAACCACTGTCAGCAACGAGGTGGGAATGTCGCCTCGAAAGTGTGAAATGTGTGAGATACAAAGTACCACAATTTTCTCTAGCTTTGAAAAACACCTTTATGAACATACCAGTGACATGAAAACGAAATCCAATCAATCGAAATTAAACTTACTTCATATGAATTTTTATTAAGTTTGGTCATTTGGTATGACATACTGAATGAAGTAAATATTGTGAGCAAGATATTGGTACTGCAAATTTGCATTTAAAACTGCAAAGGAAATAGCTGAAGAATTACAAGTGACATCTGAATTTAAGAATCAAAGAACTGGACGAAAAACAAAGCAATTTTGTTATAAAGGAACCGATCAGCCTATTTCATCAGGCGAAGAATATTTCAGAATTCAATATTTTCTAGTCATGATCGATAGTGCGATTTCTTTTAAGAAAAGATTCGGAATTTATCACGAACACGAGACATCATATGGTTTTTTATATAATTCGGATAATATTCAAAAACTGACTGAAAACGATCTTCTTAAATGTTGCAAAGATTTAAATGCTACCTTGCAAGACGATATTGGTTGCATTGATTTATTTAATGAAATCAAAATTTTTCGTCGAGTTTTGCCTTCCAGGATTACAATATTACAATATTTACTGAAAAATAATTTATTTGAATTGTATCCAAATTTTGTTACTGTTCTGAAAATTATATTAACCTTACCAATTACCGTTGCATCTGCAGAAAGATCTTTCTCAAGATTGAAAATAATAAAAAATTACTTGATCTAGCATTAGTCAAGAACGATTTACCTCCTTGGCCGTTTTATCTGTCGAATCCGAAATAGCCAAAAAACTAAATTATATTATCAACGAATTTGCTATAAAACAGGTAAGAAAATGAAACAAAAATCACATATTGTGACCTTATTCGATTAAGTCGCATACCAAATTGTATTTTATAAGTATATGAAGCAATTATTTTTCTTATTTGATTTATTAAAGATTTTTTTGTGATTGAAATGTTAAGTTTATTAAAATAATTTAATTATTTATCATTTTCATGTAATCTTTACTAAACTAATTTGTGCAATGTAATAAATTTCAAAATGAAATAAATTACTTTGTTGTACGAATTTGTATCAAGGCCCCTCAAGTCAACTTTGCATCGGGCTCCGCTTTTGTTCGGGCCGGCCCTGGCGATCGGCGCAGATTACTGTTGCCTAGACGTAAGGTTGCTGACACGTTCATAGTAGGAAGTGTAAAGAATGCAAGGTCATGTTGTTTGTTTGTTTTCCGATTATCTAGAAAGACTAAGAGCATGTTTCGAAAAACTGATAGCGTAGCAGATAGGTTACCACGACTTGTTCCTAAAATACAATTATATAGTACTGTATTTTGTTTTCCAGTCAGCTTAAGACCAGAACTGTTCCTAACGTGTCACGATAAGGCTAAAATGATTCTTAAACTACGGATTATATATTGGCACTTATTTTTGAAAATGTGAATTCACATTTTTTTACTTTTTATTTGCAAAATAGAAAGTAAATTTTAGCCTGATATATACGGTTATGTCGGCCAAATAAAACTGGTATGAAGAAATTGTTTATGAATAAAATTGTTTTACATTAATGAAAAAATTCATTTTAAAACGGTGCTATTAAAATTTTCATACATTTCCAGATTTTGTCATCTACTTATATTTCAGTAAAGCTTTTAATATTGGTTTTATTAAACCGATTTAATAAAGCTTTTAACATTTAAGCACTGTTGTACAAATTGGAGCAGTGTGGCATTATGGGCAAGTTACTGTTATAGATTGGTGCACTATTAGTATTAGAGGCATTTGATGCAAGAAAGCAAGTTTATGCAGCATCATCCAAAAAAAAAAAAAAAAACCGCTTCACCCCTCTGTTCGTTCGAAATACCTGTCCAGCTGAGCCTTAAACTTGTTAATTAAGCTATCAACTTCCATGACAAGGGATGGAAGTCTGTTCCACCAACCAACCACCCGCTGGCTAAAGGCAAATTTCCGCATGTCTATCCTACATCTGCCTTTCCTCAATTTGAATTTATGCCCTCTGAGGTGATTATTCTGAGCAAGAAGAATCCCATCAATTGAGCATGCTCAAACCATTCAAAGCTTTATACACCTCTATCAGATCACCTCGCGGGTGCCTAGTCTCCAGACACTGTAATTTGCAAAACTTAAGCCTTTCTTCGTAAGACCACCCCTTTGTTCCATTCACTAATCTTGTTGCCCTTCTCTGTACTCGTTCCAGCAGCTCTACATCCTTCTTGAAATGAGGCCTCCAGACCTGTATACAGTACTGTAGGTGTGGCCTGACCATTGCCTTATACAAGGGAATAATCATTTCCTTATCCCTGCTGGAAAAATTCCTGTATATCATTGACAATACTCCGTGAGCTACTCTTGCAGCCTGTCTGCACTGCTCAGAGAACTTCATATCTGCCTGCACAACCACCCCCAGACCACTGTCAGTGTAGTACCACAGATTTGATACGTTGCTCTGGGGTTGCTGTTTCCCATATGTAATACTTTACATTTGTCAATGTTAAACTTCATTTTCCACCTTTCAGCCCATCTGCTCAACCTTTCCAGATCCTGTTGCAGCAGCAGCACAGTGTCAGTAGTGTCCTTGACAACCCTACCAACCTTCGTATCGTCTTCCAACTTGGACATTAAGCTTGATATACCATCATCAATATCATTTATAAATACATAAAACTATAATGGACCCAACACTGAACCCTGAGGGACTCCACTAATAACATTAGTCCACGATGAGCAGTGTCCATGGATTACCATTCTCTGTCTTCTCCCCCTCAACCACCCCTTTATCCATAGCAGCAATTTGCCCCCAATGCCACGCTGCTCCAGTTTGTGCAGCAGTTTTCCATGTGCAACAGTATCAAAAGCCTTTCTAAGATCCAAGTATATAATATCAAAGTTATTCCCTGCATCCAGTTCTTTTGTGACTGCATCATAGTATCCAATCAAATTGGTCAGGCAAGACTTCCCCTTAACAAAACCATGCTGTGTCCGAGCTATAACTGATGATCCTGCAGTGCTTCTTTAACCAGTGCCTCCATTAATTTTCCTGGAACAGAAGTTAAACTCACAGGTCTATAATTACTTTGTCAGCCTTTGATCGTCCTTTGTGAATTGGGGTCACATTTGCACATCTCCAGTATGTGGGTACCCTCCCATGAGCCCGAGGAAGCTCTCATAATTATGGCTAAGGGTTTGTTTACTTCCTTTGCTGCCTCCTTTAATATAACTGGATAGATCCCATCCACAACAGGTGCCTTTCTTGTGTTTATCTTCAATTTCTCCTCCACTTTACTCTCAGTTATTACAAGATTCTGTAGCTTACTGCCAGAGTTGAATACACTTCTGGCATTCCCCTCGCTGAATAACTCCTCATGTGTGAATGTCGATGCAAAATATTCATGTAGTTTGTTAGCTACCTGAGCAGGATCGTCAACAGTTGACCATCGATATCAAGTGGACCAATCTGATTCATCCCCTTCCTTCTAGATTTTACATAAGTAAAGAACTCTTTGCTGTTTTTCTTTGCATTCCTTGCCATAATCTGCCTTCGCCTGCCTAACCTCCTTTGTAACTTGGTTACAGGTCAACTTGTATCTATCATAGGCTTCTGTGTCACGTGTTAATTTGTATGTATCGCATGCATTTTTATTCTCTACCATATGTCTCATTAGTTCATCTGACATCCATTTAGCCTAAACCTTGAACAATATTTCTTAGTTGGTATGTAAAGCTTAGTAGCTTCCAAGATAAGTTCTTTGAATGCTTCCCATTTTGAATTTGCTGTTGGTAACATCATCAGTTGGTCCCACTGTATAGAATTTAAATCCTGTCTCAGTCCATCGTAGTCGCCTTTACGAAAGCAATAACCCTTCCCTTTACTCCTGATGGTAGTTACCTCTATGAGTAAATCCCACTTCAGCACACTGTGATCACTGCTACATAGTGGTTCATTTATCTGCAGATTCTTAATGCATGAAGAATCACTACTGATAATCGAATCAAGAGTATTACTCCTTCTAGTTGCCTCCCGAACACGCTGATGTAGAAAACAAGCATCCAATAAATTCACAAAAGCCTTGCTAGTGTGAGTGACCAGCCTCCAAATTCCAGTCAATATCTGGGAAATTAAAATCCCCCATTATAAGACTCTCTGATTTACTGGCCCACTCTATTTCCCTGTACAGTTTCTTATTATACTCATCAGAGTAATTAGGCCTATAGCACACTCCTACTGTCAATTTTGATCTCCCAATGCTTATGTCACACCAAACTTACTCGACTCTGCACTGTCCAGCGATGTCGACTGGCTTCACTTCCTTGGATTTTGTGTTTCTTAACTAATAGCATAACCCCTCCTCCCTTCCTATCCTTTCTGTAGACGTTGTATACTCCCCAAATTCCAGTTCTGTGTGTGATACCACGTCTCTGAAATCCCAACAATATCTGCCTTTGATGTTTTGAGCAATACATCAAATTCATCAAATATATTTACTAAACTCCTAGCATTTGTGTACACGCAAGTATACATGCGTCTGTTTCTCTTCTTAGCTACCCTAACACAACCCATGTGTTTACTTGTACCGAAATAACTCCCAGCAATCTCTGAAATATCCTGCATCTTGTTTTTCAGGCTTCTGCTCGTTCCAATAAAAGCAGTGCAAGAATCTCTTTCACCTATGCCAGTGGCTACTGTTAATCTCTTAGTCTTTGTCTTCCCCCCAAGCTAGCAGTTTTCCAACCCACCTAACACTGCCTCGATAGGATCAGCAAAAATTCTTGCACCCTTTCTATTTAAGTGTAGCCCATCTCTGTAGAAGCAGTCTCTCCTGTTAATAAATACAGTCCAGGCTGAAAAAAATTCTACTCCTTGAGCCTTGCACAATCTTTCCAGGGCCGAATTGATCGACAAGGCTCTCATCATATACTCTCTCCTATCGTGTCTGGGCAGAATTGCAGACATTTTCAAATTGAATCCTAATTCACGGCTTTTTTTCAACAGTGACCTGTACTTTTTAAGTGATTCTGCCGGTCTCCTACTCTTGATATCATTAGTGCCAACGTGTACAACTATATCACCTTTTGTGCCTTTAAAAGGTGATATCCGCTCTACAACGTTATCAACCTTTGCCCCTGGCAGACATACCCTTTTCCACCTATCCTTTTTACAAAGCATGTTTCCCTGACAATAGTCACCAACAACTACTAGTTCCTTTGGGACCAGCGCATTCTGCCTTGGGGGCTGCCGCTGTGTTGCGTGATGACCAAGTGCAAGCTCTGGCATTGGTGTGGGCAGCTGAGAGCTTGATGGGCCCCTCACTTTTAATGCTTCGAGGGCATCCACCCTGTCCTTCAAGCTCTCATATAGGCCCATAACAGCGCTGAGTTGTTGCCTGATTTCGATACTCCTTGCATCGCGCACACACAAAGACATCCCCATGGCAGTATCATGTCCCATACCTGAATGCTCCACAAACATCATGCAAGCAGTGCATTTTAAAAGGCTGTGATTCAGAAGGCAACTGCCCCCCCTCAGTTCTCCTCTGAGCCGCAGTACTTCCATTAGTTTGAGCCTTTTGCTTTGCTGCTCTGGTCTGAGTCGTGATTTCTATTAATTTCAATAAGATTTCGGTTCAAAATTATAACCCTAAACTTGTATCCCAACCCAGTTATAACGGTATATATATTTTTCAGTGTCAAGTATTAATTATCTACGAGTTCCCTTTATATAACTTCCGTATCAGTTATGTATTAATTAATTATGTTACGTTTGTAATTTAAGTCGTTATATGTATTTAGTTAAAAGTACAATTTACTTGACAACGAAGTTCAACAAGTTTAATAGATTCTACCGATCAACTGACAATATTATAACCTATTCTATACTAACGCTATGTATGACAAAGGCGACAAGTTACGAATGGTAAATCTACTGATACTTAAGTATTAATTAACTTTCAAATCGCGCTGTCTCAATTCAGAATAAACTAACGATCCTTACTAGGTCTATAAGCTACTTACAGAAAATAATTTGATGTAAAAAATATTCAATAAAGCGGCTAAATATGGCTAAAAAAACTTCTCGTTCAGCGGAGTTAGGCGTATCGGCATCTATGGCAATAGACGCCGATACGCCTAAAAAATCCCCAAACAAACTGTTATAGATAAAGGGATGGTTGAATGGCCGAAAACAGAGGGTGGTTATAAATGAGCATTGCTCTTCTTGGACTAATTATTAGAGGCCCTCAGGGTTTGACGCCTTCCTTACTATTTATCACTCTATATCACTAGGAGGAAAAGTTTTCCATGTCCCCCATACTATTTGATTCATACGAAAAAGCACTGATGAAAGAATTCGAAGAGCTGAAAGGAGGTGTAAAAGTATGAAGGGAGAAGATAAAAACAAGATTTGCAGATGACTTGATATTGATTGCTAATAATGAATTAGATTTCATTGGACATCTTGAACAGCACAATAAAGCAGTTGCGCCTCCGTGGGCAGGAGTGGCAGTGCGTAGCACACGCTTCTTGATTAGACCGGGGTTCGAGTCCGTGACCACCAAATACGGAGGATGCGGAAAGGTCAGGGAATGACCACCGCATACACCCGGAGCAATATGGCTTAGTTGCTAATGCGCCTAAAAACCAAA
Organism: Mastigoproctus giganteus; assembly: GCF_048544385.1. Lineage (NCBI taxonomy): Eukaryota > Metazoa > Arthropoda > Arachnida > Uropygi > Thelyphonidae > Mastigoproctus > Mastigoproctus giganteus. Next base: position 73,253,988 of record NC_143580.1, read on the forward strand.
TAACTAACAAACAGTAAAATATGAAGATTATAGCAATAAAACCAAGGTAATGTTAATTTCAAAGAGGCCGGGAAGAAGAATCAATGTAACTTTAGATTGGAACAGGTTGACAGATACAGGTACTTGGGAAGCAAAATGACAGAAAATGGAAAAGCCTGGAAGAAATAAAAACAAAAATTGCAATGGGCAAAGAGGCATTTAGTAATAGAAAAGAACTAGTGAGAAGAAATTTCAAGAAGGAATTAAGAAAACAAATGGTGAAAACATTAATATGGACTGTTGTACTATATGGCTCTGAAACATGAACACTGGGAAAGAGGAGATTAGAGGCCTAGAAGCTTTCGAGATGTGGGTGTGGAGGAGAATGGAAAAGATAAAATGGGTGGACAGAGTGAGTAATAAGATTTTGAGGAAAATAGAAGAGAGAACGTTAGTAAAGAATTAAGGAGACAATATAACTTTATAAGGACCTGTATTGAGAAGGGAAAGCATGTAGAGGAGAGGGATTGGGGGTAGATGTGTGGGAAGAGAACTGTTGAGGGAAGAAGAATTGGAATGATGGATTGGATTATAAGAGGAAATTATTCAGGAATTAAAAGTATAAAACAAGATATAGAAGCATGGAGCCCTGAATATGCCTGGGGGCAGAGAACTTGAAGATAAAAATTTTACAACTGTAAAATATAAATATGAAACACAGATCCAGATAAGCAACTTAACGTGTCTGCAATTTCATGTACTGGATTTATTTCAAATGAATTATTTGCCTACCGTGTTGAATACTGTGGTAAACGATGGAAGTTGCGTTGATCATTTGATTGTATAAAACCCATCAGATGACCAGCGCGACTTCTGGTATGTGGACAGACGGTTGGTTAGGTTTTAAGAGTAACACTAAGCTGCAGAATGGTTAATCCCTTTGGCTCTTAATTCGTGCTTAGCAGCACTAATTGACTCAATTGCCTGACGGCCAGAAGTGCGAACAATGCGTTCCCAGTAATGGATGTGAACAGAGGGTGGTTATAAATGAGCTTTGTTCTTCTTGTACTAGATGGATGTGAATGCAGAGTCTACCTTGTGGAACAGCCCACAGACAAATCAAAAAGGAGTGTTGCTGGAGGACCTTATTCTTTCACAACGTTTAAGAATTCTTAATACTTCTGGATATCCTCCGACTTATGTAACCCCTCAAGGACATTCCTACATCGATGTGTCTCTTAATACCTCGTCCATTGCCTCTATGATTAGTGATTGAAAATTACACACAAGCTTGTCCACTGGCGACCATAATGTAATAATGTTTGGGTGCTGACATCTCTGGAACCAGATAGGATGCAACTGATGACCCTAGGTATCATACACAATCGGCCAAATGGCAAATTTTTGATAGTTCTCTCATGGAGTCTCTTTCATCGGACCAGCTGAACGTCATGGAAACTTTCTGTTGACAACCAGGTAAATTTCATTCAGGACATTATGCTACAGGCGTGTGACAAATCGATGAGTTTTAGGAAGAGGAAATCTTGTGCCCTGGTTGTCACCAGTTTTATCGAACCTAAAATCGCTAAGTAGGCGAACACGACGTGAATTTCAGAGAGCAAAAAGTAATAGAACCTGTTCATCCCTGGAAATACTGGTGTTACAAAATAGATATAAGCAAGCTTGACGGCAATATCATCAAGAGATATATAGAGATATACTTCATGGGAAAGTATCGTGAGTTTCCAGTGAAATGCTGATCCCTGGGGACTGGTGTACAAGTTACTGAGTAACAAGATCCCACCTGGAGAGGTGTTTGCTTCAATTAAAACTACAGAGAATCAGGACACCCTTTCATGTTCGTCTACTATTAATTCTTGTCTACAACATGGAATTTTTCCTAAAACCTGGAAAATTGCAAATCTTTTAAACATCCCAAGAAACCTGAGGACTACCCAGCTTCATACAAGCCGATTGCCTTGCTACCAGTTATGGGCAAGGCACTGGAAAAAGTGATCGCTAATCGGCTATTAGTTATTCATACCAATAAAGCATTATCTCCGGATCAATTTGGTTTTACTCGTGGCAAGAGGACTCAGGATGCAATTGTCAGACTCCTTACTTTGCAAAAGGAAACTGATACAAAATACCTACTTGGCCTCTTTGTGGACTTCAAATGGGCCTATGACACCCTTTGGTGGCAGAGTGTTCTGGGGGGGGGGGGGGGGCTGGGATTTCTAGACCAATCTTCAAATTACTTACTAGCTATTTTTACCAGCGCTCTATCATAGTTAAGAGTGGTACTAAACAGGTCTTTAGACATGTTACAAGCGGTTGCCCACAGGGATCAATTCTTGTCCCCTTGTGTTGGAATGTTGTGTTTAATTCATGGCTCACCAAGAAATTTGAAGGAACAAAGATGATTGCCTATGCAGACGATCTTACCATTCTTGTCCGCTAAAATTCAAGGAAGAACCTGGAAGACATAGCTAACTCCGTCTTACAAGAACTTTGAACTTGGTCTGCAATTCACAGACTGCAATTTCAACAACTAAAACATCGCAGATGCTTTTAAAAGGAAAATTAGATAGAGAAAGACCGCCACTTCTAAAGCAGAGAGGACAGACAATTAAATATACCGCCATAACAAAATATTTAGGTATTCAACTTGATGCCTTAAGTTTTCTACCCCATGCAAGATATGTGAAAGAGAAATGCAAGTCTTTCTTATCCCGATTGGGACAGGTAACCAGGCAGGAATGGGGCATGAGAGGTCATTCACTCAGGTTATACTATAATTGTGGTTTTTTACCCATCACTGCTTATGCGGCTGGAGCGTGGAGACATAGGGCCAACAATCCGCAATTATGAAACAGCTTCTGCGGGCTCAGTGTGCTGCCCTCCTGATGATGTCACGGGCGTGTAGAACCACTTCTACTATGGCTTTGCAGGTGTTATTGGGAAAATTACCCCTACACTATGAAATACAATACAAATATATGATGTATCACCTGAAGAAATCAATATCTGTCACTTTGGATAATGTACAACTTGACCTAGATTGTTCCTTAACATCCAAGAAAAGGAGGCTTCGTTCTAGTTCTATTTATGTAGATAAATGGCAAAGACTGGTCAGCTTCGGAACTTGGCGCTTGTGACCAGAGTTTTTATCATCGTTGAAGGAGTTCAGGAAGAGAGAATCTTTGTGGTTTGCACTTGCCTTGCATGGTATATTTTTACTCACCGGCCACTGGAGTATTATAGCAGATTATTCAAATTAAGACTGTCTCCTACTCCGCATTGTCTCTGGACAGGAAGAGAATGTTGACCACATTATTTTCGATTGTCAATATTATCAAGACTACAGGCGTGAATTGCAGCTTGTTTCAGATACCTTCACAATGGGAAATAAACCTGCGCTTCTCCAATCTCAAGCGGCATTTATAGCACTGAACACCTTTGCCTCACGTGCTTTTAAAAGAAGAGAGGAGCTTAGACCTACTAATTTGGGATAATTTTTATCAGAAGTTGATTATGATTGGATACTCATTGTAATCAAATATACCCTTCTGGACATTGAACGTGTTCCTGTATCTAGTGTGTGTAAATTCTTGGTGTTCTTCTGAAGACGTGGAACCTGTTTATAGCGTGATTAGGGTAAAAGAAAAAAGTGCATGGAGCAATGTCTACAAGAGATAAGACATAATTATATTTCAAGAAATCTTGCTGATCACGGGTGTGTAGCTTCTAGGATGGGATCCTCCATGGGATTATTTCCCATAGCATGAGAAATCAGTCCACCTTTATCTCCTTTAGTCTTGCTTCATTTCTTCTACCTTCTAACTATTGGAGGGTTCCTCTCCTCTCTTCAATTCTTTCCTACCTCTCCAGCACCAAAACGTCTCCTACAATAGCCTTTTCATTTCATCCTAATTTGGGCTCTCTCGGTTATTTTGCCCTGGGTTAATCCAGCAGGTGATAGTAGATCCTGGCCGCCTCCACGTGGCAGATTTTGGGGTGGGACGTGGTGACCAGATGTTGCTACTTCCCATCTGCTAAGAGCCGGGTACCGGCCGAAAACATAACACACAATATCATTACACTTCCAGAACTTCTCGACGCAAGTATTCACGCGCAGGAAAGCCTCCTACAGAATAACGCAGGCTACGAATGGGGATTAGCATTAGTAGAGGCATTTGATGCAAGACAGCAAGCTTATGCAGCATCAGCCAAAAAAAAAAAAAAAAAAAACCCACTTCCACTTCACCCCTCTGTTCGTTTAAAATACCTGTCCAGCTGAGCCTTAAACTTATTTAGGCTATCAACCTCCACTACAAGGGATGGAAGTCTGTTCCACCAACCAACCACCCGCTGGCTAAAGGCAAATTTTCGCACGTCTATCCTACATCTGTCTTTCCTCAATTTGAATTTATGCCCTCTCAGGTGATTATTCTGAGCTAGAGGAAGAATCCCATCAGCATTGAGCATGCTCAAACCATTCAACGCTTTATACACCTCTACCAGATCACCTCGCTGGTGCCTACTCTCCAGACACTGTAATTTGCAAAATTTAAGCCTTTCTTCGTAAGAGCACCCCTTTGTTCCATTCACTAATCTTGTTGCCCTTCTCTGTACTCGTTCCAGCAGCTCTACATCCTTCTTGAAATGAGGCCTCCAGACCTGTATACAGTACTGTAGGTGTGGCCTGACCATTGGCTTATGCAAAGGGATAATCACCTCCTTTTCCCTACTAGCAAAATTCCTATATATCATTGACAATACTCCGTGAGCTACTCTTGCAGCCCGTCTGCACCGCTCAGAGAACTTCATATCTGCCTGCACAACCACCCCCAGACCACTGTCAGTGTAGTACCACAGATTTGATACGTTGCTCTGGGGTTGCTGTTTCCCATATGTAATATTTACATTTGTCAATGTTAAACTTCATTTGCCACCTCTCAGCCCATCTGCTCAACCTTTCCAGATCCTGTTGCAGCAGCATAGTGTCAGTAGTGTCCTTGACAACCCTACCAACCTTCGTATCGTCTTCCAACTTGGACATTAAGCTTGATATACCATCATCAATATCATTTATAAATACAGAAAACAATAATGGACCCAACACTGAGCCCTGAGGGACTCCACTAATAACATTAGTCCACGATGAGCAGTGTCCATTGATTACCACTCTCTGTCTTCTCCCCCTCAAGCACCCCTTTATCCATAGCAGCAATTTGCCTCCAATGTCACACTGCTCCAATTTGTGTAGCAGTCTTCCATGTGCAACAGTATCAAAAGCCTTTCTAAGATCCAAGTATATAATATCAAAGCTATTCCCTGCATCCAGTTCTTTTTGTGACTGCATCATAATATCCAATCAAATTGGTCAGGCAAGACTTCCCCTTAACAAAACCATGCTGTGTCCGAGCTATAACTTAAGTCTTGTCTAAATGATCCTGCAGTGCTTCCTTAACCAGTGCCTCCATTAATTTTCCTGGAACAGAAGTTAAGCTCACAGGTCTATAATTACTTGTGTCAGCCTTTGATCCTCCTTTGTGAATTGGGGTCACATTTGCACATTTCCAGTCTATGGGTACCTCCCCTGAGACCAAGGAAGCTCTCATAATTATGGCTAAGGGTTTGCTTACTTCCTTTGCTGCCTCCTTTAATATAACTGGATAGATCTCATCCACCCCGGGTGCCTTTCTTGTGTTTATCTTCAACAGTTTCTCCTCCACTTTACTCCCAGTGATTTCAAGATTCTGTAGCTTACTGCTAGAGTTGAATACACCTCTGGCATTCCCCTCGCTGAATAACTCCTCATGTGCGAATGTCGATGCAAGATATTCATTTAGTTAGTTAGCTACCTGAGCAGGGTCATCAACAGTTGACCCATCAATATCAAGTGGACCAATCTGATTCATCCCCCTCCTTCTAGAGTTTACATAAGTAAAGAACTCTTTGCTGTTTTTCTTTGCATCCCTTGCCAAGGATTTCTCGTAATCTGCCTTCGCCTGCCTAACCTCCTTTGTAACTTGGTTGCATATCAACTTGTATCTATCATAGGCTTCTGTGTCATGTGTTAATTTGTAAGTATCCCATGCATTTTTCTTCTCTGCCATATGCCTCATTAGTTCATCTGACATCCATTTTGGCCTAAACCTTGAACAGTATTGTCTGGGATCCCCAGACAGCAGCTTAAAAATTGTATTTTATTAATCTAAAATTTTAATTATCTATATTTGTTTTTATCTTATTAACTATTTTGTTTAATTTTTTTAAATCTATTATTTTATTTTATTTTTCTCATTTTCTTTTCGTGCTCTGCACGCGTACTTTTTTTTCCCTTCATTCCTCCCCCACTCTCCACTAGTGTAGCTTCTCTCTCTCTTTTTTCTTTTTTTCTCTCTCTCTCTTTTTCTCTCTCTCTCTCCCTCTGGAATCCCCCCCCAGAGGAACCTGGTCCTCCTTTTGACAACATCAAGTGAGTCAGAGTTTCTTTTGAGATGGTACGTGTTTTATTGGGGCTGGCCCACCTTCCCGTGGTGTGGATGAGTACCCAGAATCATCTGTCCAGGTGACTGATGCTTCTGGGTGGCCAAGAGGCCAGAACACACAAAAAAAAAAAAAAAAAAAAATACACACAAACCTACGTCATTCACATTTCTGGCTCATTTGTAGTGATACTGTTCTTCACACAGATACGAAGCGGAGTTGAACAGACGTTCTAGGAGCCGCCCTTTAGAAAACACATGTCCATGTCACACATGTACATATCATTACACTTACACATCCAACACACTACATAAAAATGGCTGGTTTGGGCGTAAGCTTCTATACAAGATGTACAATGGGGGAACCCTGGGATCCGCCTCAACAACACATGAATATGGCCCTGCCATTTAATAGAAACAAAATTTCAATTCTCAAACGTGGTCGCAATAACCGGCGCTTACTGTAATTATTTTATGGCACCAGCATAAAAAAAAAAAATAATAAATAAATACTGATCGTTCGGATTTTAGACGCTCTGTTGTATTTATATTAAGAGATATAAGAATTTTTAATAAAGTATAGAGTAGGGAAATAAATAAACGGACTGGATAATCTTAGAGAACGTAAAACTAGTTTCATTAAATCTTCTACCAAGTTATAATCTTAGTAATTATTAATTGATAAGGCGATAACTATAGTTACTTTCATTTCTATTAATCACAGAAAAATGGGGAGGGGGAGGAATCGAACGCGCCTGAAATGTAATGCATTTCTGCATTAGGTAACTTGTATTTTAGAGTATTAGTTTCTATCTATCCGTTATTAACCATAAATTATTTTTTTGAATGATGCCGCGATGACGTTCTTGTAATTTTTAAGTAGGTTATTGAGGCCAAACAGGTGCAATGACATAATTCAGCCTCACAGATAAAACCTACATTTATCAAAGCTGCGCTCAGCGTGAGCTGCGTGAATGTGGCCTAGACCTTATAGTATTTCAGTTTGTTATTATTCATTTGTGCCGTTTAGAACTTTGAGTTCAATGTTTTTACTGATTTATAATTCATTTATTAAACTCATAAATCTTACATTCTGCCATATTTATTCCAGGAGCGGTCTTGAAACATTATTGAAAGTTCAATTATTGTTTTTTTTTTTTTTTTTTTACATTTGACGCTTTCGTTTAGCTTAAAGTGGGACAAGGGTAGTGACAAAACTACCATATAGACAGTTAATTTGGTGTGATTGTTCAAGATCACGTGTCGGCACTATGATAATATAGGCGAGGACTATAATTTATAGTTTTCGCTAATGGCAAGGGAAGTACAATGCCCCCTTTCCTGGGATTAATAAACACCAAGGTATCTCAGAGTTATCAGACGTCTTTGTTTTCCCTGGATAAGATGTTTGTTTAACTAGAGTGACCAGATCCTTAGCATTCTATGAGGGGGGGGATTTTTCAACCCCTAGAAACAATATATACAATATTTTTTAAATAAATTTTATATATACCGTGCTTGAGTTGGAAGTTGAGAAAACGAAAGAAGATATTTGTTGACATTAGACTTGAACTTCTCTAGACTAATTTTCAGGAAATACGTATGAAGGAAGGTTGTTCCAAAAAACGGCAGTTGAATGAATAAACGAGGAAGAAGAAAAGTTGGTTCTGTGAGTTTGAATTTGGACAGTAAATAGAAGTTGACTGGTGGCGGCACGTGTTCGGACTATTTTGAAAGAGGGAGAGCGGGAAATATAGAAGCCAATTCAAAAGAACAGTGCCTATGGGAGTATCTGTAGAAAAGGCATGCAGCAGAAACAGTACATCTATGAGACAGCGAGTGTAGAGACTCTGTTAGAGAGGAGTCATTAATTAACCTAACTGCCCTCTTCTGAATGGAATCTAGAAGCCTGAGAGAGGTTTTGGGGGCACGCCCCAGATGTGGAAACAATGTTCCATGGTAGGGCGGATTTGCGATTTGTACAGAGTGAACAGCTGTTTGGAAGAAAAGTAATGCCGAGAGCGAAAGAGAAAACCAAGCTTTTTAGATGCAGAGGAAGCAATATTTGTAACGTGCTTGTGCCAAGAGAGATTAGAAATTAGGGTAATCCCCAAAAGAGATATATCATTTTGCCTAGAAATCGGAGTGTCACTAAAGATAAGCATAGGAGCAGAAGAATCCTTTTTGCGAGATATAAGACAAGACTGAGTTTTAGACGGGTTGAAATCAACTAAGTTGTCATTGCCCCACTGGAGAATTACCTGGAGATCGGCATTTAAGGAATTGGTAGCAGATATTCGAGAAGTTGAAGCTGATTGAGCAGGGCTTTTTCAAACTGAAAAGTAGAATGCAATGTTCTATCATCACAAAACTATGAATAGGATTTCCAGTGAATGGAAGAAGGTCATTAATATACAAGAGGAAAAGAGTGGGAGAAAGAACTGAATCTTGGGGGAAACCAGCATTAGTGGAGAAGTTGGAAGACTGAAAGCCATCTACCATTACCCTCAGTGGCGATCGTTGATCAGATGGAAGGTAGTAGTAGTGGCATGTGAAGCAAGGTTTCTAGGTAGTTTAAGAGTTGGCGATTTCTCCATTACTTTAGAAAGAGTACCTTCACAATATGAGATATAACTCGGACTCCCTCCTGGAAATGAATTTGTTAGATGGGATAGAAAGCAGTTGTTTTAAGTGCTCCTGATTGTCACTCGATTTTTATAGTATAAATGAATGTTAAAAGGTTCTCACATGTTACAGTGCAACGGCATGTTACAGTTATCTCATATTGTGAATACCTTCACAATACTTTTCTTCTTCCACTCCTACTATTACTTTCCCTCTACCTTTTTGCTATTCTAAGTCTAATAGGGACAAGTGGATAGGCGAGTTATTATCCCACACATATACAAATAGCCCTGAAACGGTGCCGTCTGGGTGGTGGTATCCATCTGAGAATAAGTAACATTAGTCTTCTCCTCGGGTGAAGCGTTACTTATTCGAAGTAGTGCAATATCATGGCAACTCGTTGTGAAGGTATTCACAATATGAGATATAACTTAAAACGATGCCGTTTTGCTAACATTCTGTTAATTCAGATTTGGAATTAATTCAATCATTATTATTGATGAATTAATTTTATTATTGATGAATTAATCAGAATTAATTCAATCATTATTATTGATGCTTTTGCACTATACTTATACATAGTCTAGACTTTTCCGTAGCTTGAGGCTTTAGCCCTAAACGCTTTGTAGTCAAAGTAAACGTTAAAAAAGAATCCCGCCGTAGGGTGAAGCGACATACAGCGTTAGTCACAAAGCTCTTGCACAGTGCCTAATGGAAAAGGCGGCTTCGTGTTCCTGGAAAGCTTTGGCAATCCTCCCCCATACATATTAATGTCGGATTATAGTGCTTCAGTAGCCGAGTTCTCTGGAGAATTGACTTTCTCTGAAGTTCCAGACACCAGTTTCAAGGAACCTCCAGCTATGATGGAAAAAAACACCTGGAAGACAAATTTCCCCCTATTCAAGGACTTTTAAATTCTACTCATACGTTTAATGATTCTCAAGATGTGAACAAACTGGTAGTGCAGCTATTCTTAACTATCTTTTTTGGATTAAAAGCAAATATGCTTGATGTTTTTATAGAGGGTTCTACTGTGACACCTCTTATGTTTGTTGAGATGTCCAAAAATTGGAACAATATGGAAAGGTTAGTGATAGATCTAACTATAGAGAACGAAAAGTTGAGAACATAATTTAATAATCTTAATGTTGAGAGGAAACAACAAAATGTCTTGCCAAGTGTTTCGGCTCCCACCTATGCGGGTGTCTTAAGCTCTGGCAAACAATCTCAGAGTGAAGTTAACTTACCGGATATTCAAACAAAGTACGTACTCTTAGTTAAAGCAAATGCAGGTAGTAATTGTAAAACCAGTGAGGAAGTTAAAGCTGAAATTTCTAAAAGTCTTAAACCTGAATTTAAAAAATTAAAGATTAAATCAATAAGAAAAATAAGAGAAAAGGAAGTTCTAATCGAAACTGATAACAGCAAGGATCTAAATAAACTTAAATCCTGCCCTAAGTTCAAGGAGTTAATTTTCTGTGGATTCCCCTAAAAAATTAAATCCAAATGTCATAATATATGACATACCTAAAGATGTCAATGACTGATTTTCTGGAGGATTTATTCAATAAAAACCTTGTGGATCATGGGATTTCTCAGGAAGATTTCGAGTCTATTAAGGTTCGTTTTAAAATCGGGTCTCGGAACAAAAATAATCAACATTGGGTTCTTGAGATCTCAAATAAAATTAGGAAAGTGTTTTTGGCTTCAAATAGTAAGGTTTTTATCGGATGGTATGAAGGATTTTTTCACAGCATCACGCTGTTTTAAATGTCTTAGCTACGGACACTCGGCTAAAACTGCTACCAGTCCGATTACCTGCGGTGACCTGGGTCATCAAATTCAAGACTGTCCTAAAATGGAAGAACCTGCTGTTTGCCCGAATTGTCGGCTTAAGAAGAGGAGTGCGGACCATTCCTTCAAGGATGTTAAGTGCCCTGAATTTGTGAAAGCCCAAGAAGTAACAAAAATTCGGACCGACTTCACCTAACTCCGGAATGTCTTGTGTATATACTTTACAGTTAAATTGTCAACGATCTTTATCGGTTTTAAGTGATCTAAGTTAATGGTCCAACACAAATTTCGACTTTTAGGGTTACAAGAACTGTATTCTTATAAGGGTGTGGTCAAGGGCCTCCCACTCAGCTACCGCATTATTTCTTCAATGCCCTGTTACGGTCGGTGACCGGGATAACGCCACTACCAGGGTTTGGGCAGCCCTGGTGGTTGCTGACCCCCTCATTACTGTAACAAAATTTTTTAGGCTCTGCTCCACACATGTGCATGCTTGGAAGGCTGTTTTGGAAAAATTTGTGGTTTCTCTGTATGCTCAATGTAGTCATGCCAGGCAGGCCATAGTAGAGCCATTTCTAAATTACATGGAAGAAATTTTGATCCGTTTATATGGTTTTCCTGTCATTTTTATGATGGATTCTAATGCCACTCCCAGCTTTGGAATAGCCCTACTACAGACTCTAAAGGTGAACTTTTGAAGGAGCTTATTCAGTCCAATAACCTCACTCTGTGGAATACCCCAGGCCATCTGCCTACTTTTGTTTCTTCTGTGGGTTAATCTTATATTGACATTACACTTTCAAACTCTACTCTTGGTTAGGGCATTTACAACTGGCTTAGCCATACTTCATGGTGCTCGAGCGACCGCAATGTTATCACTTTTATGATCAGTCTAAGCAACAATCCTAGGATTATCAGATGCTGTTTTGACTTCCCGCGGTTTAAGACAAAACACATTGATTGGAATATCTTTGATGTAAAGGTTCGTGAACTTATTTCAGAAGAAATAATTGTCCAACTTGGCTCGCTTCCTGCTGATATGCAGGTTTCTAAGATTCAAGAGATTCTAATCACTGTTTGCGAGTCCACTTTCAAAAAAGAAAAAACGAAAAATGAATGGTGTTTCATGGTGGACCCAAAATCTCACAATTCTCAGAAGAAACTTACAAAATACTCGTCGTAATTTTCAGAGAGCAAAGAGAGCTAACAGGCCCAGAGATGAGATTGACAGACTTGGTGAGTTGTATAAATCCAATAGGAGTTATTTCAATACCATTTTCCAAGAGAAGAAACTTGCCTGGGTTTGTTCAGCATAACATAAATGAAGGTCCGCGGGGATTACCCCACAAACTTGTTACTAACAAGGTTCTTTCTTCTATTATTGTAAATGGTAATGAAACCTTGGACTGGAGTTTGTCAATTAATGCCATCTTGGACGGCTTGCTCCATGAGGACACTGCCTCCTGTGAAAACACCATCCAAACTACAATGAGATTAGATCATTTATCATACCAAGGGCCCTGAACCGAAGCTCCTTTTACGGATACTGAGCTGGAATCTGCTATCTCAACCGTAAGGGATGGTAAATGTCCTGGACAGGATCTCTTTGAGGTTTCTGTACTTAAAAGATTTTGGAAAAATTTCCCATTAATTATATTAAATCTTTTGAATGCTTGTCTGTCTTCAGGATTATTCCCGCTGGCTTGGAAACAGGCTAGATTTAAACATCTGCTTAAGTCCTTTGACAAACCCTCTAGTGATCTGGCCTCTTACAGGCCCATTGCACTGTTGCCCATCCTTTGCAAAAAGTCTTGGAAAAATCAATTGTTTCTCAACTTCTAAATTACTATTTAGACAGAAACCTAAGTTCCCCACTTCAATTTGGCTTTACATGTGGAAGGTCTTCTGTTGATGCTACTTGTCAGGTTTTGAGTTCTGTTCAAAATTCTAATTCTAAATATGTCCTCGGTATCTTTGTTGATTTCAAAGGGCATTCGACACTGTTTGGTGGCCGAGTGTCCCGGCGAGGTCCAGAGAGGCCGGGGTCTCAGCTCCTATTTACCGGCTCCTTTCGAATTACTTTGATTCTCGCGGCATCACAGTTTCCTCAGGATTCTGCTCTGGCACCAGATCTGTTTCTAGGGGCTGCCCTCAGGGCTCTGTTCTTGGCCCTGTGTGCTGGAACATGGTCCTTGATGGGTGGCTCTCGGTTGATCGAGACAACATCCTTCAGACAGCTTATGCAGACGACCTTGCTATTCTGATTTTTGGTAATTCCCGCCGAGAGCTAGAGTGCAGAGCAAATGAAGTTCTAGAGGACTTGAATATCTGGTGTCAAACATATAAATTTCAAATTTCGACTAATAAAACAAAAATGTTGCTAAAGGGCTCTCTTGATGTGAATAGACCACCTGTTATTAAGTTGAATGGAGAAATGATTAGGAGTCGGCAGCATAAATACTTACGGATTTATTTCGATGACAGTCTTAATTTTAATTACCATGCAAAATATGTACTTCAGAAAATAAAAGCTGACCTATAAAATTATTAAGATTACCAGGAATACCTTTAGTGTAAAGAAATCTTCCATTAAATTATACTACTCTTGTATATTTATACCAATTTTGTGTTATGCGGCTAGGGCCTAGGGATACAGAATCGGTAACTCCCTTGTTCAAAAATATCTTACTCAAGTACAAAGATTCTTTCTTCTCGCTGTAAGTAGAGCTTGTCGAACTCTCTACAGCTGCTCTCCAGGTCTTCAGTCATCGACTGCCAATCCAATATGAAGTAATGTTACATTATCTTTTATATTGTAGAAGAAAAAACGTTCCTGCGATTGTAAATGGTATAACATATAATACTGACCTACACGAAAATGTAGACATTAAAAGAATGAGAAATGAATGTTGTAGAGCGTGGCAAAATACCTGGTCTACTTCTACCTTGGGTGGGGAGACCTTTAGGTTTTTTCACGTGGTTGCTGATTATGATAAGAAAATGGACTGGTTCAATCCTGGCTTATATGTTACATTTCTATATACCGTTCATGGCAGGTTTAACTCTAAATTGTTCTCATTTGGATTAAGTAACACTCCTCTCTGCAGTTGTGGTGCTCAAGAAACTGTTGAGCACCTCGTCTTTCATTGTCCTCTGTATGATGATTTAAGACTGGACTTTCAACTTCTCACAAATGTATTCAATTGCTCTGAAATGCCAAGACTAGTTACCTGTCCTGAGTATTATGCTGCCTTCTCCACCTATGCGGAGAAAATGTTTAAACGGAGGGAAAGAATTCTTACTCCTGAGATTCAGTAAAATACTAACCTAATGTTAATTGATAGAAAAATACCGCCGTCTGTCGGTTAGTTGGAAAGATTTTACTGGTGTTTTTTTTTTTTTTTTTTTTTAACTTTAGATGGAAGGGTTTAAGGCCCTTTTTATTGTTTTGGAAACCAGAAATTGTAACCATTCTTTTGAAGTATAAATCTTTGTAAAAATCAGCTGGTTGTTGGGAACTGATAACCTCGGCTTATTTGTAGACTGTTTATTTCCCTTTTTGGATTCTCTTACCTGATGTACTTAATCAGTCTGCCGGACTCCAAAGTCCAGTGTTTATTTTGTATCATTATCATTACCATTGTAAATAGCCTTTATGTATCATCACCATCATTGTAAATAGCCTTTATGTATCATCACCATCATTGTAAATAGCCTTTATGTATCATCATCATCATTGTAAATAGCCTTTATGTATCATCATTATCAATAGCCTTTATGTATCATCATCATTGTCTATAGTTGTTTTAAATTGTACACTATGTATACTGTTACATAGTGTAACAGTATACATAGTGTTATCGGCGGATAGGGGAAACCCTGGAGCCCACAAAACTTTAATAAAATACTTTGAGTCACTATCTGGTAGAGTAGTGGTAGCAAGATTATACACTAGCTCAGGGGTGGCCAACTTAATTTGTGATGCGTTCTACATTTTTTTTCTTCAAAATGTGCCGCGATCTACCATCTCAAGAATCTATAAATTTTAAAATTAAATACGATTCAGAATTCTTATTTTAAATTCATACGTATTTAAAATTTTCAGTTATTTGAAGTTTGTGACTTCGTGTCATCTGCCGAGCTTCCAGAATCGGAATATACTGTGATAAGAGCTGAATATCATCATTCTTCTCTTTCTTGATGATTCCCTTACTTCTCTCTCAGGAGTAACTCAGAATATTTTTTTTTTTTTTTTGTGGCTGGTGCAGCAAAAGCCTCGGGCTTCCTTGCACCATATGTCTAATTAGGCCAACCGTAAAGGATCTTCTGCAAGTCCGTAAGAGTAGAGCAATTTTTCGTCTTTGTTTGTTTCAAATACGAAAAGGCCGATTCACATAATGTGTCGAACCAAAACAGTTATTTCAGAAAACCATAAAAATAAAAACGAGCAATTGAGCTGTATCACTGACGTCTGTTCAACTCCGTCTCATATCTCTGTGAAGAACAGTATCACTACAAATGGGCCAGATATGTGTGTGACGTAGATGTATTATGTGTGTGTTCTGTTGTAATGTTCTGGCCGCTTGGCTACCCAGAAGCATCAGTCACCTGGACAGACGATTCTGGGTGCTACTCGACCACACCACGGGAAGGTGGGCTAGTTCCAGTAGACAGTATGAGACAAAAAAAAAAAAATTCCTTCTCCAGAGTGAAAAAAAAAAAAAAAAAAAAAACAACCCGAAAGGAAGAAAGAAAAGAATAAAAAATATATAATAAAAACCGGAAAGGGGGGGGGGGAGAGCGATAAAGAAAAGAAGAATAGATCTTCCAGTTGTGCAACCATTAAGAATGGCAGCATCAAAACACTTCGATGCCTCCAGCCAGATGAATTTGGTCAACCTCGTATCACTGAATCATACTTTTCCTTAGTTCAAACACTTCTTTAGCAAATACCTGTAGCATCTAAAACTTACTACGGGCTCTTAAAAATATAGCTTTTTCTCCTGGAGCTATACTCCCGAGAATTTCACGTATTGCCATATATTCGACAATCATATACATTCCTAGACAGGTTTTTCTGTAAACAGTGCCTCAATATGGAAGAGCGTTTCCCATAAGAAATTTACACTCTCGGAAGTTTACCTTTTGAGGACCGCCGGAAAAGTAAAGCGGAAAACAATTGCCAACGAAATACAGTACATGAACCGTCTGAATACTTCGTCTTCGAAGTATTAGTAGTGGCAAATGATACAAGAAAGCAAGCTTTGTAAAGCATCAGCCAAAAAAAAGGGGGGGGGGGGGGAAACCTACACACTTCATCCATTCATGCCTTCCAAGAATTTGTCTAGTTGTTCTTTGAATTTGACTTTAAATGGATTATTGAGTACCCTAAATGCTGATGGCATCCTTGCACTTTCTCAGATGACACCTATAAGGGGACATAATTTAAATTGGGCGGGGGGGGGGGAGGCCGCTGATTGATGTGCAAAAATTTGCTTTCAGCTAGAGCGTAATTGATTGTTGGAATAAACTTCCATTTGGTGTTATGGAAGTGAGTATTTTTAAAAAAGATCAGACAAATTATATTATTAAAGGGAATGGATAAATGATGGTAGGTTTTTTTTTTTTTTTTTTTTGCTGATGTGTAAGCTTTCTTACTTGTGCGTCGGGATTATGTTGTTGTTATAGCAGCAGAATATTTCCGGCTGGTTGGGGGAAGGGGGAATGGGACAATGAACTCGATCGCTCACCAGTGGCATACGTTTTCTTGTACTTATAAAACGTTATGAACCAGGAGTTCAGTGGAAATCACCATTTAAGTGTGCCGTAAATATGCGTCATTTAATTTCAGGTGTGACTTTAGTGACAAGAGATTGGGAACCACTGGTCTAGTTGATGGAAGCGTAGGAAAAAAAAAAAAAAAACCCACCCAACTAAGAAAACACAAATTATAAGTTTCTCTCCTCACATTGGTAAGTATCCAGTTGACCTTGAATTTATTGAAACTGTCAGCCTCAACTACTGTACCTGTGGGGGAAACTGGTTCCAGCTGTCAACGGCTCGCTGACTAAAAGAAAACTTCCTACAATCTAATCTAAACATAAAGCCCTGCAATTTGAATTTATGACTCCTAGTTCTGGAATTCTTTAGAACACTGAGAATTCCACCGCCATTCATTTTACTAAACCTCCTCAGAGCCTTATAGATCTCAATCAGGTCATATGTGAGGTGCCTGGTTGCCAAGCTCTGTAGCCCACAAAATCGGAGTCTTTCCTCATACGGCCGTCGTCCTGCCGATCTCCCCATTCGAGTTGCCCGTCTTTGGACATTTCCAAAAGCTCAATGTCATTTTTCAGGTTTAGTTTCCATACTTGAACACAGTATTCCAAATATACTGTATTTCAGCAATGAAAACCAAACATAGTACAAAGCACGTAAATCCAAAACAATTCATGTTTGCGACTTCAAGGCAAAATGGCGTGAAAACAAGACAAGTCGATATACAGTACTAATTTTACTTACTTAAGACTAGATTCAGTCATAATCAGACCTATGCAAATCATGCTTCTATTCAACAATGAAGATAATCCAGTTTACCGTTAAAGAATACTGAGAAGCCATACATATTAGTGGTCAAGAATTAGTATCTAAGTAAGAAAATGCCATTCGGTAGAGGTTGCCAAGCTTTCAGCCCTTCTCTCGAATACTCCATTGATTCTAGATGTATCTCAGGTGAAACTGATTTCAGAAGTGTATAATTAAGTTTTGTTATCCAGGCCGTGTTGGCGTTCATAATAAAGAAAAGTGGTTTGTACTTCTCTCCCTTCCTCCCATATTTCAGAGTGTATTTTGTGTAGGTAAAATTTTCTATATTTAGTCCCAAATCTCATACTAATTTCCTACCCGTTACGTTTGAGTTGGTTTTTAGTGTGTCTCTGTTTAGTTGATATTTAAATTCATTAAATGGTTAAAAAAAATTGTGGTTTTTAAATTTTATGATAGATTTATTTTTTTGTTTTCTATATTCAACTTACTTGATTTCGAAACATAATGTTAGTAACTTGAAGGTAACATGAGTAAACAGCTTTTCCTTTTAGTAGTAGCGAGGATCTGAGTTGAAAAGTGGGTCATAAAACTGTCATCTTCCAAGGCTACGATTTGCAAGGTGGTAAAAGTAATGTTTAAAGGGAAGGTCTCCTTTTCTATGCTTAGCTTGTTATTCATGTGAAGACCATTCAGATGTAAGATACACTTGACATTAAGAGTTCGTTATCTTAGCTATTTGAAACGTCAACCGTCTGTGATAGTGAGTTACAGCCTGCAGCAGCCTTTGTGAAGATTAAAGCAGTTATCAGTGTTTTTAAGCGCATAACACGAATTACAATGTCTGCGAAAATATATATTTATCTCTGATTATCAAGAAAAAGCGCAGAATTAATTCTTGAATACCACGTATTATAATACATGTATGTCATCTTACAAAAGGAGGGAGGGAGTCAAGTTTCAGTACAATACGTACTTCTGTGGGTATTTTACACTGGGCTCAAAATTATTCACATAAGATCTAAACTTCCTTAGATTTTTATAATACAGAACCAAAAATAAATAAATAACCTAGAGTCAAGTGTGTTATTTTTAAATTTTTGCGTATTCATCCTACTTAATGCCTTTCACACAGTGCAATATATAAAGTTTCCATAATTTGAGGCTTCAATCGATTCAAGAAATAGATTAATTGCATTCAAATTTGGAATCTACAGGTGTGCAGAGTTATATAGCTGACTAAAAAAAACCAAAAAAAAAAAACCACGACACTTCCCATTTCAGTTATTCATTCTCTCCAATAATTTGTTCTTCCTTGAATTTATTTGAGCTATCAAATTCCACAACAGTAGATGGTAGTTTGTTCCAGCAATCAACCACCCGCTGGCTAAAGACAAACTACCACACATCTTTTCTGTAATCGTCCTTCCTCATTTTGAGTTTGCCTCCTCTTAAAGCCTTAAACACCTCAATCAGATCAACTCGCAGGTACCTAGTCTCCAGGCGCTGCATTTTACAGAACTGTAGCCTTTCTTGGTAAGGGCACCAAGAGCACCCTTTGTTTCCCTTACCAATCTCGTTCCTTTCTCTGTACTCGTTCCAGCAGCTCTACATCCTTCCTAAAATGAGGCCTCCAGGCCTGTATGCAAGATGTGGTCTAACCACATGAAATAAACTCTGCAATTTTGGTTATTTCTCCATTTAAGACTACTTACTGCCTTAATCGCCATATCTGTTGCAGGGAATTCCCACCTGATTTTAACTGTGTCCATGATAGTCAGTGTCTTCCTTTTCTTAGTCACATTACATAAGGAATTAAAATGAGCAATGAAGTAATATTGCTAAAATTCATGTAAAAGGTGCCATTGCCTCAGTCAAGACGCCTGAAGAAGGGAATCCCAACTCAATTGTTAAACCTGCAATTGAACCATGCAAATGACCCTAAGAAGGAAAGAAGAAACATTGCAGACCACCTACAAAACCTCTGGCAAGAAACATGGGACACAACGCCTAAAGGAGCAATCACCAAAAGGTTTATTCCCTCAATTAGTCGGACTTCTCCAAAGCTTCCTCCCTGGTACTCGCCTGGATTGCAAGTCACCTTCATTCTTACAGGCCATGGGCCGTTCCAGCAAAAATTTAACAGCCATGGGAATAGAAAATAACCCATATTGCCACTGTGGTGAAGAGGAGTCCTGGGAACACCTTATGTACGAGTGTCTCACTTACGACAACGCCAGACTTCAATTTCTCACAGAGATTCAAGGAAACCCCCGCAATCAGGAGTCAACTTTACTTCAAGAAGAGGCCACATACCTAGCCTTAACACACTACGCCCAGACTGTTTTCAATTGTAGAAGAGCAAGACTTGCGGAACTCAGAGCAGAACAGAATAACGTGCCACCCCTGCGATCCCCTACTGGGATAGGATAATGCAATTTACCCTGGGTGCAGGATACTCACAGGAGCACCTGCTCCTGTAATTTTCAACTCCCTTCTCCATCCTCTTCCTTATAGTGGACTGCCTTTCCTCTTTGGTCCACTCCAACTACTGTTCCCCACTTTTGACCTCTTCTTCTTCTCTTACTCCCCCCCCATATGCTCTCTTATCTTTTTATTTTATTTATTTTTATTTATTTATTTTATTTTATTTATTTTTTTTACAGCCTCAACTTTTTTTTTATTTTCACTCTTCATTTTTTTATTATTTTTATTAATTTTTTATTTTATTTTTATTTATTTTTATTTTATTATAATTTTTTTTTTATGGCTTCTGTCAGGTAGCGTAGGCAACCCTGGCAGAGGCAGCCAGAGTATAATGGGCAGCCTGGCTCACCTCCCAGTGGTTGTGGCGGGCAACGTGGAGTCCCAGTAGGGGCCCCGCGGCCAAGCAGCTAGACACAACAACAGAACAAAGCACAATACTACATTAACCAGACACTACACTTTTTTTCTGGCTGTGCAGTAGTTCTGCATTTCATCACAGAGTACATATGGTGCAGATGTGGGAAACCACCGGTGGCGCCTGAACCTAAATACTATGCCACTATGCCTCAGTCAAGATCAAAACGGTTCCTCGTACTTGGTGAATGTTCGGTGTGTGACGTCACTTGCTGAAGGTTGTTTGTGCGGTAACGATTTCGAAAGGGCGAAAACATTGAATATCAGTTGTTCTGACTGGAGATTTAATCTGAGGCACTAGTTCTGACAAGTCAAATATTCTTACTCCAGAGGCGTGTTATTTACTGTATAAGTGGAAAATTGATACATTGTTTATTAGGCTGCGATCAGGAAAAAAGAAAAAGTTTTCGTTGTAGTTCCAAAGCTCGCCACCAGAGGGATAAGTTCTGGTTCAGTGGAGTCATTTTTCAACTATAAAGAGGTAAGAATATCAGCATGATCGACCATGTTGATATTTATTAGGGGAATAAGGCAACTACAATGTTTGAAGATTACTTGTCAGCATTCTAATCATTTACTGAAGTTTGCTCACGACGATCTTTTACTTGTAGTATATACAGGCGCGCTGCGCTGTCTTGTAGGCTCAGATGACGCATCACTTAAATGACCATGTTAACCTACCATACCGGCAGTTCCCCCCCCCCCCCCCACATTGCGGGTTTCTTGTGGCTGCCTTGATACGGTTGTTAGAGGTCACTTGGGGGATTGTTCTGTGATCTGGCGGTGGGCACAGAACTTTGTTAGCCAATGATGTTAGCGCTAACTAATGACTGCATATCACATATTCTGGTGCATAGAATTTTCATAAAAGTGAAGCCAGTGATAAGCTGAACATCCAAACTACAACTTAATCATTTCAGGTGAATGGAGCTGGCGTTCGCATGCTAACTCACTGACCAAATCGTAGTTGAACGTTTATGACCGCTGAAATCCTTCCGGTGTCCTAAAAAGAAGTTCAGGGACACCGTGAGGAACTAGGTTCTTTCTTACTTTATCTTATTTAATTCTATGTTTGCTTTATAATACCCCCCAGCTTACCTTGGAATCTCAATAGGCTGTTATTGTATATTTAAATTCTAGAACAGGGGTCCTAACTTCCAAGGTCCACAAGCTATCTGCAGCCCAATAAATTTATTTGTTTTTTGCCTTTTTCGATATCAGAAGATTCCATGTAATGAGGATTTTCTTTTATTTTCTCCCCAATCAAGGATAAGCCCGTAGTTTGTTATAGAGCTGTGTGTATTTCTCGTGAATGATGAGACATTTATATTACCAACATTAAGTTTATTTCACTGTTAGGATCATGAAGAAAATACAAACACTAAACAAATCATGATTGTACAATTACCCATAGCCTTCTTTTACTTTACAAAATTACTAAATTCACATATACCTCTTTTCTATGCATTTATAATCCTGTTAAGCATATGAGAAAAATAATAAAATTACTAAGTTAATCAGCACATACTTTCACTCAATTCGTACTTCTTCACAGCAATACCTATGAATAATTTCTCGTACAATTCCTACCCTCACATACACATATATTCATCATATCAACTTTCTTTTATCCCTTCTTCCACATAAATAAGACAAAAAGAGTATTTTCGTTATTCCCTTTCTTAATCAACCCCTTTGTTTCTTTTAAAGTGCTTTACAACAAACCAATAGTGGGAACTTATCCCTCTCTCTCCTTTTACTTATCTTTGACTCACTTTTCTAAAGTGTCTTACAACCTAACATATATTTACACACACACATATATAATTGCATTATATTCCATCTCTCTCCTGTTACGTGGCAACATCAAATTGGCATACAACCTTCCCTGGCCCTTCGGAGCCTTCATTGGTTATGAACAAACTGGTTGTTCCCTCTTAGCACAGACTATTTGTTAATAACAATAACATCTAATACATTCTTTTACATATGCTTCTACTACAGATGGGTAACTCACTCTCACTCTTTTCCTCCCTATCTACTACTGTTCCCCCCCTTTCCTTTAAAATACAGTATTCAGTTCAACCTATTCATTGTCTAACAGCCGACCGGGCTAGCCGAGTGGGTAAAGTACCTGCCCGGCAACCCAAAGGTCGCGGGTTCGATTCTCGCCTCGGGCTTGGATCAAAGTACTGCAAAAACCTTGGGAGGTGCAATATGGCCATAGAAGCCGATGCGCCAACAACTACCAAATCAAAAAAAAAAAAAAAATTGTCTAACAGTCCTATTCATTTTCCCCGTTTTTTTCAGTTAGCATAATCAAAATTTTCAAGACTTACTTTCACTGCCTTTCTCTTTTCTTCCCTCTGCCTTGATGGAGTTTCCCGGCTTCGGGTTTCCTTCCAGCGGTCGTCTCCCTGTACCTGGCCTTTACCGGTGCACTAGGCGCACATCTCTGGACTGTGTTGTTTGTTGATCCTCTCCATAGTACAAAGGTCCTGTTCTCACTCCCATTCTCAAAAATCTCCGTCCTCCAAAAAATCTCCCCCACACACCTCCAAGACCAGTCTCACTCCTCAATTTCTGTCTCACTCTTCTTTCACGCTTGTTTCTCCTTTTTGTTCATCTCTCTTCCCCCTTTTCTTGACCAATCACCACTGTGAGCTTTGGCTTACTAAAAAAATAAATAATAAAGTAATAACAATATATATATTTATGCATTTAACATCGGAATATTCTTACAAATTAGACTGATTCGGTGAAATTTAATTATACACGCAGCGAACAATTAAAATAGAATTAGGAATAAGTCGTTAGGAAAATGTTTAAGGGCAAGACAAAATTCCCAGAAGGAGGGTGAGCTTCGACCTACAAAAAGGTCAGGTTAAATTTCTCCAAAACGGTCCGAACCAGGAGAAATAAACGGAGAAGGTCAAAGACAATAGAACTAATCAGGGATTATATTAAAATAAGGGATGGGGGGAGAATTTAGGACGAAAAGGATATATAAGGATTTGTTCAGCGGGAAAACGGGGTAGTTGTTGGTCGTTTTAGAGAGAGTTGGTGGTTTTACGTGAGTAGGCAGTTTTAGAGTGAGTCGGTCGGTGAGTTTTTGGTACAGAACAAAGGAACCCGATTTGAAGACCATAATGGAAAGTCGCCCAAAAATCAAGGAGCTGGCCCAATCTGGAGAAGGGGAGAATAAATTGTAAGTACTGTTTAGTATTGTTTTCCTAGTCAAGATATAGACTAGGGAACGGAGAAAGACATTCTGAAATCCTAACTATGAATGACATGATTAATCTATGAGGAGGAAGGATAAACACAATTGATGTTTTAAAGGAACTGTAAATAAATCTACCTGGTAATGAGATATAGTAAAGAACTTTTGTAACTGTACATCCCAGTGGATGTTGCCTGTATTAGAAATTTAGTGAAAAATTTGTATGTAAATGGGTCAGTTTCCTAGAATTAAACATGTTGCAATTTTCATGTGTTTTGTCAGTTGTTTCACTCTATTCTAGCTAACCCAAAATCCCTAGACTTGTATATGCAGTCAGAGGCCCAAGGGTAACATATAGTTACCAAAATAAAATAACAGTAGGTGGTAAAAAAAAATATATATATGTATAAATTAATTAAACTTATATATATATATATATATATAGTACACAGAGTAAAAGTGTACGCCTACACCACTAATTTCTCTCCTTTTTACATCTTTATTCTTATTCGCTAAAGTATCTCCTTTTTGTCTAGGAAACTTTCTATATGGCCGAGCCATCTTTCTGCAGAAATACCGGGTTGTATAAGGAGCTGCCTTCCTCAGTTACTTTTCTAAATAGCTATTCTCTTATAATCATTTAATCCTTTTTTTTTTCCTACTCTCTTTGCCTGATCGAGCCGCCCTTCAGTTTTCAGCGGTGTCACAAAGTCAGCTTTTAACTGTAACACTTTAACTACCGAAACTTAGTGTCTTCCATTACTAGAGTCATGGCTGAATTCCCCCGCTCCAGTGTACTGACAATTTCTGGCAGGGCGTTTTCCTCCGCGGTCAATTCTTAACTCTTATTTTCCCTTCATCTTTACCTACTACGTATTTGCTTGCACTTATAGTTTTTAAGTAGCAATTTAGAGACGGTGCCCTTTTCGTTCCAAACGTATCTCTGTGGCCATTCTCTGGGTGCCGCGTCTGTTATATTTGCAGGTCAACAGGATGGGCTCCAACTCTTCTGTTTTAGTCAGAACTGCCCCCCCTATTGACAACGTTAATCCGCTCTCTGACTGAAACAAACAACTGTGGAAACGCAACAGAAATTTTCTTAATCCTGTCTGTTTAATATATGTACAGTAAATCCTAAATTTAACGACCCCCATATAACGGATTTCTGATTTAACGGACCGGACAAATACTAATACAGTAATGCACATTATATTATTTTTTTAGGTTATACAAACTTCAGTGTTATTAATTAAAAATTAACAATAATTACCTATTTCCATTATTGTTTTGATAATTACCTACTTGTATTTTTATAATCAAATTCAGGAAATTGTTTTTTTATTCTTTCTGAAAACGTGTTCAAATAGCTGTTTTCCCAGATTACAGATAAGAGCAGGCGGTGACTCGGGACACTAAACTGCAGGTCTACCGACTCTTTATTTCGGTCTCAGTCTGCCTCAACTTGTATACTAAATATTCTGTTTACAAGCGGTCAGGTTGTGTACAGAGTATTTCTGAATTGTGACTTTATTTATTAAATTATTTTGCAATTTAAAATGGCACCAAGGATAGAGGAGTTAAAAGAAAGCGTGTGAACTTAAATGTGGCAGAGAAATTAAAACAAGGCGTCTCAGTAGCACGTGTTTGTGAAATTTACGGCGTAAAAAACAAACTGTTTTTGATATCCGTAAATCAAAGGCCATATTACAACATTTTGTATTTACAACAGAATATTACATATTCTTTGTTATAATTTTATATTGTACAGTACTGTATATTGTATTAAAGCTTTATTTTTTTTACATTAAGAACAATAAAAAATGTTCCTCTCCAGGTTGCATTCGCTTTAACGGACTTTTGGCATTAACGGACACCTCTTCTTCCCTATTAGTCCGGGTTTACTGTATATAATTTCAAAATTAAGTAGAGTGAAGGCAGCTAAAAATCTTTTGTATTAACGGAAACAAAAAAAAAAAAAAAAAAAAAAAATTGGACAAGAAATGTTGTTTATAATCAAAGATATAAATGATGGTTTTGTTATTAATTTGTTTTTAGATAATAAAATATAGTATAATTTTTCTACATCTTTTGATTATTAGAAGGAGGTATGAGGGGTTCCCCCACTAAAAAAAAAAAAAAAAAATATATATATATATATATGAAAACGTATAATTCAGGTTCGTGTGCACAAGTCAGAGGAGCCGACCGGGCTAGCCGAGTGGGTAAAGCACCTGCCCGGCAACCCAAAGGTCGCGGGTTCGATTCTCGCCTCGGGCTTGGATCAAAGTACTGCAAAAACCTTGGGAGGTGCAATATGGCCACAGAAGCCGATGCGCCAACAACTACAAATCAAAAAAAAAAAAAAAAACAAGTCAGAGGGGAGCGAAGCAACCTTCTGGCCTGTCAACACAAAAAAAAAAGTATGTGTGCACTTCTGCCGAAAACGAAATCTGCACCCAGAGACCCTGGGCTTACATTCAGCAACAAAATTATCCCTTTTAAATGAAGTGTTAAGTTTCTAGGATTAATCCTAGATAGGAAGTTTGATCTTCCTTGAGCATATAAGACAATTGTGAGTAGATTGTATGAAACGTCTCAGCATATTGAAAAATGCGTAAAAAACGTCAACTGCAGTCATTATCAACCCACTGTTTTTGATGGAAGCTGCAGGATGGAAGCCTCCTCAACAATTCACCTTAAGGGAAATGGACTACAATCTGCCACGCTAGTCCAGTGCGGGTTGGCAGATCGACCGTATTCAGCAGCCAGGGGCTTTAACCCCGGTCTACTCAAGGAGCGTGTGCTACTGCACTCCCGCTCGTGACCACTCGGCTACGGAGGCTATAAATGCGTAGTTAGGTCCAAATTGGATTACGGAGCAACAGTCAACAACTTTCACCAAAGAGTGTGTAAAATGGTTAGATCAACTACTGTATATCATAATAGCCTTCAGGAGTTTTTGCTATCCTAAGTGTAACTTCTAGTCCAGGGGTCGGCAACCTTTTTTGAGTGAAGAGACATTTTTGATCTAATTATAAAAAAGAGAGAATCCGAAGAGCCGCACTTCAGCTCAAGCAGAGGGGATTGGGGGGGGGGGGATTAAGAAATGGAATAGTGGGAAGGTGTTTTATTAAATATATATATATTTTTAAATAGTTTTTATTAATAATATTTCTAATTAATGTGAATTTTTGCTGCTGAACTTCTTGAGCGAGTCTCTCAGCACCAAGGAAGGATGCCGTAATTGAACAATGCTTAGAGACTCGCATTGTTCAGACCGTTTCTTTATTTATTTTTAATATAGTTCATGTTCGAAAATAATTGCCCGCAGGAATTCGTCAAACCAAAAACTGAGAGAAGTCCAAACGCAAATATTTTCAAATTTATATACGTGTCCGGTAAGCTGCACCACGCATCGAACACAATTTGGTCTTGCTTTTTCAACTCATCTATCGGCATCCATTTATGTTGGATTGCAAATGCTCAATTTCAGTTTTAAAGCATTTTAGTCTTGCACTCCATGTCTTTGATTTTTAAGTCCTCTAACTCCATTTCAAACTTTGCTTCATGTGGGCTAAAAGTTAAAGAGCCGCAGTTTCATGCTCAAAGAGCCGCAGGTTGCTGACCCCTGTAGTCAAAGAAAGGATGTCATGTGCTGTTCTTTACAAAAGTGTAGCTTGTACTGTAACTAATAACCACTTGATGAAAGGTAGCCGTATTCCCGTCCAGAGGTGGCTCTTTGTAATTAGCGTTCCACTGATATACTCTTAATGTATCACTAGTCGACGGGAGAAACTGGATGTCTATAATTAATCTCTGACGACTCCTATTGTTTAAAAATTACTTTGCAGTGTATCGAATACTGTATATCGAAACGAATACACAGCCAATTTTTAGCTAATTTCCCCTCTTGAAAGTACGGTATAGGATGTAGAGTAGATAGGAGTTAGCCGAGTGGTCAGGAGCGAGAATGCATAGCACGCGTTCCTTGAGTGGACCGGGGTTCAAGCCCGTGACTACTAAATACGATAAACTTTTGTATTGACGATTCATTGTAAACTCTACTGACTTGGTTGTCGTGCCGGAGTATAAACAGAAAAAAAAAATTTAAAAATTTATACAATGTTGACTTTTTCCAGTTTCCAATATGAAATTGCTAGTTCATTGAACACACTAATTTTTTTCATAATTCGCTTTGGGATATGTAATCATACTCGTGGTATGAAGAGGCGCGTTATGTGTGTGTGTGTATACACACACACACCGGTATATATTTTTTATTTATTTTCTTTTAGGAGCATATTCACTAAGGCCATATTGTTCTTTGTCTATTGCCTGTAAATGATCTGTGATCGATGTTCTGTTTTCTGAACGATAAACCGGAGTTTCCGGGAATAAAAACCATGCTACCCTCATCTGAAACAGAATAACTCAGGCACGTTGTGAAAAAGGCCCATAAAAGTTCCTCACATCATTGACGGGATTCGAACTCGGGTATTTTCTACCTGGTGTGGGGAGGACGGCGATCCTACAAGCTGTGCTACCCACAAGGGCCGTGTTATATCGAGGTTGCACTGTATTTCTTAAAATACAGTGCAACCTCTGTTTCATTAAAAAATGCAATAAGCGTAACCTGTATTCCACTCTAAAAATGTTTTAGAGTGGAATACTATAGTAGCAAACAATTTGGATCCGGTTTTGTCATATTCTTCCCTTCGTCCGTGTATATCTTTTGACCTCTAAGAAGGGAACGATATACTGATAGTGTATATTGTGTCCATGTCTAACGGCACCATGGGTTTCCCCCATCTCCACGTTGCTTTCGTTGTGGGTGTGACAGTTCACTCTAAAGGCCAGAGATTTAAAGTGCATGGATTTTGTAAGTGTAGTGTTGTGTATCGTTGTTCGTCTGGCCATTTAGCCGCTAGACCCGTGCTGGGACCCAACGTTGTCCACACTATGCCTCGTGGAGGCAGACCAGGTACACCAGTATTTAGATATTTACTCTGGCAGGTCCTGCCACCCAATTTCAGTGGCTAGGATCTTAAAAAAAAAAAAAAAAAAAAAAAGTCATTCTCTGTCGATGCAGTGGCGTATTGAATTTGTTCATGGAAGTCTCCATAATGTGAGGATTGTTCATGCACTAGAAACAGCGCCGCAGACGGTAGTCTGTGGCGCTGTTCATTGCATCTGTATGTTAGTCTAATATTTTTCTGCGTTGTTGTAACGTATCAGTTGACTTTCTGAAGCATTTTAGAGACACTGGATATCAATCCCATGTGTGACAAATGGCGATTAGGCTGTAGCTAAACCATCCAAGGCAGAAGGCATAAGGAGAAGAGTTATTTCTGCTTCTCTTAACCTTCAAAAGCATGCACAGTCGGTACACGAACACGCTTGTGTATACATAATATACGAGATCACTTCTATTATCATATAAACTGGCGTATTATGTGCTACAGAACCCAGAAAAGTCAACCAACTTGATGGTACTGAGTGGCTCACCTTTTTCGGAACAAATGCTATTTTGCGATCAGTTTTTTGTGTATTTTGATTTTGGTGCCAAGAATATGTGGAGCTTAGGTGTTAACGTTTCCTCTTCTTCCTTGGCACCATACAGGACACGTGAGTCTTCTACATGCTGAAGTGGGGCATTTATAGTTACGCAAGATGTAATAGAAATACGTGTATTAATTTTTCACGTTTCTTCTTGTAAGCAGAAGCGCACGACATCTTCAAGTTTCGTGTGTTAGCATATCGCTTTTTCTTTTTTTTTTTTAAAGGTGATATTTATTTAAGTTGTACTGAATACAATTCAGTACGACCTAAATAAATGTCTAAAATTAAATTATAAATTTAATCTTAAATTATATTAAATTGAAGTGTAAAATATATTGGATACAATTCAGTATGGTTAGAATATTTTTCCTTCGTAAAGAAAATAAAGAACAAACCTCGGATACATTTGAAAACAGTTCTGAAAACTTTTTTTTAATCGAAGGTACCGAATAAGATCAATAGAAACCGCAGTACTTTTTTTCTTTTTTGGTTTTGTGTCAGCGCTCGTACTCATCTATGTGACAAACTTTCCAATAGGTTTATTGTACAGTAAAATCCCGTTACAACGAATACTTTTATAACGAAAATGTCAGTTAGGTCCTAGCTGACCCGCAATTAGTTCGTGTCAGATTGAACGAATTAGTTTTGACAAAGAATTCAGTAGAACGAATATGTCTGAAATGTTAATTTCAGGAAAAGGTTTACAGTGAAATAAAACTTTACTGGAAAATAAAGAATCGTGCTGTGTAGTCAGCCGACCGGGCTAGCCGAGTGGGTAAAGTACCTGCCCGGCAACCCAAAGGTCGCGGGTTCGATTCTCGCCTCGGGCTTGGATCAAAGTACTGCAAAAACCTTGGGAGGTGCAATATGGCCACAGAAGCCGATGCGCCAACAACTATCAAATCAAAAGCTGTGTAGTCCATATTGTAAATACTGCTGTGGAACACCATTCCCTTGAAGGTGGAGGATTAAAAAAAAAAAAAGAAGTTAAAAGATCCGGCAAAAGAATTTTCATTATCACATATTGTATAATTATAAATATCAGGTGACTAATATATTAAATAAATAAATTAAATA
Source organism: Mastigoproctus giganteus (assembly GCF_048544385.1). NCBI lineage: Eukaryota > Metazoa > Arthropoda > Arachnida > Uropygi > Thelyphonidae > Mastigoproctus > Mastigoproctus giganteus. The sequence goes on from NC_143580.1 coordinate 73,284,183, forward strand.
AACATAATATAACTGTGTTCCTTTTTTTTTTTGTATGATTGTTTTTTTTTTTCCCTTTTGGTTTTAACCTATGAGATACCCACATATTTTTGATTACGCTAAACCGATTTTTTTTTTTTTTTTTGTATCAAAGCGGTTTGAGAAAAAAAGGAAAACATTAAAAAAATGACGTAATTATTATGTGAAAAGTAATAATTAGTATTTTCTTTCGCACCGTATTTCTGAATATATAGTACTGTATTTTCAAATTAACGCTCACAAAATGTTTTTACCTTTCTGGTACACCTATTTCGTTATTTTATTTATTTATTATTGATTTTAAAGTCGATTCTTAAGAAAAATAAAGACAAGTTTAGCAAAATGAAAATACAAAGATTCCTAAAATATTCTCAGCAAGAATTGAAATTTTGATATGAATCAGTGTATTTGCAACAGAACTCCTGTTCCAAAATTATAGTAATATTTCTTTGTGAGAAACTGGGCAGGTAATGCTTCTTCTGATATATGGAGACTAGATTTTGTACAGTTTTGGCAAATGACATCAACAATATTAGTTTTATTCTCCTTGCTTTATTCATTTTTCTTGTTCGTCGTTAAACTAATCTTTCAGTGTGTGTGTGTGTATATATATATATATATATATATATATATATATTATTGATAAAAAATGAAGAAAGAAAGTTAAAACGACAATAACTGTAACTAATATGTAAATAATATTTATGAGTCAATGCAGTTGCAAGCAATCGTGCAATACACCCATAATGTCTATAATTTTAAGGATAATATAAAGAACCATTAGAATAAGTAAATCAATCCAATAATAATACCACCAGGGATCTAAGAAAACGCAAAAAAAAAAAAAATATATATATATATTATCGCTTTTTACCGACAATCTAGATGACTTCAACTGGGGCCAACCACCCAGAATGAAGGCAAAAAACGACAAGAAGTTCTCTGTTTCTGTGATGATCAATATATGCTAAGTAATTTAAATCTAACCAAATATAAACCAGAATAGGCCGGATGTAAATCGAATATAAATAAATCGAAAGAAGATAATAAAAGTTAAAAAAATTTAGAAATATTAGAATCAAAGGTAAGAAATATAGGTAAAATATAAATGTAAGCATATATTAATCATCATTGACCCGACAGAGAACGTAATTTAATGATTAAAATAAGATTAAATATATAATACAATCTAGGACATAATGTAATAGTCGTCAAAATAATATGTGGTGCCCCCTATGTGATGGATACGGTAAAAATAAATAATTAAATTAACGCATGGAGAAACATGCAGATAGTAAGAAGAAAAACTAAAGGAGTAGGAATAATAGAACCTGAACTCCATAAAGGCGAAAAATAGTGGTATAGATAAGAAATAGTTTCTCCTACGTCCTCGGATTGCCCTAATAATTTCGGAGAAATAAAAGTAAAGAGTGTAGGACAGTTTAAAGACATTACAAGATATAAGTTGTGGCTCGGGTATGCCCTAGATCGCAAACCCGTTCCTATAGTAGGACCCTGAGCTGAATTTGCATGTTATCTCAGCGTGAACTTAAGTAAATTTAAATGAATTTAATTATATATATTAAAAAAAAAAAAAAAAAAAAAAATGATACACTGTAATTTGCAAGCCGGTGGGTACAAGTTTTCTACGCCGTAAGACACCAAGAATGCAAAGTGTATCCTATTTACATATATACATGGCACTAAATATAACGATTATATTGAAAATTATATTAAAACAATAGGTTCAGAAAACAAATTTTTGAAATTAATTATGTTTATCGCTTTCTTGAAATGATATTTCAGGTAAGCGATAGGGAAATTATTATTGATCAACCTGCCGTACAACGCTGTTAAGCCCGCTGAACAATTTTTATTACTATTGCAGATATAAGCAATCCTTAGACATTGCGATAAAATTATATTAGCATGCACTGATTTTGATATATTAGATTTCCAGTTTGTAAGGCTGACTACGTTAAAATTAAATGCATCTCTTTTATTATATATGTTTACGTCTATATTATTATTATGGAATATTTCTATATGAAGATCCAGATAATCCAGTATCGGAATTATTAGTTTTTTCCAATACTAGTTCTACTGGATATAATTTACTGTAATCGTGGACAATTAAAAACACATATCATCTACGTATCTATATATAAGTAGGTTATCTTGGAATTCTCTTTCTGTACTGTATAATGTAGATAAAGGTTTGCGATTATGCTTGATGCTGGACTTCCCATAGGAGTGCCAGTCACTTGTAGGTATAACGATGTTCCGTCATATACATAATTATTAAAGATGAATAATTTTATTAGAGAATCCCAATAGGTTAAATCAACCTTTATAGCATTTTTATTTTCTAAATAGTTTCTGGAGGACGACTTAAGTTATCAAGATTAATGCTCGTAAATAGACTGTTAAAGTCAAATGTTTGTATTTGATGAATATTGTTATTTTTTAGAGCATTTATAATAGGTAAGTTATTTATTATAATAGTTTTATTTAAGTTATTTAATATAATTTTAAGTAACTTTTACGTCTATATTATTATTATGCAATATTTCTATATGAAGATCCAGATAATTTGCTATAGTATCAGAACTATTAGTTTTTTCTAATACAAGTTCTACTGGATATAATTTACTGTAATCCTGGACAAAATGTGGACAATTAAAAACACATATATCATCTACGTATCTATATATAAGTAGGTTATCTTGGAATTCTCTTTCTGTATAATGTAGATAAAGGTTTGCGATTATGCTTGATGCTGGACTTCCCATAGGGGTGCCAGTCACTTGTAGGTATAACGATGTTCCGTCATATACATAATTATTAAAGATGCATAATTTTATTAGAGAATCCCAATAGGTTAAATCAACCTTTATAGCATTTTTATTTTCTAAATATAGTTTCTGGAGGACGACTTAAGTTATCAAGATTAATGCTCGTAAATAGACTGTTAAAGTCAAATGTTTGTATTTGATGAATATTGTTATTTTTTAGAGCATTTATAATAGGTAAGTTATTATTTATTATAATAGTTTTATTTAAGTTATTTAATATAATTTTAAGTAACTTTTCTAACATTTTTCCGGGAAATTTAGCATAACTATCTCTACTTGATGTTATGAATCTAAAAGCAATCGGTGTTTTATGAAATTTGGGTATGCCATATATAAATGGATATTTTAGGTTATTATACTTTAACTTTAATTTTTTATGTAATGCAATTAATTTTTTGATTATTATATTAGAAGAAGATGTTATCTGTTTATATGTATGGCTAGACTGTAGTTCATTTTTTAAAATTTCTATATAATATGATTTACATATGATTGCATAATTGCAAGCAGCTTTGTCAAACGGGAGTAATTACAAAATGTTCATGTATATCTTTGAGCTGCATATTATCATTTGTATATTATCCTTAAAATTATATATATATATATATATATTTTTTTTTTCTTTACAAAGCACAGAAATGCTATAGAGAGAACATCCATGGAAATTTACACTGCTGTTAAATACACTGGCCCAATCCTTTCAGTGTATTCATTACTTTTGGTTGAAATATTGTTCCAGGTTCATTGTTGAGCACTAGGAAATAGTGTTTCATATTTGTCTTACATAGTCGATCATTGCGTGTATTAGGAAAAACGTTTTTCGCTATATGAGTATTTTCTTATTGTGAATCATACCACTTAGTAAATAATTATATACCATCCAACCAAAATTCATGAGACATTTTGTAGTTACGAACAAAATGTGTATTTATTCAAAAAATGAAATAGCATGTTGGCCCACCTTTGGCCATAATGACCGTTACATGTCACTGACGACTTTTTTGTAGAAAGATAGTGGGTGTGAGCGCCACTCTGAGTAGGACCGTCTTGTCCTTGCCCTAATTTTGCATCTCTGTGCTGGCCACTTCAATGTTTCGTCGATATTACCCTCTTCGAACCTCGTATTCACAATCCTTTTTAGTGATACAGAGCTCTCTTTTTTTTTTTTATAACTCAGTTTCATACTCACCATCGTAAGTTTTTCCTCCATTTTTTGCACACATAAAAAAAGCACCAGCAAAAATATGGCTTTGCTGTTAAATTTGGAATTTTTAAAAAATTATTCAAATTCATCTCTAGTTAATGAATTGGCCATCAGACTAGTCCGTGTTGCATAAAATATGAGGAAGGCACAAACTAAAATGTTAGACATCACATAGTATAATTTATACCCTGTGAGATACATTGTACACTTTTTTTTTTTTTTTTTTTTTTGTACGTGTGTTGCAAAAATGTTATATATCAAAGTAATACAGAAATCAAATGTGCATTTAAAAAGACATTGTTGGTCTGGATGGAAAGGTGATATGAGAAAGCGTGTTTTTTTTTTTTTTTTTTTTTTTGCTGAATCTTGCTTTCTTCCATCATTTGCCAGTACTAATCCCGCAATTATTATATCCTTTTTTCTATACTAATTGTATAGAAAAAAAGGAAATAATAATTGCGGGATTTCTATTTGTCCTATTTTAATGAAATTTGAATGACTCAACACATTTTTCTATATGAACCAAATATTAAAATTTAATGAAAATCTGTCTCATGGGAGTCCTATTACAGACGGACATGGCGATGGTAATAAGCGCTTATGCATATATGCTAGCACGCCAAAAAATAATACATAATATGAAAAGTGTAGCAGAATTTATTTATACAAAAATAAATAAATTTCGGCGATATGCATTAGAACAAAATTTTGTACAACAAAATGATTCTTCCAGCCCACAATGCTCTTGGTAACTAGATTTTAATGTACTAGAAACAAGGGAAAACAAAATCGATTTCTTTTTCTAGCTGCTTTCTATTTATTATTACTATTTTGCCATAAGAAATAAAGGTACGCCTTATAAATTTAGCCAAACCAAAGGACCAGACGTTCTTTCCGCAAGATTTTATATCTTACAAAGAAGAAAAAATTGTATCTTGTGTTCTGGAGCAGTTTAAGTAGCGCATCTGTTTTCTTCCCAAACATTTGTATGGCGAAATGTATAACGACGGTTCATAAAATAATAGTGCAAAGTACTCTGTATAATTCCAGTACAATTACGAAAACATACCGTAGGTGATGCTGATAGACGTAGAGTACGTGAGTTGCTTATTGGATAGTTAACTCAGATTATTTACGAATAATTAAGTTGTATCTGCAAATTATGTTTATGTATATATGTACTTCCAGTACTGTACTTAATATTGAAGAGAAAAAAATCGAAGGTTTTATAAGAAGACATTGCCTATTCTAATTATAGAAAACGCAAGGTGTAAAATTGATTCAGGAATGGCCACTCCTGCTTTTATTTTTTTTTTTTTTAGCATATGTATAAATAAATGAATCTTTATTGTACAAAAGGACAAGTACGAATAACCATTAACAATCAGATTCATGGATTAGATTTGCGTTAAGCCCCAAAGCAACTAAGACTGTGTAAGACGTCAGTATATTGTATTCTTCAGTCGGTTTGCCCTTTTCAGGAGAAAATCCCTAGTTTCGGGGAAGGAGAACCATAATGGTTAAGTGATCTCACTAGTCCACTATGCCTCAACCCCGGTCAAACACCAACCAAAGATCACACGAGGTTCAGCCATGTGCAGGTGGTGAACACACGTGAACGTCGTGTTTGTTGTCTTGGCGAGCGTTGTCTGATGACACAGCAACGCGACCCAAGCTAACCAACCAGTACAATGTATGAACAGCAAGACAAATTTCCACATGGGACATGCACAGAACATTATCTTGTTTAAGTTAGAACAAGATAATGGCAGTCGACAGCCGTTACAGGTACCCATGCACACTGCGAGAAGAGAAACTGCACCTTTCATGGGTATGTCAGCACCAACACTAGCCCACCGGCATTGTGGAAATCTCACGCCTGGTCTGATGAATGCAGGTGGTAGATGACTTTCATCAACCGGTGAAATACCACCACTTTGCTTATTGGAGCTTGAAGTGGTGAAACCCATGTTTAGTCTCTAGAGCAAAGTTTCCGGCAACCCCCTCCCCCCATACTTCTCCTTCAACCCATGCACGGTACTAAGTACTATAGGTTTTGATACCTTTCATGTTTGGGGTTTTCATAAAAAAAAAAAAAAAAATTTCCAACTCAATTTTTTTTTTTGTAGTAAGTAGTTATTAGAAAGGCCAGACTGGGTTGTACGCTAAAATGATAAACTCTAAGCCTAAAAGGTTGGGGAGGAATTTGTGTATTTAAATTTGGACTCTTGGGGCAATGCACTGTGTAAGGATAAAGTGCTGGGAGGGAAGGTGGAAGACTGGGGGGTGGGAAAACAGAAGAAAGGGGTAGATAGAAGAAGACCCCCATGAGGCAGTGGAGGCATGCTGATGCTCCACCAAAAGGAAAAGTGGGTGGTGGCAGGAGGGGAGGAGACAGCAAAATGTTATCTCCTCCTGTGCCAGGGAAAGGAGTGAAAGCAGGCTTGAGCCAGATGTTCAGCCTTGGATTGCTTAGTGGCTTGGTGGCAACCAATTGCTGCAGTCATGGCCAAGTATTGGTCCAGTTCGGTCCTAGTTTGTCATATTTCGTTTTTCTTGCTCTAGGATGGTATTTTGTCTAGCTTCTTGTGATGGCACAGTAGTGTCAGTGCGTGGGCTCTTGCGTACGGCAATCCTCTCATAGGTTGCATTTATATTTGAGGTAAGTTTTAGTCATTGTATTGTTATGTTCCAGTTTTCTTGCGTTCAGATGGTCCCAATGATATGCAGGGACGAGTCCAGAAAGTGCATTTCACAGTTTTGCATTCCTTGATGTTAGGATTAGATGATTTGTCACATTTGAGTTTTCTTGCTACCAGCAGAAGGCAGGGCAGATCCAGATGATGTTTCCACGTTTGCATTTCTTGGTGGAAGGTTTAAGTCCTTTTGGTCACTGTTGAGGTTGTGGGAATGTCCTTCTTCTTTCAAAGAGATCTTTGGCAAACTGAGCAAATGTCCTGTATGTGTCCTCCTGTGTTATTACAAGGTGCTCCTGTTCTCGGAGAGAGAGACAGATCCTAGTGATTAGCCTGTGGTGCAGGTTCTCATAGAGAGGGCAGGTGTAAAGTAAATGTTCCCACGTTTCTCGGGAGACACAGTGAGGTATCGTTGAGTCCAAAACCCTGAAGCTTGTCTCTAAAGGCCCCATGGCCAGTGAGCAGATAGGTGATATAGAGCCCAGGGGCGAGCCATGATGGGTATTTATTGTATTGTAGGCAGAAATTTGCGCGTGATTTGTCCTTTGCTGGATGCTTCCCAGCGTGTTTACCAGGTCAGCTGGAGGTGAGCAGAGAGGCGTTTCCTTTCATTTTTAAGATAATTTGAAGGGTTGCTCGTAAAGTCAAGGCAAGTGGCCACCCAGCCTTTTGCCAGCTGATAAAGTAGTCCACGTTGGATGATCTCCAGGTCCATGGGGAGAGATCCTGTAAGGGCTTGGAGTGCGTGAGTATTGACTGTGTTACAAGCTCTTTGTATTGTCTCCACCTATTGTCTCCATTGTCTCCACCTTTCTCGTGTTTCCAGCTGTTATGGACTTGTGGAACCAGATTCCAGCTGCGTACGATATTACCGGTAGAAAGGTGACTTTATAGTAGAGACTGCGAGTTTTCTCCTCATACCCCAGTCCTTGCCTGCTATTCTTGTAAACAGTGCGGAGTAGACTGATTTTCTTGTGTATATACTTGATCTGTGGTGTATACAATAGATTTTTTATCAAGAATCACTCAGAGGTGTTTCAATTCAGTAGTCATCTTGATAGTTACACCCTGAATCCTGATTTGTGGCGGTCGTCTGATATCCAAGGTTCCTCTGAGCAAAATGTATCTTGTTTTCTCTGATGAAATTTTTAAGTTATTGCCTGCAGCCCAGTTCTCAATGGTGTCAATTGCCAGAGTAGCGGTAGTCTCCAGTTGGGCTCTGGAATCTCCAGGAAGCATCAGAACCCAGTCATCCGCATAGGCTAAGAAAACTACGTCCCCGAGATCCAGGTTCAGGAAGTCGTCGAGAACCATGTTCCAAAGGAAGGGGCCTAAGACAGAGCCCTGTGGGCAGCCTCTGAGCACCTCTTTTGTCACGGAAGAGTATGGACTCGAACAATTACGTATCTGTTAGATAAGTATGATTTCATACATTGGAACAGGTTTTTTGGAAGGTTGGCCTTCCGGAGTCGGCCGAGGACGCTTGGCCACCATGAGGTGTCAAACGCCCCACCAAAGTCAATAACAAGGAAATATTTGCGATTTGTTGAGGTTGCAGCTTCATTGATGTTTTCTAGGACATTTAGAGTTGTACAGCTTTTCTTAAAACCGAAATGATTTTGCGACTGTAGGCCAGCTGCATTGTAATGAGTTTCAATCCGATTTTTCAGAAGTTTTTCGAACAGCTTGTTCAGTATGGAAAGGAGTGCGATTGCTCTGTACGACTCCGGAAGGTCCTGTTTCTTACTGGGATTTTTGAGAATGAGACGTAGGTTTTCAGTTTTCCAAGCCTGCAGGAAAGGGCCTCCCTAAGGCAGTGATTGAACAGATTGAGTATCAACTCTGTAACGGCTTCGACGGCCCTTTTAATCACCTCTGGCTCTAGGAGGTCAATGCCAGGAGATTTCCTGTTCTTGATCTTCAGTGCTGCTATGTCCAGTTCTGTTTTGGTGATAGGTTCTTCGTAGGTAGTTGTGTGATAGGTGTCATTATCCTGACATAGGATTTTCTGTTCCTGACTGCTAGGAGCTAGGGGTTCCAAAAACAGAGTATCCAGGATGTTTGTCACCGGATCATGCCAAGTTCGGGTATAAGTTCCTTGGGGCATTTTTGTAGCAGGGCTTCACCCCTTGGGAGTTTGTTTGTGTTTACCCTGTAGTCAACGCCCCAGGGATCATCGTTCCCAGTTGCAGAAACAAAGTTCTCCCAGCAGCGTTGTTTGCGCTGGTGGATGGTGGTGGTGTACTGATTTCTGGCCATGCGGAAGTTTTGTCTCAGTGCTTCTATCTCAGCAGCTGGCCTGGAGCGCCGCCACCGCTGCAAGAGTTTTATTTTCCTAATGACTTCTTTACTCAGGCGTTGTAGGTCCGGGGGACCACCAGGGAACAGTTCCCGGGGAAATATTAATGTTATGGTTTGGCATTTGTTTTCGTGGCATGCCCTGTGTCCGCTGATTACCGTTAATCAGCTCTCGATGGGAACACCTCTCTATCGTCGCCGACCAAGTACACCTCTTCATGATGACAGTATATCCAGACCACTCCGATACCTGTCAACAAGATAGCGCGCTATGTCACAAGGCCCGTGGGTTGCTGACTGGTTTTAGCAACATGACAGTGAATTCTCGGCCTTCCTATAATCAGATGAGCAGGCCGCCCAGCTTATCTGATCTCAATCCGGTGGACCATGTTTTGGATCTACTGGAAAAGGACATTCGATGCTGCCACCATCCACCTAACAATGTGTAGTTATTACCGAGCACACTGTGTAACGCATGGGAAGCACTACCATAGGACATCTTGTGGAATTCATGCCAAGATGTGTACAGGCGTATTACGGGAAAAATGTGGCTCCAAGAGGTATTAGGTAGTTGTTATTAATGCAAAGTCAACGTTGTGTATAAATTGGAGCACAGTGGCAGGAGAAAAAGACTACTGTGGTTAAAGCAATTGTTAGTGGTAGGAGACAGAGAGCAGTTATAAATGGCTACTGCTCTTCATGGACTAATGTCATGAGTAGGATTCTAGATAGATTGGAGCTTGGCTTCTTAGTCGTTCTGTTTTATTTTAAGGATACTTGTGTTTCAGTTATATTATTTATGTTTGTGTGATACAAAGGTGTGCAGACAGTTATTGTAAACAGTTATCATGGTAACTTATCTCAGCGAAACTTTTATATTGTTCCAGAACCAGCTGAAAGGATTGTGGTGCCTTCAGCCAACTTTTCTTTGGCGTCCGCGGCCCCATCCCATTTATACATATAAGCTGAAAAAGGTTTTCCAGTTCGAAAATAAATAAATTTGACTTTTTTTTTTTTTTTTTTAAATCATCTGAAAGGCATTTAAATTTATCATGTGTTTTTCAATTTTGAAGATGTTCGATTGATTGATTTTGAAAGCATGGGGGCAACTTATGGCATATGAAATTTGCCTCTTTGCCGATGATGTTTATTTACCTCAAAATGTCGTACCAAACAATTAGGCAGCATCTAAGTTTTCTTTAATAGTTTTCTCAACAGTCAAATATTCCTTCACTAATCCCCTATACACTCGTAGAATTCCTTATTAAACTATTAATTTATTGATTGAGAGTGATTTTTATTTTCCCCTGCTGCTCTTTCGATATTTGGCGCCCTGATCTAATGCCACGTTGGCTCGCCCTTTATTTTATATAAATATGTCATCGAGTAAGACTCATTGGTCAGCTGACGAAACTCTGTTTTGGAATTGACCAATGAGATATTTGGTGATATATTTGTTTGTCAGGATTAAGTTATAGTGAACAAAGTATAGATAAATTTAGATGGGCTGAGAAATGACAGCTGAGGTATAACATTTTAAAAATGTAAGGTCTTCCATCTAGCTAGAGTAATACAGTATTACCATAAGTACCACGTGGTTAGCACAAAACTCAAGATAGTTGATGATGAAAATAGCATGGAACTCTGTCGCAGCAGCTTATTCAATTGCGACACGAGTACAATAAGTTACTGCGACAGATCATGGGGTACTGCCAGTGATATACAAGAATTCTGCTGCAGGATTATTCCATTCCAATGGTTAGGCAACATCCTGAATATTGCTTACATGCTTAGAAAGCCACATTTCAAAAGATGTGAATCAATCGGAATTGTTATAGAAAAGAGTGAAAAGATTGGTTAAGGGCACAAAGAAATATTCTGTAGATTAGTTTTGGAATGTACTGTGGAAACGAGAATCTGCGGTGTAACCTGATCGAGATGTGTAACGCTTTAAAAGGGTCAATTAAACTTTAAATATAGTCACGTGACTTGCTTATATGGGAATAAATTGAGAAGGGACATTTGGAAGTGTCTTAATATCAAGAGAGATTTAAGAAATACTTGAAAGAAATAAGTAAAGTGAGGGAAAGTGACATTGGTTACACCCTTTAGTTAATACTATGTAAGCTTTCTTTTTACATCGTTTTGCTAATGCTAAAACTGGCATCAGGTCAAGTGGTAATTCCATCCTCAGTTGAGAGAAGCTGTGTGTAATGTACAACAGCTTCGCTCCAGTAATCGTGGAATTCGTCAACCTTGGCCTGGTGACAATTTGTCATTGCATTCAGAAACGGCGCTTGTAAACAAGTTGGTTGTTATTGGATAGTCCTACATTGGGTCAGCTACATTTACATGTAATCCACTACAACAGAAACACAAACTAAAGAACGAACTATTTGTGATGTGTTGTGCATTTTCTTCACCTTTTAATTGATAAACTTTCTCATTAAATCTACTTATACCGTATGATTTTTTTAATGAAACCCTTAGAATAAATGTACTTTCGTTTGACAACCATTAGTTTTCTGTCCAGCTTAATTTCATGTTTCTAAGTGCTGAGAAGTAGACTGAAATCCCATTTTTATTTTTTCCTGGACAAATAAAGAAATGGACATAAAAACATACAACAACACCTTTTAATGATATAAGAAACTATACATTCAACAAAAGTTTTTTATAAGTAAAATTATTACTCAAGTAGAAACTGTGTGTGATTTCATCGGCCAGTTTTTCAAATTTTGGATTATACGATGGTTACTGTTCCTGCTCGCAAACAGTCGATAAGATAAGTGGAATCAAATTAAGATTTTAATTTGTACGCTGCACTTATTAAGGGAAGGAAACTTTTCTCGGTGAACTAGTTTCTTAACGTCGTTTCGAATGTTCAAATCTTCAGTTCCAGCTCTTCTGCCCTTGTTTGAATGAATCTTCCAATAGATGCAGCAGTTTCTGTAACTTCTTTTCGGCAGATAAAAGGATTTACAAAAAAAAAAAAAAAAAACATTACCACTGGCTTAGCGGTGATGAACTGTTTTAGATTTTTTTTTTTTTTTTTTAACTTCAGAAGTATTTGAGAGCGGCCAACGAATGATCTCGTATACTTCCATAATATGCATCTTCTGCACACTTGGAAAGTATACGAGACTTCAACTTCATATGTGACATCTACAAGACTAGTTTCTTTTTGAATAATTTTACAGAGCCTATCGTTTGGGCCACTTTTGTCATTCCCTGAAGCTCCAGATTTAAACTATTCGCTTTGTCAGTAACATCGGTAAAGAAAACTAAGTCCAGTATTCAGCAAGAATCAGTTCGTTGAAGTTCGCATTTTTTGACGTTAGAAAGTCTTTCATTTCCTCAATTAAGCTTAAAAATCGTGCAAGAACTTTACTTTTGCTCAGCCATAGCCCTTATGTGTATAAGATGAGATCAGAATGTTTGTCTCGAAACTCTTCCAGCAGGTTCTTAAAAAGCCGGTGTTTCAGAGGGGGCCGTGCGAATAGCTTTAGTGAATTATTTATTTTAGCAACATTCGTGACTTGTCCAAACGGAAGTATTTTTGGTAGGATTTAAGAATAACCATAGTTATTCTTAAATCCTACCAATGATGCCCAACATAGTTTCGAATGTTCAAAATCTTCAGTTCCAGATAAAATTTAAAGGTTGGAAAGGATTCACCCTTCTTGCAGAGGGCAGCGAATCCACTGTTGCTGTCCAGCATTGCTGTTGTCCTATCAGCACCGATCGCAGATAATCATCTAATTTGCATGTAATCGATTATGTCCATCAGTAATTAAAATTAGTTGTATCTTCATTGTCACCATGTTGTCAGATAACTGGAAGTCTTGTATTGCCAACATAATCTCACGCTTGTTAGAAAACCTTTCAAAAAAAGGTAAACAGCCATCGTACAGGAATTCTTCCTTTAACAATTGACCAAGTCGAAACAGTTTTTAATACGAGCAAGTGAAGTTTTTAGGGAAGCAGTAGTGGCATATTTAGATTTTACCTCAGGTCTAGTGAAGATCTACTGCCGAGAGTTTTGATTTTTTTTTCTTTTTCTTCAAACTCCGATTTAAGTGGATTGTTAGCATCGAAGCAGTTGATTAGTCTGGAAATGATGCCCAACATTGTTTCTTCAGTACTGTAACCTGCTACGCATAAGAAACAAACACTTGATCTGTTGATGTCGACACGGAATATGATTCTTTTCACCGGGCATTGGAACTATACGTCTGCTGTTTTTTTTTTTTTTTTTCCTTTTTTTTTTCTATGAACATATTTTGGGGTAATTAGCACAAATTAGTGCAGAGAAAAGGTCGAAATTGAATAAACTAAAAAGTGCAAGAAAATAGCAAGATCACGATGTGCTAGTACAGCTCACACACTTCACGCAGTCGCTCTATGTTCTAGCACGCTTACCAATAAAGCAGTATTACATCGATAGCTGCATAGTTCAAATAATACTGATTAGAACAAATAATACGAAGGTCTTTGAGATAACAGAAGAGGAGAAAAAGCAAGCAGTATGTACGAGCTTAGGAACAAATTTGAGCTTCTACAGACCTTTCAGGACCAAGAATACAGCAACGTTTTGAAAGTGATAAAACCCAAGAAGCCTATATAGGTAAAAAAGAAATCCGAAGAAGAAAAAAAATTAGTCAAGAAACGCTTGCTTGATGAACCGAAGACAACAAAAGAATAAATAAATAAATATATCTTTATTTGTCCTACCAAATATAAAATGTATAGGTGTACATTGGTAAGTGACAAATTCCCCTCACGGCAGAAAATGCCAGAGGATTACCATAAAATGAAAAATAAAAGAATGGCTAAGATATACAAGAAAGGTAAAATATTCACGGAAAGATGAAATATAAACTGCATTATCTCACTACATTTCTGTCTAGAGTCCTGCCAATTGCAGTACAAAAGTTCATCTTAACATCACATCCACTGAATCAACTTGTGCGAAATATACGTTATTCAATTGCGTACACACAGTTCTTGACAGAAATTCATACTAGGCAACAGTGGCCTCAGCGAACCACTGCGGTTTGTTTCCTATATTTCGGATCTTCTATGAGCCTTAGTAGGTCAATTCCGATATGCGTTTGGCACTGAATTGATTCTATCGCACTGGCGGGTATAAACCTGTCGGCCATCTTCAGTCTGTTGGTCTTCATTCTCAAGGATTTGGTGCCTCAATGCAGATGGTGGGATATGCCAAATCGTGCCAGGTATCATTTTGATTGTGGTTATTAATCGTTTCCAGGCAATAATATCTGGTAAAAGCTGCTGTTTAAGCTGTTCAGAAAGCTGCGGGGTCCTTAACTGTTGAGGGAGATGGTGCTTATGGTTTGCCCACTTCAGCAGCCAGAATTCACTCGCATATATTCTCCTAATGTGGGTAGGGGGTGGCTGACGCCCACAATTCGGCGCCATACAAAATAGACGAATACACTGTGGTTCTTAAATATCGTGCAGTTGTTGTAGTCTGTTTCACGTGCAGGAGGTGCTGTTTCGTTGCCCAACGTAAGTAGTTCATTTTCTTTACAATCAGGTCAATATGCGACTTGAACGTAAGTTTAGTATCAAATGTTACTCCCAGATCTCTATGCGTCTCAACAACTGGGATAGATTTGCCATTAAGTTTCGGCTGTATGAGCGTAGACGATTTTTTGAGCGAGTACACCATGATTGCAGTCTTCCGCGGATTTAGGGCCAAGCCAAATTTATGTAAGTACACGAATAAGCTCAGTAGCTCATAATTAATCTGGTCACAAAATGGACTGTTGGTCATGGACGGTTGGATTGGTGTTAGGATTTTAATATCGTCTGCGTAAGTGCATACATCATCCCTACCCTTGCAGAACGGGATCATCATGGCGGTAAAGTGAAGTCCGGATAAGACTCCACCCTGTGGAACTCCTGCATGGCGTTGGAGGATCTGTCTGTCTGTATGATAATAAATGGACCGGCAAGTAAGTAGGGCCTGTATGAACTTCAGCAAATTTCCTTTTATTTGGAAGGCGTTGGAGCAGATGAAGTAAGACATGTACATCCAGACTATCGAAGGCTGCTTTTATATCAGCATAAATTATTGCAATTTCTTTTCAGGCTTGGAAAGCATTTAGTATCGCGGCTTGAACTGTGAGGAGGTTAGTAATTGTTGATCTTGTAGCTATTGAATAATGAATTTGTTGAGGCTGCCGGCCAGTATCTGATTCGACAACTTTGGCAGTAGAGCTTTCTCCAGTACTTTTAACAGGGTAGATGCAGCAAATATAGGCCTATAGTTTAGGCTTTGTAATTTTCGGCATTGGAATTACAGCGTATTTATTTCAGTTCTCGCGGAAAACTCGGCAAGCAAGGATAGAGCTATAAATTGCTTGGAGTGGTTCAATTAGGTAAGGGCTGAGACACTGCCACGAAGAGGGGGACTTCATAAACTCCAGCTGTCTTAGTTGCCCTGAGGGAGTTAATACTCTGTATTAGTGCTTCTTTAGTGATAAGAACAGACTCCACCTCATTGTCAATTAATTGATCCCACTCAAACTCCCTGATCCCCGGGGTGCTCTTACGAAGAAAGGCTTAAGTTTTGCAAATTACAGTGTCTGGAGACTAGGTACCAGCGAGGTGATCTGATAGAGGGGTATAAAGCCTTGAATGGTTTAAGCATGCTCAATGCTGATGGGATTCTTCCTCTAGCTCAGAAAAATCACCTGAGAGGGCATAAATTCAAACTGAGGAAAGACAGGTGTAGGATAGACGTGCGGAAATTTGCCTTTAGCCAGCGGGTGGTTGGTTGGTGGAACAGACTTCCATCCCTTGTGGTGGAGGTTGATAGCCTAAATAAGTTTAAGGCTCAGCTGGACAGGTATTTTGAACGAACAGAGGGGTCAAGTGGAAGTGGGTTTTTTTTTTTTTTTTTTTTTTTTGGCTGATGCTGCATAAGCTTGCTTTCTTGTATCAAATGCCTCTACTAATGCTAATGCTAATATATGCTGGAGAATCTGGTGATGTGTTCCATCCACGCTTCTTTGTCAAGTCCCTGATTTGTGTCACTTTTATGTGTGCAACGAGGTAATTTTCCCCTGTCAAGTGTCTTTCATGTAGCGGTTAATTGCTCTAGATTTTTCCCTATTAAATATTACTCTAGCCCTCGAGTAGTTAATTCTATTTTGTGTATCATTAGACAGTTTCCATTTTCTGTGCAGAGTTTGCTTTAGTTTAAACAATGCAGTTAGGCTAGAATTCCACCAGGTTTTTGATCTTGATGATATCCTTACTACTTTGGAAGTTGCAAATTCTGTAATAGAGTTGATCCAACTGGTTAAGAGAGTTGTTGCAAATAAGGCATCACATTTGAGTAGACATTCCCACGGGATACAGCATTTATTTGGGTCCAGAAAGGCTGGCGACGTGACAAGCTGGCCCTTAATTTTTTTCCTTGGCATTGAAGTCCGATCATAGCCCAATTGCAATGCATTATGAGCATTGCAATTGGGCTATGATCGGATGAAAAGAACATTTCGGGGGGGTACATCAATTATGCATTTACCAGAAGACAGAATTAGGTCAAGTCAATTATCACCTCTTGTAGGCTGGTCATTGATAAGAGAGATGGAGCATGGCTGTAGTCTATTTAGCATGGTGCCCAGCAGGTTATTGAGCAGTGGTGGGAGGTTGAAATCTCTACGAACTGTATGGGTGCCTGACACATGTAATTTGTTGAGAAGCCAGTCTGCTACATTATTTATCATTTCTAGACCAGGGACAGGTGGAATGTAAACGACTGCTATATCTAAGAGTACTATGTGGACTTTTAAAGTGACAAGTAATGCCTCATAAAGCTCTGAATCCGAGTAGGCGACCGAGATGATTTGAACTGCTATGTCACGTACAAACAGGGCTACTCCTCCACCCCTTGTTATAGATCTGGATTTGAAGTAGGCCTTGTATGAAGAGCAAGATAAACACTGATAAAGACAAAGTTGAATATACTCAGTTATGCGAAGCCATAAGAAAGAGACTCAGAGAGGACATAGAAGATTTAACACAAGAAACGTAGAAAAAGCATTAAGAGAAAACAAAGGCTTTAAGTCAGCAGACATGATCAGTAATACAGAAAGACAAATGATACTGAATCTGAAGAACAGTGATGGTGTACTTATAAATAGCACAAAAGGCATAATTCAAATAGCGAAGACTGTTATATAAGGAGCAAGGGAATGCTGCCAGCAGTGAGGAAGATCGATCACAAATTAACTGCACATGCGACATGCCCGATATCGTTCCCGATGAGATAGAACATTCATTGAAGAATCAGAAAGCCGCAGGTGAAGGTGAAGATGAAGTTGCTGTAGAGTTGTCAAAATTGGAGGAAGAGTCATGACAAAGAAACTGACAAGACTTTTAAAAAATACATTAGGAAAGGCATGACGCCTATGGAGTGGAATAATGCAATCATAATTTTGCTGCCTAAGAAAGGAGATAAATTGGAAATTATAGACTAATTAGCTTGTTTTCCCACATCTACAAGTTGTTCACAAGGGTCGCTACTAACAGATTAGAAAGAATGCTTGATGAGAATTAATCTAAAGAGAAATCTGGCTTTAGGACAGGATTCTCAACCATATCATAGCTAATGGAAAAAGCAAATGAATATAAAACAACATTATGCCTGGCGTTTGTAGATTATGAAAAGGCATTTGACTCCATGCAGCATAAGGCAGTGTTTCGGGCGCAGGAGAGACAAGGCACAGGTATCCCATACATTATGATTTTGAAGAAAATATGTAAGAACGCTACCTCCTTCATTAGACTAGACAAAGATAGTAGCAAATTTAAAATGGAGAAAGGAGTCCGACAAGGAGATTATCTCCGAAGTTGTTTACTGCTGCCCTAGAAGAAGCTTTCAGAAAATTGACTAATGAAATCAGTGTTACATATTTTATATTTATTAAGGTTTTTTGACACTGCATTTTAAAATTCCACGTGTGCCCCAGCATTGGACACATTTCCTTAAACGAACTGGTACGTTGCTGTTGCCAATTGCAGAAAGGTAATTGCAATGTCTGTGAGCACATTGGTGATTTTTCTTCCATTTAGTCCAAGATGAATGGTTTATTACGGTAAACCCGTTCTTTGGCCCACTGAATGCAAAAATCGCAAGGCGTCAAATGCGAGCTGTGGGCCATTCATAGGCATCACGTCTGCCAATCCATCACCCCGGGGAAATGATTATACAGCCAATGTACGGGCATCGTTTGCAATATGAGGTGGGGGGTCCATCCTGCATAAAAGTAAGAGTTTTAACGTTGGTAGCCCAATGGTACTTTATAGCCAGCCTCTACTGATGATATACAGGGTGTCGACAAACCTCCTTCACAAAACTAAAACGTTATTGTGTGAATAGGGCACACGTACAAACCTGAAACCACTTCCATGTGAGAGAATATTTTCAAGTTCTTATACATCAACCGGAAAATGTGCGTGCTGCAGTTGGTGTGGGCATAATTGTAAACTGTAATCATGGAGGAAAGTGCAAAGTCCGAAAAGGCTCACTGCGGACTTTGGTTTAACGAGCTGCAGTCTGCCATCGATGTTTTGCTTAAATTTCGAACACTGTTTAACAAGACGCCATCGAGTAAACCTACATTTCTGCAATGGAACGGAAATTTCATAAAAAAACGCTTCTTTGCGTAATCATGCCGGCCAAGGTGCTGGCTGAACAAAATTCAGTGAGGGTGCAGTGGAGTTGCCTCATGCAAGTTTTACGAGAAGCCAAGGGAAATCCATACGACGTGCCAGTCATGAGCATAACATGTCAAGGTCAACAGTGTGTAACGTGTTATGTCGATGTCAAAGGATGAAACCATAGGAGTTGTAACTCGTACAGAAACTGTCGATCGACAATAAAACTAAGAGGATGGATGTAATTTGGTTGGTAATTTCCGCATGATTGCAGTTTTTCAATTACACTGCCATCTACTGCAGTGTGCACATTTCCGGTTGTTGAATAAAAACTTGAAGATATCCTCTATCACATGGAAGTGGTTTCGGATTTTTGTATATCGCCTTGTTCACAATAACATTTTAGTTTTCTAAAGGTGGATATTCTGTATAGTATAAATTAAATTCGACAGCAAACTGACGAAGTGAAGCAAGAAGAGTGGAAGGAATTAAGACAATGTTATAGAAGGAATGCATAATGAAATAGAGAACTTAGGCCGACGCCAAAAAAACAACAACAAAAAAAAAGAAGTGAAATATAGTCGTGTGTAGTTATACTGACCAAACATTAAAAAAAAAAAAAAATAACGAAAAATAAATCTGGAACCACATCTCGGCAGAAAACCATAGAGCAACTAACAGTGACTGACTTGTGGCAGTTCAGCAAATCAGTGGAAATGGGTATTTACACCGATTCCCCAATTTGTTCGCAGTTACTTATATGATCACAGTTATCAATCGTTGCAAAAATGCAACCAATTTCAGTAACCGTGATCTCTCTCTCTCTCGCAGGAGCGTCGAGAGCTATTGCAAACCCCGATGTAAAGTGCATATGTCCCCCCCGTGCTTGTATATATGTCTGTGTGCGCTCGTGTCCACATATAAATGTGAGGGTTAAAAAGCAACAAGTCAATTCTAATATGAAATTTTTCGTTGAAGTGTGATTAGACTTCTTAGGAATGCATTCCGTCTCACCGTAGTGGCCGTAACCGAGTAGTAAGCCATAAGGTACAAAAGTACAGGCATTTTGAGTTAGTGGCTGCGGTTCAAGCCCGCGATGAATACAAGGAAATGCTAAGGAGTAGTCCTTAGCATTTCCTTGTATTCCTCTATATCTTGCAAACGCATCTGCGAATTTCCGATTAAAATATGCCCTGCGAGTTTTTGTTATGCGACTTCTTGAAATATCGTTTACAAAACCCAGACAGTCGAACTTTACTACTTCACAATCGAACACTTGAGGCTGTGGATACTTTATCCCAAAAAGATTTTACAATATGTATTCTTTTGAAGTAATAAATATAAATAAAACAAATATTCGTTTATGAAATTTTAAATTGTTCATGGGAAGTTATTTTATGTTTACTAGATTTGATACTAGAGAGCTATTACGTGCTCGATACTGTTTACTGTGTTGATGTACTATTTATGCTATTCGTTTCACTTGTGGCGATGGCGAAAAGTTTTGAGTTTGGCCTAGTACAGTTATCACTGGGCAGTGAAATTAAGTAGAACATGGGGACCAGCAAAAGAATAGGGATCCGAAGTTGCGCTGCATCGTCAACAGCTTGTAAGATCTTGACTTACAAGACACCCTTCTGACTACATCTTGCCTTCCTTTGTGTAGGTAACTAATAAGAAGATTGAGAAGGGGTGATGAATCCAGGGCTACCAGCTGATCAAAGACATAATTAATCAACTCGAAAGACCGAGTGAAATCGATGTAGCTAACATCCTTTCGAAAGCAGTTATCTGGGTGCATCCATACTATGTTCCAGAGGATTGTGGTCGTAGGGCTCTCCAGTATGAAGCCATATTATTCATGAAAATAAGAGGTTTGAGATTTGATGCTGTTTACTGATTTTATTGGCTGTTTTGTGTAAACTTTTTTAAATGCTTAATTTTTTTCATTTTTGAAATACATTGTTAAATTGAATGCTTCGGTTTAAATTTTAATAACAAGATGTACTTTGGATATGTAATGATAATTACAAAATTTATATTGAATGTAAAACTGTGGATGGGAAATGTTTTAATATGCTGCATCAAAATTGTACAGAAGCTGCTTGTTTGAGTCCAGAATGGCGATTGCGTAAGACATTAAAAAAAAAAAAAAAAAAAAATACATTCCAACGATCTGGACAACTTTAATTGGTGTTGGAAGTAACATTGAAGATGCATGCTTCTGTAGTAAATCCGTATGAAGTTTGATCCTCTCGCTAGAATGAGTCAGAAATTATAAAATAATTAAAATGAAATCAGTGCACTTGATATTTCTCTTATACCCAGATGAAGTCTTTTATTGGCGTTGTATTTGTATTTTCTTTTTTGCGGAAATGGTAGCATGCCCACTCCAGCTTTTCTCTTTCGTTTTCCTACTTTTCGCCTTAAATGTTGAGCAGTCTGTAACAAATTAATTTATGGAAATCGAGCTCTGTGACGTTGATGACCTTCATTCGTATTCAGTGAACATTGATCGAAAAGGAAACAGAAACCTTAAGATATGTGTTCATTCGATCAAATAAGATAACAGGGCATAATGCAGTCAGTGGTTTGGATTACGAAATATGCATGTCTCTGTGGATATACACTTTGGACTTTGTTTTGTATATGTGTGTATAAACGGGGATTAATTATTTTAATTGATCATATATATAAGAAAATGTCAACAAATACGCAAAGAACAAAAAGTTGCCGATTATGTTGGTAAACTCAAGAAGAACCAACGTAAGCAATTGTGGTGCGAGAACTTTGTCACCACCCATATACGAGTATTCATTCCAATTATGTCGTTAATAATGTTTTTCTTAATACGTATTTTCAATAACAGCTGCGGGAGCTGAAGTCTAACAGAAAAATATAAACTGTCTTTAGAATTAGTGTGTTATATCAAATAACATACCCATAATCTTCCATGTTGATACTATACTTGTAAATCTAGTGGAATGCTTTGATTTGCTCACTTGGTTATTGTTTCATTTAGCTAATGTAGAAAAACTTCATTCTTCGAAGTCTTTCTATTACTTCACTTCAAGTTTCTGAGGTAAACAGTAATTAGTTAGTTTGCAATGCGTGTTTATTCGCAAAAATCGCTTGACTAAAAAGTAAGTTGTACAGAAGAAAATTTATCTAGAGTGGTAGAGGCTGGTGATGGGCACAATTGAGAGTCATAATTGATGTATGAATTGAATGGCCTTTTCATAACCTATTATATAGGCAGATAAGGTGATTACGAAATCGACCAGAAGCAAAAAAAAAAAAATAATAATAATTCACCTCAGTCACACACCCAATACATTTACCGCAGCTCAGTTTCTATTGTCATTGATTTCGTAATCGACTGTTTAATAAATAACGAGACTATTATCTATTAAATAACGAGACTGTTGTTTTAGTAGGGTTTTAGGAGCATCATCGACCAAGACCATATTGCTCCATGTATATTGTCTGTAAATTGCATGTGTTCTGTGGTCGATTTTCTGTTTTGCTGGCCGAAAAACCAGAGTTTTCGGGAGAAACAAAAAAATGACATAAATTCCTCCCGTCATCTACAGGACTCGAATTCAGGTCTCTTCCACCCGGTGTGCGGAGTACTATCAACTCTGCTGCTACCACGAGGTCGAAATATTTCGTACCTTACAAGCTATCCCCCTCAAAATAATTGCTTTGGGCTTGCACTTTCGGTTCCATACGTTTCTTCCAAGCACATAAACATTTCTGGAAATCATCTTCTGTAAGCCCTTTTAACACCTTTCTGTCATTTCTTTCCGAATGTCTCCAGTGGACTGAAAATTGATTTTCTTAAGTACGCTTTTCAGTTTAGAGAAGAGGAAAAAAGTCACATGGGACTAGGTCTGGCGAGTAGGGTGCATGTTCACACACAAAGATATGTGTTTTTTGGACAGAAATCGGCGAACAGAACGCACATTGTGTGCTGGGGCAATATTTTCATGGAGCATCGGCCATCCTTCCAATCTGTAATCAAGTCACAAAGGGGGGTTAGGCAAGCTAAGGCAGATTATGAAAGTCTGTGGTAAAGAAAAACAGCAAAGACTTCTATGCTTATAGTAACAGTAGAAGGAAGAAATTGAATCACATTGGGCCACTTGATGTTTGTGGGTTAACTGTTAATTACCCTGCTCAGGTTGCTGACCAATTGAATAGGTATTTGCATTTACATTCACCCGTGAAGAATTCTTTAGGCAAGGGGATACCAGAAGTTTATCACACTCTAACGAGGAGGTTTGTTTGTTTGTTATTTGGTTTTTAGGAGCATTAGCAACTAAGGCCATATTACTCCGGGATATGCGGTCGTCATTCCCTGACCTTTCCGCATCCTCCGTATTTGGTGGTGACGGGCTCGAACCCCGGTCTAATCAAGAAGCATGTGCTACGCACTGCTGCCCCTTCCCACCTGGCTACGGAAGCGCCTCAACGAGGAGGTAAATGACTGTGATAACTGAAAGGAAAGTGGATTAGAAATTGTTTAGGGTGGACATAAAAAAGGCACCTGGGGCAGATGGAATCTGTCCAATTATATTAAGAGAGGCAGCAAAGGAGGTAAGCAAACCCGTAGTCATAATTATGAGAGCATCCCTGGAATTATGGGACATCCCTATGGATTGGAGAATTGCGAATATATCCTTAATTGATAAAGGAGGATCAAAAGTCGACGTAGTAATTACAGACCTGTTAGCTTAACGTCTGTTCCAGAGAAAATAATAAATCGCTGGTTAAAGAAGTAATGCAGGACTATTTGGACAGGCATGCAATCATACTGTAATCACAGCATGGATTTTTCAAGGAGTGGTATTTGTAACCAATCTGATAGGTTACGATGATGCAGTGGCCAAGGAGGACTGGATGCAAAAAATAATTTTGACATCATATACAGTATTTGTATTTGAGGAAGGCTTTTGATACTGTTGCACATAAAAGACTGCTATGCAAACTGGAGCAATGTGCATTATGGGAAAGTCATTTCTATGGATAAAGGGATGGTTAAGTGGTAGAAGACAGAATGGTTATAATTGGGCACTGCTTTTCTTGGAAATTATTATAAGTGGAGTTGCCCAGGTTTTAGTGCTGTTTTCAGTATTTATCAGTGATATGGAGGAAGGTATATCCGGCTTAATGTCTAAGTTTGCAGATGATACAAAGGTTGGCACAGTGGTTAACTATAGTTATCAGCGTGATCTACTGCAACAAGATCTAGGAAAATTGGGTCGATGTGCTGAGAAATGGCAACTGAAGTTTAACATTGACATATGCAAGGTGCATGGGTAGCAGTAACCGCAGAGTAACTTATCAACTGTGTGGTACTACGCTCAGAGTAATGGAGAATTAAAAAGACCTGGGGGTAAAAGACCTATTAAGTAGTGCAGACATGCTGCCAGGACAGCTCATGGGGCTTTGTCAATGATATTTAGAAACTTTGCTAGCAGTGATAAGGAGGAGGTTATTCCTTTGTAGAAGGCAGTGGTTATGCCGCATCTTGAGCCGCATTGTATGCAGGTCTGGAGGCATCACTTTAGGAAGGATAGTGATCTGCTGGAGTGGGCGTAGAGCAGGGTAACCAATCTTTCTAGATAAGCCCACCGTTTTGTTCCCGTCTGGTGACTGGAACAAAAGGGTGCGTTTATCTAGAAAGACTTCAGTTCTGCAAATTGCAGCATCTCAAGACCAGGAACCTGCAAGGAGATCTGATTGAGGTGTTTAAATCCTGGAATGGATTGAATAAGCTGAATGTCAATGGTATTCAACTTTCTGAGACCACACATGAGGTTTTTTATGAGGGGGTACACATCAATTTATGAGGGGGCATAAATTGAGAGAGGATGGTTACAGAATAGGTGGATGGAAGTTTGCCTTCAGCCAGGGCGTTGATTGTTGGAACAGGCTTCCATCTGTTGTTGTTGTGGACGTGGATGGGTTTAATAAATTCAAGGAAGACAAATTTTTGGAGAGTACGGATGGGTGATTTCTTTTTTTTTTTTTTTTAACTGATGCTGTGTAAGCTTGCATTTGCCATTAGTGCTACTACTAATTCAGGTCTCTTCCTTGGAATTTTTTTCACGCAGCTGTGTCAGAACTTTGTGAGAACAATGTAGTATGTTTGATTGACTGTCTGATTTGGTGGAACGTATTCAGCCATAATTCTTTTAATATCGAAGAAAACAGGAAGCATGGTTTTCATTTTTGATTTTGACGTTCTTGCTTTTTGTGGTCTGGAGGTTGTTTTGTCTTCCTTTGCATTAGCTGTCTTTTAGTTTTTGAGTCATACTGGAAATGAAGTGCCAGCTGTCATGGCAATAATTACAATACTCAGAAAGTCTGATCTTTTTCGGATTTTTTCAAAACATCTTCATAAACTTAGTGTTCCATTGTTTGATCTTCATTCAAAAAATTTAGCACCATCCTGGCGCGCACACTTTTCTCATGCTTAAATTTTCAGTTAAAATTTCTCTAACTGTTCCTTTGTCCATATTGATTTCTGATGAAACCATTCTAATGCTTAAACGACGATCACTTCTAATCGGTGTTCTTACCCGGTCCACATTTTCATCAGTTTTCATAGCTACCGCATGGTAGTGAATCGTCTTCCACATTCTCTCTCTTCACTCTAAAAAAATCTTTTTTTTTGTCATTCAAACACGCAAACTCTTGACATCTTCCCCATAAACTTTACGTAACAACTCATAACTTTTAGTTGGTGTTTTCTTTAGTTTCGTTAAAAATTTGAAGTTGATTCGTTGTTTGACGCTTTTTGTCTGTCACTTTTCTGGAAAACTGCAAAAACACAAGGTAATGAAAACCTGCAAAGCAAATGGGCCTGATGGAACATGATTAGTAAACAACTAAGGAAAGGTTCATTGTCAACTGTTGTCTTCGTTTTACAGGTAGCGCTTGGTTGTAGTAGCTGCGTGCGCGGTCTCGTTATTTAATAGCCACATATTGTACAATCGATTTTGTCCATCACTGGTTGAGGCTTCATACAATGTTACTCATCATAGCATGTAAAATAAATGAGGACTCGGTAGACATGTATATTTACAGAATTTATTTTGCGTAAATTCGGTAACGACTTATAATTTATAACAGATTTCTGCCCGACTTTTACGAGGAGTGTTAATTAAATGTACATAGCCATGTTACAGTACAGTGTACAGTGATAGTACAGTGTATAGTAATGTACAGTGATAGTACAAATGAACCAGTTGACATAGAATGCTTTATCTCATTTATATAGACAAACATATACATCGAAGTGTTTGTCTAATAGTCCCATATCAGAGTCAACTTTTTCATAATCTTCGTCGCGAGACAGTACTCTTTGCAGTTGCTTATGTGGACCTGTGTTGTCTTACGTAAGGCGCCCCCCCCCCAAACGTTAGTTAAATTCCGCCAT
The DNA here is from genome assembly GCF_048544385.1 of Mastigoproctus giganteus. NCBI lineage: Eukaryota > Metazoa > Arthropoda > Arachnida > Uropygi > Thelyphonidae > Mastigoproctus > Mastigoproctus giganteus. Next base: position 73,310,400 of record NC_143580.1, read on the forward strand.
GGTTCTCTGTGATGATATATATATATATATATATATATATATATATATATATATATAACTGTGTACAATGGCCAGAAGTGATTGTAGTGCTGTATCCGTAGTTGTTGCTTAATTTGTTTCTGGCCACGTAGCTACTAGGAAGGCTGCTTCCCAGTACCCGTACACGCCACAAGGAGCAGGCCCAACTACACACGTACTAAACTAAATGTATTATTACTAGCACCCATAGGAAGAAACGCAAGTTGTATGGGTGCAGCAGTCATCTATATTCACGTACGGTGGCGAAGACCACAAAGAATCGCACATCCACTGGAGATAGTGTTAATACCAGCAGTCCCTTACCCAGGAAGCCCAAGTCCGGATACGAGCAGGTGAAAATCCCTTCTCTAACAAACTGGAGACCAGCGAATCCTGTCCCCGAAAAAAAAAAAAAAAAAAAAAATGAGAATGAGACAATAATAAAAGATTAACACTACCCTAAAGAAATAATGAAGCCCAAGAAAATAAAGCTGAAATTCAACACAGGAGGGCCGTAAAAGTAGTTTTGCTGAGTGCAAAAGTCAATTCAGTAATCCGTGTCGTCTGTTAAAATCACGTGTAGCAAATTCCCGTAGAGCTGAGAAGGCATTTTGATTTGTAATAAGATAGCTTTCCTCTCCAGGAGAGAAATTATGTACTGTAGCAGATAATGTTTCTCTTAAATCTTGGTAAATTGGGAAAAAGAATGTCATAACTCAATCGCCGCAGAAGCATGTGTCTGATGTAGCTATACTGAATTTAAGAAGACGAGCGTTCAAAGAACTATGGCAAGTTAAAATGTATGATGTAAGAAGGCTTGGGTAGATCCAAAGGTGATTACTTTTTGAGGTAGTGAATTTAATATCAGATATAAAACATTTGGTCACTCCCTCTTTGGATGAGGAATTCCATCTTTTCTGTAGCTCAGTCCAATATTTCGCTTTTTCATTCTTTAGATCGGCAGTGGGATCATAGGTCAAATCAGAAAAAGTTAAAGGATATCCTTTAGTAAGCAAAACCTTTGTACGTGAGGTATAGATCCAGAGGAATAAGCCTGCGATACCTTGTAAAGCTCCAGTTGAAACTGTTCTACAAGTTCTCAGAAGAGCTAGCAAAAAGGTCCTTTGGACAGTCTAGTTTGGTTCTGTGAAACCATATCCTGGCTGCACATGCAACGATTTGAATAAAAACTGTGTAGTATAGGATTGTGACAGTTTCCTTTTTTAAACCCCAATCTTGCGGAGAGATTTTGAATAACATGGCCGTAAAAGTTTTTTAACTTTTTTGGGGAGATTCTGGATAAGAATGACAATTTTTCGTCAAAAATGATCCTAAGATGCATATGAGTGGTAACGAGTGTCAAAGGTACTCCAATAAACTTGACAACCGGAGGTATACTATCGTCCAGTTTTCCATGAAATATCATCTTGGTTTTAGATGGTGACACCCTTAATTTATTTTTCAGAGTCAAATCCAGCCAGTTTCGCGTACAAAGTTAACCCGTTGTTCCAATTGGCACCTGGAGTTACCATGTACTAAGATGGAGAGATCGTCGGCAAAGGCAATCATTTGCACATCGGCCGTGTCAGAGGTAGAAGATAGCCAATAATCGAGAACAAGGTTGCACACAAGGCGCCCAAGAATTGAACCTGGGGTCACCCTCGAGAAACAGCTTTAGATACCGACTGATGTTTAGTTTGGATGTAGACTGTACGTTCAGCAAAGTAACTCTTGGACAGAAGGAAGAGATGCCTAGAACAACGGGCGATTGTAAGGCGCCTTAGGGCACTCTCCCACCGAATATTATCGAAGGCGCCATCGAAATCAGTAAAAACTGCATAGCTTTTTTAATTCAAAAAGCGAATCTTCACGACTATAACTGGGCTTAAATCCATTTCGAAGAGAGGAGGATAGATTATTTTCTAAAAGAAGTTGACTACATCTGTATGCCATGAGTTTTTTTTTTAATAACTTGTCTAAGTGCGATAATAAAGGGATAATCCTGTATGATTTTTTTGCAGTTGCTTAAAAAAAAAAAAAATTATTTTTAGGCCACCCGAATAATTAAATTCATCTGCCGTGCATTGTGTCCGCAAATTGTGTGTGTTCTGTGGTCGATTTGCCTGTTTTGCTGGACGAAAAATCCAAGTTGCCGGGGGAAAAAAAATCTTGCTATCTACGCCTAACTCAGCCATCGAGTGAAAAAAAACCATTAAAGTTTCTCGCCTCATCGACGGGATTCGAACCGGGGCCTTTTCCACTCGATGTGGTGAGGACGGTGACGATACCACTGCGCTACCGTGCAGACTTCGCAGTTGCTTAATCGACGGAAGCCTCATTTTCACACTGCAAAGGGATGAGGTATCTCTGAGGGGACCCTGCTAGTCACTTAACCCATATATTTCGCGAACATCTTACGGTGGTAATAAGCGTAATGTCCTACATCTTGTCTGGAAATTTCGTAGAAATATAATAGTGTATAAAAATATGGAGCACCCAGTCCCTTTCAGATTCACACTGTAGAAAAATACATTGTCCAATCAAAATAGTATGATCACTCCTGTATTTTAGCAATTGGCCGTTCCTCCCCACTTAATGGCACTTGTCGCGGTGATAACATAAACGTGATACTACAGGTTCATTGCATGTGGTCCGTACGGAAGTGTTTGATCAACATGGGCAAGGGAAGTCATCTAATGGACTTTGTGAAGGGGATGCTCGTCGGGTAACGGTTGAAGGGTAACAGTATTACCGAAACTACGAATCTTGTGGGCCGTGCGCGGAGTACTGTAGTTACGGTGTTCCAAGAGTAGATGGATAGCAGACAGAACGGCAGTTTTTAAGCCAGTGGCGGACGCCTGCGCCTCATCAATTATCGTGATGAACATAGACTGTCGCGCCTTGTGCAAGCCGATAGACGGAAAACTACAGAATGGCTAACGAGGGGTATACGTGATCAGCTGCAATTGTGACTGTCATCCCGGATGGTACAGGTGTGTTCCAGCAGGATAATGCCCCTGCCACGGTGCAGTATTGTTTCGAGAATGGTTCGTCGAACATGAAAATGACTGCCGAATTCGCTGGATATGAATCCTAAAGAACATCACTGGTGTTACATGGATCGACATATCCAGCTTTTGTATACTTTGCCTTTTTTTATACTGTTTTTTTATATATAAAAAAGTATTATTCTATTTAGAATTATATAATTGATTATGTTAGTTTGGTCTGTACATTCTAAAATTTAGACAGGCTGTCATCGGACAGGCTGTCATCGGTTGCATTCCTGCACAACGTTGCGTATGGTGAAACCAGTTTTACTATAGAAACAAACTATGATATTATTAGGGGATTACGTTCCTGGTGAAGGGATGTTATGAGAATTTTAATTGATATAAATACAGATAACATATCTAATCAGCTACTAATTACATATGTAGTATATACTAGTGCCGATTGTAATTATTATAATTACTTCGGTCTACTCACTGTTGCAACTTTTCTCTTCACTTGTAATGACTTTTCTGCTACGTGTCTTTACAGCGCTGTCGCATTGGCATTGACCTTTTTTCTTTAATGAAACAAATCTAAATTTCCTAAAATTAAAAATACACTGCACGCATTATATAGCACTGGAGCATTATATGAAGCAAACTGACGCCTTTACACGTTTTTGTGATATAACCGGAACTGAATCATCAGCATGCCGTAAGTAGAGATCAGACTTACTGTTCGATTTTTTAAAACTATTGTTTGTAAATTTAGAATAACCTTATCTTAATACGTTGTGTATTGTACTTTTTACTAAAATATAATCTAAACGGGTCAGACGTACAAGAGTAACAAAAAGCAATATAATTAATAACTGAAATTGAAATTTCATTCTTGTATTTGAATGATAGTTTGGTCTGTAGTTCATTTGGAGGGAAGAGGAAGAAAGCTACTGAAGCAGAGAATCTAATCGAAGAATAAAAATTTTGCATACTACTGTTCGAATTGAAAAATTGAGGTGGTTTTTCACCACAGGGATCTCTTCCTCATGGAACCAAAATCTCACTTTCCTCCTAATCCTTCTCTTCCATTTTAAGGACTTTGGAGACAAATATTTGGTTGCCATTAAGCAAGAACTCGCCGGATTTTGTAATCAGTCTGATCGTTTAGTGTGTTCAGAGAAGCATTATCTTAGTTTGCCTTGCCTCACATCCTAAACGCCATCCTAGATTAGAATACTGGTACCTGCGACGGTTGAATGACTTCCAAGGTGGTAGGTACCCTTTTCGAATTCGACTATCAATCACACCGTGCAGAAACCTAATCGTTACACGAAATATCATAACCCGAAGACAGGTTATTATAACCTCATAATTTGGATGCCCTCGATGTATGCAGCAGGAAAAGAAGAGGCCAAAATTCCGACTCGACTATTTACAGAAGTGCACCTCATAATCTAATATATATCTCATTTTTCCTCCGACATGATCTGCCAACACCATAGAAAGAGATCTAAACAAAATTTTACATATCTTTTTCTGGTACTTCAAGAGTTGAAGAAGAGCTACAAATCATGGTTGAAACCTCTGTTATTCAGTTCTAACATATCAAGACGCACAAGAAATTAGTAATGGGCATAATCGAAACAATAGATTATAGCATTTTCATAGTCGTTTATGTGCAAATTATGTTACTACATGTATAATGTTTAGGAACTGCCCTCGTTGCCCTGCAGCAACAAGAGCCCTATCAAGTCCATCCAAGAGGAATTTTCTTCGTTAGATTTGTCATGGTCACTTCCTGCAGTGAAATTTGGAGCGGATCAAAAATCACCGATTTGTTAATTGCATTGTCATGTGTTCGTTTATTTTTGTATTACTTATCGTAATTTATTCTGTTTTGTTTATCCACAAAATTTTAATTTTATTATGCATGGTCTATTTAACTTTTACTTATTATAAACCCATAATTTACGTATAACTAATGTAGATCCCTCTAGCATTTTGCTGTCCAGTGATAAAGGCGGTGATCTCAAATTGAATAAATAAATACCGTATACAGTATTAACAACCGGAACGCTAATATTAGAAGACAGGAACAATATTAGATAGGTTTTTGTTAAAAGTTTATCATACATGCAAACATTATACACCAGTTTTGATTGGTTTTGACATTCAAATGATATCATTAATTACGAATGTGTTCAAGTGTTTAATCGGCAGTGACTATCTTATTAACATTTTTTGGAATTTAAGGAAGACTCAAACCTATCTCGATGACTGAATTTATTAAGCAATTCGGAAACGTCATTTTAACAGGGTCAGAAATTTGTAAAAAATTAAACCAGATTTATCTAGAAAATCTAGTTTAAAACTTATCGAAGTGTGTTTTTTTTTTTTTCGTAAGGTTTGCATTTGCTAAACGCTTTGAGTTAAATATTAAAACTTAAACTTTCAACTGAAATGGCGTTCCGACCCAATTCCAGCAGTGATACAATAAATATATATAACAACGAACTTAGTATGCTTAAATCAACCAGATAACGTTTCGTACTTGAGTCAAGCACAGTTGATTATCTAATCTTCATTAGATAATGTTGATGGGAAATCTGAGTGTTAATCGTTGCATTTAATGCGATAAGTGGGAAATCCGGTTGTAGCAGCCTCGTCTGCCGGCCGACATGCTAGTATAAACAAGGTTCTGTCGTCTCTGTAATCACTGTGTTTATGGTAATGGTCCATACTGGAGCTTTATCGTGGAATGAGCAAGGTTACATACAGTAGGCAACCAAGTTTTAAAAAAGTTGTTAGAATATTTAGTGTTAAAAATATTCACACAGATAAACGTTGTAATGTTTCTATCGTATATTGCTATATCATTTGTTGGAGTATCGATAACTGAAGACCAGTAAACAAGTTCTATCAGAACTGTGACGTCTCATTTGACTCCAGTGGTTGACCAAACTACATCTATAAACAAGAAGTGCAAATAACTGGATTTCGTTGCAATTCATTTTATATATATTGTAGTAATTTTATTATCTTCTTTCTTTCCACGTTTGACTCATCGCTTTTTAGGTGCCTGTTACCGTCACCATATCGCCCGTCTCTACATTCGTGTATCCATTCCCATGTTAACCTTGACTCTCAGAGGACGGAATTTCGTGAAATTTTATATTTAGCTCATTTAGAAAGATTTGACAAGTGTCCCAAATTTCATTAAATTGGAACGAATAGATATCCGGAGTTATTATTATTCTGAAGCACTGGGTGCCATGACATGCAGTTGCAACTGCAGTACTATGTACATCACCATTTCTGTGTTGCAATAAAGATATGTATCTATTATGGTTGTTGCCGTGCGCTCACTGTGGGGAATGACTAGGCAATCGGGCGGATGCGCCAAAAGAAATGTTTTTTTCTTTCGCGAAATATGAGAAGCCCATTTTTTTGTTACCAGTTTAATAAATATATAAATCATGATTTATTACGAGAATTAGAGCAAAAACATGGAATAGGTATTATATTTCTGTTATTAAATTACACTGGTCCTCATAGATTTTGATGTTTCCAAAATTCATGGTATTTCTAGATGTACTTTTAGTGCTATTTCGAAAAATCCAAAACTTTTTTAACTATCACATACAGCTTTTTTTTTTTTTTTACAAACAGTAAGATTCATTTAAATACACAATCCATGGATACTAGTGTATATGCATACTACTTTCTTTATAACTGATAGGCATAGACGTGTTTAGATATATCGAGACCTGCAAGTTAGACAGCTACATAAATCTGGTCAGCCTTTTCTGACGTTATGAAAACTTCTCATCTGTCTAAAATAAATGAATAGGCGCATTATAGCCAAAGCAGCTTATGTGCCATCAAACCCGCATAACATAAATCTGGGAAGTGTTTCTTCCGCAATCACTGTTTTTTTTTTTTTTTTTTTGGTGAGGTCGTGCTAACTATATCTTCTTCTAACAAGATTTTCGTTTCTGTGTTTTTGACAATAGCAGTTCGTGGTTGTATGAACAATCCAAATATATTTTGTTACGTTTTTTCTAAATATGTTGTGACAAAAAAAGGGCAGGATGCAACATCATTTGTGAAAAATGCGTATGACACATTTTGGAATTAAATTAGTTGAGCCCTCCCATAAAAGGTATGTCATATGTGAAGGGCTTGCGATGATGGAAATGTGGAAAAAAGAAAGCAATGATATTTGCCACCGCATGGTGTGGAGGGAACCTCGGGACCATATATTCAATCCTGCTATTTTGCCCCGTAAATGTAGCAGGTTATAACGCGAAGAACAAGCAGAGCAATGTGCCCAACATACTCCAGCCTTACGGCTGGAGTATGTTGGGCACACTGCTCGACCCGACGGACTTAAACTACTAGTACCATCTCCACTAGTTGTTCTTGAATATATGCTTTCAGATCCCGAATCTGACATTTGTGATCTATAGGATAATATAAATTATTGTTTGGAAGAAATTCACAACTCCGGACCACAGCTGTTTACACAAAACGAACATTTAAATTTACCTAAAGGGCCTGCAGAGCTTTTAGGATCAAGACTAAAATCCAAGAATCTGCTGGCTCCAGGAACAGTTTTTTTCACGGTATAGACATCTTGTGAAAGAATTTTTTTCGAAGAAGGTTCAATGATATATTGCAACAACATTCCTGCATTTATGAACTTCTTTGTAATTTTCTACAGACCAACATAATGTAGGCTATTTATTGACTCATCGACTCAAAACCTTAAAGGAGCTCTTCTTTATAATGGAAACAAATATGCATCCATTCCTGTGGCCCATTCAGCACACTTAAAAACGTTAAGCTTCTTTTGGAGGGAAAAAATAAAAATAAAAAAAAAATAAAATAAATTCAGTACAGGGATCCTGGTTGGCTAGTGTGTGGAGATTTTATAGGTATTTTTTTATCGTAAGTGGCTGGCGGGATGCTCAAGGTTTCCTAAGAGCTGCCGGTAGACCTGATCAGTGAAACGTTGGTTCAAATGCACTGGGGGTCCTAGTTATTGCCAGTAAAATATGCCCAATATTAAGCAGCCATCGCTAATTGCCTGGATAGTGGGCACCATGCACGATAGGTAATGCCTAGTTATTGCCAGTAAAACATGCCCAATATTAAGCAGCCATTGCTAATTGCCTGGATAGTGGGCACCATGCACGATAGGTAATGGACTCGTGTTGCTTGCGCCACACACAAAGGCGTCCTTCGGCGTGTTGTACCAGGTATTCGAACTTATCCGACGAACACACTCGTTTCCAGTCCTCCATTGTGTTAACACCACAGCATTCGCCGTCGACGATAATCAGTGGCGAGGAGAGGGTGTCTCTTGGGATATTGTTCTTGCAATTTCCTCATACTGTATTGCTGTGTCACAGTGACCTGCCGTTGAGACTCTACAAATCGCTGCATTCTCTTCACTTACTACGAATATCCACCGTGCGTAATCCTTTATAGTTCTGTCGGCGAGAGGTGGTTTTACCCTTTCGACATCGTTCTTTGAATATCTTAAACATAGAGCAACCAACAAGACGTGCCGTTTCCGATATGGAAGCACCCGATGCACGAGCTCACTTCAGTAAAGTGACCAGATCCTTAGTATTCCAACTTTGGGACATAGATTTTACAACTCCCCCTAAAAACAATACAGTATATACATTTTTGAAATTTTTTTATTTATAAAAAAATATTCACATACGTAATATAAATTAAATACATATACTTCTTTGAACTAAACTTATAAAATAAAATATCACGCTCCTTAAAAAATTAAAGCGTGTGTTATGTACGCGCGAAAGATTATTTATGTGAAAACATCCTTGGCTTGGAAGAGGTTATCGAAATCCATTTGTAGAATAGCGTGACGTCACAATCATACCTCCTGCAGTTACTACTTTAGGAGGTATGATTGTGACACCAAGACTACATTGGCACAATCATAAGGAAGTATGATTGTGATGTCAGGATCATACGTCTTGCAGTTACTACTACTGGAAGTATAATTGCAACAATACACATATTCGACCACAACAATTTCATTTCCGTTACATTCCATTGTTAGGTGCCACTGTAGATGTTCTCACATAAAAAAAAAAATAGATAAAAGTAAGCATACGTACCTTAACAATGCAATTAACTGCCCGATTTGCAAAATATTTTACAAATCGGGCTGTTTACATTAGCAAGGCCGTCGTAGCCTAGTAGTCGGGTGCGCGGGTGCCCAAGTATACGTGCCTTGAGTGACCGGGGTTCAAGCCCGTGAATACTGAATACGGTGCTGTTTCTTGTATTCAATCTATCATGCCAACTCCTCTGACCGTTTGGTCGTCCCGGAGTATAAACAGAAAATTTATTTTATTTATGTATGCATAATGTGCCTATTGCCTTCGCCACTCCCTCCGCCCGCTAGCATGTAACAATTCAACTCTTAGGACGAATTTTCATGAAATTTATATTTGGATCTTTTAGAAAGATTTGTTGAGCATTCCAAATATCATCAACATCGGACTAATAGAAATGCTACAATTATTAATAACTCTTTCCAGTGGATGGATTTTAAGGAAGTTTGATATTTCGCTCTGTATGAAAGATTTGTCGGTGGGCGGTGCGTTTCCTACGTTTCATTAAAATAATACCAATAGAATTCCAGCAATTATTTATTTATTTTTTTTTTGTTATCACATGTGATATATATATATATATATATATATATATCACATGGGCTATCCATACACTGTAGCTGAAGGACTGGATATTATGCTTGCTGAAAAGTTCTCTCTTTTCGCCCATAAACAGTGCTTTTTCCTGTAAATCGTGAATTATTAACGTTTGTTAACGCACTTGAAATGAAATTCTCTGCGCACATTAAGTACTCCCCCCCCCCCTTTTGTAATAAACCCCAACAATCGATTTTGCTGAATAGCATAATTATTCGCATTTTAATCGATGGATTTTAGCTGAAGCTCAAATCCGCTGCCTTAGTGCATGCAACGCATTCTTTTAAGGAGTAGAGCATGTCAGTTGATTAAATAGACTGCTCGCAACTCACCTTATGATAGTGGCCGGGCTGCTCCACTAGCCCCTTTCCCTCAAGAGTAAAGTCCACAGCGAAAACGCTGCGGAGTTTAGCCTACACGCATCCCTAGCCCTATCAAATTTTCGTGCACCGCTTGTTGCCAAGGGTAGTTTGTCTGTTGTGAGGGGAAAACTGGGGTAAATTCCGGTGAAAAAACCTCACGACCAGGTTTTGAGACCGCCAAACTCAATGCAGGATGAAAATCCTCTGAGAAAATTCCCATAAGGGTAGCAGCTGGAATCGAACCTCGACCACCTATTCAGCAAGCCGGCAACGTTGCCACACGGCTACCGTGGCCCGGTATGCTATCGCTTTAATTTCAGTATTTTACTTGACATTTCTCACCAATTGCGTGGGTAGTGTGACGTCATTGCTAGGCGCCGCTATAGATGTTTTCATATCAAAAAACAAATATAGCCTATATATTTTTATTTTTATTTTTTCACATGTATTTGTTTTATTTCACAGAAATACATATACTGTATTATATAATACGGCCTTACTTGCTAATGCTCCTAAAAAACAAATAACAACAACTACCGGTATATTATATAGGTATTTCTGGGGCCGACCGGGCTAGCCGAGTGGGTAAAGTACCTGCCCGGCAACCCAAAGGTCGCGGGTTCGATTCCCGCCTCGGGCTTGGATCAAAGTACTGCAAAAACCTTGGGAGGTGCAATATGGCCACAGAAGCCGATGCGCCAACAACTACCAAATCAAAAAAAAAAAAAAAAAATATATAGGTATTTCTGCGAAATAAAAATACACTGTTTTTAATAATAGAAATTAAATGATATAATTAAATTCTGCGGAGTGAATTTTTCTTAATAATTCATTATTTGCGTAAAATTCTTCACAAGAATTATCAAATTTGCACTTAACTTGCACCATCTATGAGACAAAAGATATTGCAAGGATGCAGCATAAAATTTAAAAAAAAAAATGCAAAATCGTGAGTCATGCTATAAGGCTACATGTCCAATCCGGGACAGTTTGCTATGCGGGGCAAACGACTTAAATCCTTGTCTGGCCCGCATAATCCGGTACACAAAGTATTTTTTTTTTTTTTTTGTAGTTTACTGGCGGTTTCCAGGGTGTCCCCTATGTCCGCCGTTCGTTAAGCTTAATTGTGTGCCAGCAGAATCGTTTTTTTAGTTCATCTAATTAAAATTTAAGTTTAAAGTTAAGTTTAAAGTTGAAGTTTAGATCAAATCGTTTGAATGTGTTTTAGTTAATTTAAGTTAATGTTTAGTGTTTAGTTTTAGGTTAGGGTTAAGTTAAGTTTGAGTAAAGTTTAAGTTCTGTTGTGTGTTTAAGTTGAGTGTTAGTTAATTTAGTGGGCAAGTTTGGGTTTGAGTTAAGTAATTATGAAGCTGGTTTTGACATTAGTGTAGGTTCGGTTTAGGTTTAAATTTAAGTTATAGATGAGTTTAAGTTTAGGTTGTAGTTTAGGTTTAAGTTTAAGCTTAGATTTGAGTTACTGTTTAATTAAAGTTATAAGTTTAATTTATGGTTGATGTTTCCTAATTTAATTTAGTTTTAAGTTAAGCTGAAGTTAAGTCGGGTTTGAGGTAGAGTTAGGTTTAATTTAATTTTAGTTTAAGTTTAGGTTGAATGTAAGATTTAAGATTTGAGTGTGATTTATAATTATAGTAAGTATTTAGTGAGTGATAAGTACGCGAGCCTTTACGGAATTTAAGTTATCTATCGCGGTTACTATTTATAATTGTCATTAGTGTGTGTAATGTGTTGTGTATGTTGTTTGTGGCTGGCATCTGGCATTTAGCAATCCGGTACAGTACGCCTGGTCGCTTTATCCTGCAGTCATGCCCTTTTGAAACTCCGTGATACCTTTAATACGTCCCCATAACTGCTAATTTATCGCTTTGACTTGTACGACCAGATGCAAATTACCCCTGCTCTAGTGTGCGAGGCTGTTTTGTTTTTTATATTGCGAGACATGCGGCATAGTCCATTACGAATGAGGTGGTCATAATTCAGTAATCACTGATTCAGGATGTTTTGGCGTCTTGACGCACATATTTTTGAAGGATTTTTCTAATGTTTGCTGAATGCGCGACTCAGAGTATTTTTAATATGAATGGGTTATGAAAGAATTAGGGAGAGAAATAATTTAAACGCATTAATCGAAAATAGCAATAAAAATTACACTAAATAAAATTCAATTAAAAACCAAATTTTCTTATTACGACAATTGCGTTGCTCTGAAGCAACATGTCCTCTTTTTGAAGATTGTGTTGTTTAACAGTTTTGTAGACATCGTTCTATTACAAGAATACTTTAGGGAAGGTTCCAGTTTTGGGCACTACCCCCAATTTCAATCTGTATTAATTGTCTCACAAATTAGTTATATATTAGTTATTTATTATTGACACATTACTACTGTAAATGCAAACATCAGCTTTAAAATAATTGCCATTGTTTTCTGTATGGGAGAGATTTTTTCCCCCTTCTCTCCTATGTGGAGAGAAATTCTATATTTTCTTCAAACGCATTCAAAAATTATTGTGATTTGGAACTGAGTTGTCGAAATCTTTACTAACTTGTTGGTTTCCGTAATGTGTATTAGGTCTATATCGGATCGGGTGTCAGGTGATTTTGCGTTTGGCGAAGCTGGTGCAGTTCCATTTATTATTAATTTATTTTATATAAATAATTCACTGACACACGACATGGAAAAGCTATAATAATGTGTAAAATTAATTGATATCTGTATTTCTTTAGAGTTGTTGTTATTTGGTTTTTAGGAGCATTAGCAACTAAGGCCATATTGCTCCGATTTCGTTAGAGCTTTACTGTTGAATTGTTTATATTGTATTACATACAATAAAATATCAATATTGTTTGATTTTTGCGTTATTATTGATGTATAAAAAATTCAGACAAATTTTATGTGAGTTTTTTTTTTTTATTTATTGTACATCCATTTATATCGTAATATTTTGCATTTACAAACAACACGGTTCGGTTACGTTTCCAGTTCTTGTTTTATACTCCTGCACGACCACTAGGTCAGTGGAGTTTACAATAAATCAATCAGTACAAATGTTAATCGTATTTAGCAGTTACAGGCTTGAACTCCGGTCCATTCAACGAGTGTTTGCTACTGTACTCGCGCTCCACTCGGCACTGTTGGTTCAAACGGATGCGGATCTAATAAGTACTATGGACCGGTGCAGGACTCTCGTGTGAGCCAGAGTCATTTTCAACTTTTGTGTGATTCGGATTAGTATTTAATGATATAACTACTATATTTCCTCATCTGCCGAAATGCGATAATTTGGATTGTCATCTGCTTCTTTGTTCAGCTGCATTCCTTAAAAAAAAAAAAATTCTGTTTATATTCCGGCACGACAACCAAGGCAGTAGAGTTTACAATAAATTTAATACAAATATTTATCGTATTTAGTAGTCACGGGCTTGAACCCCGGTGCACTCAAGGAACGCGTGCTATGTACTCTCGCTCCTGACCACTGGGCTACGTCACTTTAGTCATATAAATTGATTTGCATGATTTTTTTCCCCATTTGCAATAATTTGTGATGGCGCATTTGTACACTCCCCAATTTTATTTTACAGTATACTGTATACACTGTGCTGCCACTTTATTAGGTACACAAATGGTTTGTCCCACCACGTTGCAAGTCACCTAATCACAGTTGTGGATATAAATGCAGCAGAACAACCTTTCTAGTATCAGTTAAGCGTACAAACCGTAGCAAGAATGGGGAAAGGAGTGATCTAACGGACTTCGAACGTGGCATGGTAGTAGGTGCAAGACGTTCTGGACAAAGCATCTCTGAAATGGCAGTTCTCCTGAACTTTTTACGCACCACAGTTTCAAGGGTGTACGAGAATTGGTGCAACGAACAGAAAACCTCCTCTCAACGGCACTCCTGTGGAAGAAAATCGCTTATTGATGAGACATGTGTTTTTGTAAGGGGCGGCTCCTAGAACGTTAGTTCAACTCCTCCTCGTATCTCTGTGAAGAACAGTATCACTACAAATGGGCCAGATATGTGTGACGTAGTTGGTGTGTATTATGTGCGTGTTCTGTTGTTATGTTCTGGCCACTTGGCTCCCCAGAAGCATCAGTCACCTGGACAGATGATTCTGGGTACTCGTCCACACCACGGGAAGGTGAGCCAGTCCCAGCTAAACACGTACTGTCTCAATACGAGACTCTGATCCACCTGATGTTGCCAAAAGGTGGGCAGATTCCTCTAGGGGCCCACTCCAGAGGGGAGAGAGAGAAAAAAAAGAAAAAAAAAAAAAGGAAAAAAAAAAGAAAGGAAAATTTAGGTTTCCCGTGGTTCAAAAAAAAAAAAAAAAAAATTAAATAAATAAATAAATAAAATAAAATTAATAAAAAAAACAAAAAAAAAAAAAAAACAGTATGACAGTAACCCTGAAGAACGCAATAAGGAGAGAGGGGAAAAAATAATAATAAAAAAATAAAAATAAATAAAAGTAATAAAATATAATAAATTAAAAATGTGATATTACTGTAAAGAGGAAAAAAAAGAGAGATGGTGTTTTCCATCCTCCACACAGGCCGCAGAAACAAGCTCCAGAGCCAGTGTAGCAGGACGAGGGGGAAGGGAAATACATGATCGGTTTCAGTTCACTGTTGGGTCATCGATGTTTGCCACTGGGGGCCTGTTAATCCTTTGTCTGCGCTTAAAGACTTCAGCTGAGTAGGTTTGCAGTGCAGGGAGGTTGCTAGGGTTCTGTAGGAAGAGCTCTAGATGCTCGCCAGAGATCTGTGTACAGCTGACAAGGTTGTGTCTCAGATCAGCATACGTAATGCACTCGAACAGTACATGCCACCAGTTCTCTTTGGCTCCACAATGGCAGAGATCTGTTGGGTGGAGACCCAGATGGTGTAATTCTTCATTCATGGATCCGTGTCCCGTAATTAGGTATGATGTTTCTAGTGAAGGGGTAAACCAAGACTACAGATTTAGTAGCAGTGTAGGTTACATCAGGTAGGAACCTTCTTGTGACAATGCCCAGTGTTGAGCTACGCCATTGAGTTTGCCAAATGTTGAAGAGCTCGTTGTAGCAACGGGTCGTCTCAGCCATGGGGTCACCATCCAGATTAACCTCAATGTCGAGGATCCTTGTTGGGATATTTCTCGTAATTCGGAAGCACAACCCTCGGAAGATGACATATAGATCGAGCGGAAGTGCTCCTGCAATGACCTAAATGGCAGGAGTGGCAGATTTCCATTAACATTGACCTCTGGATGGTTCCAAGCTTGTCTCGCATCTTTACAAGAGTTACCCGATGGAACCAGGCTCCGGCTGCATAGGTCACAATTGGTAAAAATACTGCGTTGTAATACAATCGCATGGACCTTTTGGAGATTCCCCAATCATTTTTAGAGATGCATATGATGGTTCCTGAGAATCTCTTCACTTTGTTTCTTAGATTAACAAGATGTGGGAGAAAGTTGAGTTTGTGGTCAATAATCATCCCAAGTACCTTGGTTTCGGTGACGATTGGCAGTTGAGCATTATACATCTTTACCAGCGGTGGGCGCCTGAGATCCAGTCTATTCTTGAATATCATCATTTTAGTTTTTGTTAGGTTGATATGCAACTTATTAAGTGCGGCCCAAGTTGAGAGATCGTCGAGGAGAGAAGTCAGAGGAGGATGGCTAGAATTGTGCAAGCAAACAGACGGGTCACAATGTCGCACATCACGTCAGACTACAACCTTGGTGCGCAGAACAAAATATCGCAACGGACCACTAGTCGCACTTTGTCGCGAATGGGCTACAACAGCCGACGGCCACATCGCGTACCTTTGTTATCAATGAAGAACAAGAGAGCGCGCCTCCTGTGGGCACAGCAACACCAGCACTGGACTATCGAGTATTGGAAAACAGTTGCTTGGTCTGACGCGTCGAAGTTCCTGGTGCATTATGTTGATGGAAGGCTAAGAATTTGGCGAAAACAACATGAATCCATGGACCGTCATGTCTGACGACTACTGTGCAAGGTGGTGGGGGCAGTGTTATGGTGTGGGGAATGTTTTCTTGGCACACGTTGGCTCCATTGATACCCATAGATTCATGTCTGAATGCTGCTCCCCCCACCTTGCACAGTATTCAAAGTATTCAAAGTATTTTATTATATTTTTTTGGCGGGCTCCAGGGTTTCCCCTATTCACCCCCTATATGTCTGAATGCTGCTCCCCCCACCTTGCACAGTAGTCGTCAGACATGACGGGTTCAAGTTCATCCGTTCATGTTGACAGTTTATCCTCAGTCAGATGGTTACTTCCAGCAGGATAATGCGCCGGTGCACAAAGCCCAAATCACTATGGAATGGTTCCAGGAACATGACAATGACTTTTCTTTGCTGCAGTGGCCCGCTCAATCCATGGATCTCAATCCTATTGAACGTCTTTAGGATGAGCTGGAAAGGGCTGTTCACTGCAGGCCTACACCTTCGTAGAATCTCAAGGAACCGCCTGAGAGACTCGTGTCTGCATGGTACTCCATTCCTGTACGTTTTCAGCATCTCGTTCAATCCATGCCTAGACGAATTCAGGCAGTTTTGAAGGCTCAACACGCTACTAGGTAGGTGTACCTAATGAAGTGGCAGCACAGAGTATGTCCTATCAGTGTGGTTAGAGCTGCAGTATATAGAAGTGACATGGATGAATACTCTTCTTTGCTTCATCCGTAGTGAATTATGATTTTATTATATTTTGGTAATAATTTTGTGACTTGTAGTTAAATGTTTCACTTTGAGTGGAATTAGGAGAAAAAAAATGATAAATGGAGTTCCACTGTACAGCCTTCACAGTTGTTGCGATGGATTTTATTAGCAGAGGACTTAGAGCACGGTGCGCAAAACGGTCTTGGTAATGCGACTACTGAAAAACAACAAAATGTAAATTTCTGAGACGTGTTGAATGTCGTACATTTTTTATGTTTTAATCAATAATTATATTTTAATCTATCAGTAATATCAATATATTCAGTGAAAGGAAATGAGAGTGAAAACAGTGCTGATACCATATCAAAATTCCAAAATTTAGTGAAATGCTTTTGGATATGACGCGATACTTTTCGATGTGCCCTGGTCCATGCGTTTACCTTCATTTCTGATTTTTCAAGTTGATTTGTATAATTTTTACAGGTTTTTTTTTTTTTTTTTTTTTTTCAAAGACTGGTTTTGTCATTTTTACAGGTTTTTTCAAGTTTTTTCAATTTATTTTATTTCATTTTTTTTTAGTGCCTTAGAATTCGGCATTTGTCTGTCTGCCCATATGCATGGCAGGTGATTTTGTGTAAATAGGATGCACGGTAGGCGTCTGCGTTCTATATAATGAATGTTCTCTTTCCCAAACGACTAAGTTTGATAAGTGATAAAGGCATTGGTGTAAATTCATAAGAAACAGTTTGTCATTAGATTGCTTCTACTCCCTCCTTCAAATCCACTTGTTAAAAATAGTCACATTGGTTGATATTAGCTTGTATGTTATTGTATATCATAAATGACCTTTACAATTTCAACCAAGTACTCTGGTCCGAACTGTTTGTGTACACACCTTTGACCTGAGCTGTTTCCTAATTATCCAAAAGATTTTTATAGAAGTGAAGGTCGTAATATGACCTGTGAACTTCGGAATGTGCAAAGAGCAGTTATTAGTGTCATTGCAACAAGCAATGACAGTGTTTGATCCCCCAGGTTCAAGTTATTTAAACAACTACCTTTCTTCTCTTGCCATTTGTTCGTACCGTCGTGTGGTGATCGATAGATTAGAGGAGGCTTGAATATATTAACTTGGACATGCAAGGGTAAGCGCTGGTTTGTTATTTAGATGATTTTTTTTAAAAAAAGTTTTCATTTTTAAGTAATCGTTTGGAGTATGTCCGCATAAAAATTTCTAAGGCAGCTTAAGCTATTTATAACAGGATGGTGTTTAAAAAAAAAAAAAAAAAACCAGTAATAATAGCATTGTTTGGTGAAGGTGAATGCGGTGTTTTTTACGAATTAAAATATTATTTTATGCTTATTGTGTCTGGCTATTTTCTTTAGTATTTATCTATCTATTATCGTCAGTAGTTACGTCACAACGACGCAGTCTTCGTTGCCATTTAAACTTATATACGAACTATAAAAGGTAAATATACATATTCATAAATATAGTATAAACTGGTTATGTTCGACTTCTTTGTAACTTACATTACCGGCAGGATAACAGACAAGTACTGTACCTGGGTAAGTTATTCCAGTGGTGCGCAAACTATGGGGCGCGACCCCCACAGGGGTCGCTGGATAAATTAAAGGGGTCGGCAATTTTTAAATAAAATTAGTTATTGTGTACATAAAGGCTAAAAAACCTGTTAAAATTATTTTTTCAATATACAGGTGTAGAGACCTTACTACTCGAACGAAGTCTGAGATACGAATGAACCCTATTGCCACTCTTTATTTTTAGGTTGGTTTTACGTGCATTACAAGTGGCTTTTTTACTTATTGCCCTTGTGAGTAATACGCCTTAATTTGCTCATTGGCTATAGACACACAAAAATCAGCTGACCAGTGTGAGTTTTGAGTATGTATTAATACTTTTCAGTACTACTCAATTGCTGAATCATAATCCATTTAGCTCTTAATTCGTGCTTTCTACAGGAATTTTCCCAAGGCCAGAGGTGCGAATATTCGGTGCTTTCATGTCAACTTGGATGCGTTATTTTTTATATTTTACCATGGACAATTGGGTAATCAGAACAAAACGGTCTAGGAGTGACCACAATAATGTTGCTACAGATCATCAGAAGCTGAAAGGGTAAGAAATGTATCATGTGAAAATTTGTACACTAACGTTATTTCAAGTGTATGCAACCACCAATTTCTGGTAGAGAGCCATCATATTCCAAAAGAGTAGAAAATATCAAGAAGAATTTATGAAATAGGGTTGTTGATGATGAACAAAGTCCTGTGTGTGTGTGTGTGTAATATGTTACGAAAAACTGGCCAACGAAAGCATGAAACCTATTAAATGAAAAAGACAGACACGAAACATCCAGAGATAATGAAAAATACTGACTCCTTTTCAAAGGAGACGCCATACAAGGTCTGAAATCTTTCACGAAGAAACACTGCAGTTCCTTGTAAAGCTTTAAGAGAATCGTTGCAAGTTTCATATTTAATAGGAAAAAATGTGAAATCACATACTATTGCTGAATCTCTTGTTCTCCCTGCTGCTATAAAAATTATTTCAATTATGCATGGAGAAAAGTACAGCAACGATTTAAATACTATCCCTCTATCCAGAGCCACCACAGTCTCGCAGCATATTACAGTTATCGCGGACAACATAAAATTCAGTTTATTAAATCGATTGAGAGAAAGTCCTATTTTTTCAACGCAGTTAGATGAATTCACAGATATTTAAAACCTTGCTCGACTTATTGTATATGTTAGATGAGGGAGATACTTTGGAGGATTTTCTATTTTGCAAAGCTTTGGAAAGAAGAACGACGGGCGAGAAGATTTTTATTGTTATAAATATTTTCTTTCAAACAAACAATCTAACGTGGAACAACTGCTTTGCGATTTGTACTGATGGTGCGGCTGTATTAACAGGATAAAATAAAGGTTTAAAAGGCAAAGTAAAGGAAATTGCTCCAAATAGTTTTGAATCATTGCATTATACATAGGGAAGCATTAGTAGCAAAGGAAATGCAAACTGATTCGCACGAAGTTTTGAAAGATGTGATAAACTTTAAAAAGTAGATGCAGTAGCAGACTTTTCACAATGCTTTGTAATGAAATTAAATTTTCTTTTTATACTCTGGTACGACAAACCAGTTAGTAGAGTTTACAATAAATCGTCAATACAAATATTTATCGTATTTAGTAGTCACGGGCTTGAACCCCGGTCCACTCAAGGAACACGTGCTATGCATTCTTTCTCCTGACCACTCGGCTACGTCAGGCCAACAAGTGCTTCTTTTATATACGAAAGTGAGGTGGTTGTCTAGTGGTAAAGTATTGATTCGTCTTTTTGACCTCAAACGTGAAGTTTTTTTTCTGTTTTTATCGGATAAAAATAAGAACCTTGTTCAATTGTTTACAAATCAAAAATGCTTTGGAAAACTTAGTTCCCTTGTTGATATATTTGATATTAATACTCAGTGACAAAATAGAAACTTTCAAAGGGAAGCTTAATTTTTGGAATACTGAATTTGAGCGTTATAATACTGAAATGTTCCCATGCTTTTCTGATTTTATCTATCTATCTGTGTTCGACTTAATACGGCAGATCGCCGGCTTGTCTTTCCCATTTTCCAAAGTCGCTGGATGTGGGCATCTTCAGCTTTCAAAATTCTCTTTCTCATGGCTGTAGCGCACCTTCCTTCCATGTTTTTCTAGGGCGTCCTCGCCTTCTCTTCCCTTGTGATATCCACTCATATATAATTTTAGGCCATCTCACTTCATTCATGCGCAGCAGATGTCCAAACCATCTCAACCCCCTATTTCTATTCGTTCTATAATATCTAATTTTGTTATAATATTGATATTTTACAATTTAAGGATATCATTGCCACCCACCCACCCACCCACCCACCTAACAATGCTAAGAAATTTTCCAAATGATTTAATGTATCTCCAGAAAAAAAAAAGTTATATTGGATTCGTGATCCCTTTGCTTTTGAAATTTCTTCATGTCCCGAAATTACCACTGAGCAAAAGGAAGATCTTATCGAACTGTCATCGGACGAAGCAATAAGTGCTCGTTTTAAGACTACAATTTGTGAAAATTTTTGGTTTTCTCTTCGAGACGAGTATTCAGAATTATCGAAAATGGCGATACAAACATTGCTACCTTTCGGATCTGCATATTTATGTGAGGTTGGCTTCTCGAAATTAACAGCTGTATAAATCAAAAAGCGTTCCAGGCTTGATCCAGAAGATGACAAGAGATTTGTAAATTAAACATGGCCCCAAAATATGAACCAAATATTATCGGTTATCCAGGCTCGTCCTTCTCATTAATTGCTTTGTTTTGTAATCTTAATTGAAGAATAAGAATTTGATTTTTTTTTTTTTTTTTTTTGCTGTATTCAATTAAAACATTTAACAAACAATTTTTTTTATTCATCTCTCAGTACTCGAATAAAACTTTCTACTTACATAATTTATAAATTTGCCATTTTTCTTCTAAAAATCTGGTCATCCCCTCGGGCTTTACATTGAGGGTTCGCTTCAATTTTATATTTAATAAAGGGAGTCGCGGGCGAAATAAGTTTGCGCGCCACTGAGTTATTCCAATGCTGAATGACGGTGTTTTCAAAAGTTATATACCAGTTTTTTGTGGTACTTTATTTATTTATTTTTTTTTTTTTGAGAACTCGAGTTAATAAAAGTATATTAAAACAAATAATTCACTCTATTTAATCGTATAACTTATTTAATATATGCATTTAATATATAATGTATTTAATGTCATTTAATATATGCCCACTTTATAGCTTCTAAATAACTAAACATCTGGTGAGTATGGGCTTGGCACACCCAGCGCCCTGAGCTGGAAAACATCATTCTTCTCTTTCTTGGTGATTTCTTTCTACTTCTCTCTCTCTCTCAGGGAAATTAAAAAAAATTTTTGGCTGGTGCAGCATAAGCCTCAGGCTTTCTTGCACCATATGGCTAATAATAAGAGAGAACTATGATGATGATGTTTAACAGCACATAGCAACAGTGCTGGACCAAGGTATTTCAGCGCTCCTGGCAGAATGATTTTTCGGCGCCCGTTACTAAGGATATAGATATTTTTGCCTCATTGTTCTTCTGTTTATGGCGGCAAGGGCACTGCTAGTTGATACGTTAATCCGGCACTGCTTTCAATAATGTCATGGACAAAAGAAGATAGTTTTATCTGAAACAAGTATACAAATAGATCGAATTAATTTATTTCTGTCCGTTTTTTTGAAGAAAACGAAAGGTAGGAAATAAACAAGTTAAAATATATTTGCATTGTTCTTCACTAAATTTCATATAACTCCGTTGACTATTTAGATTTAAAAAGTTGGATGGGGGGGGGGGGGAGTGCTGCAGTGCCTACCAACGAGCCGCCCCTGTTTACGACCTAATATTCGTAGAGCCAGTGTTATCAGCAGACAACGGATTATATGCACTAAAAATGGTCAAATATGCACTACAGTTTTTGCATTTATTACTCGTTTATTACAGTTTCTTTGTATACACGTTAAAGTAATAAAGCCATTTATAAAAAGTTTTCCTTTTCAAACTCATACCTGCAATAATTTTTGGTACAATACACAGTAATATCAGTGGTAGTTTGTGACTCTGATATTTGGGGGTGCTGCGTCTTAAAGTTACATTAAATTGCCTTGGTTATAAGACATGTAGACATACACAGTAATAATAATAATAAGGAAGTTAAATATACTACAAAACATTAACTAGACAATTACCATTAACAGACTTGAACTTTTATTTAAAAACAAAATCCATTCTTCGGTTTTTATTTGTTGAAAATAGATTAATAACTTTTTCATTCAAGTTTGGTGCACTGTTTGCCAAGCTTTTCTCTATTGAAAGCACTGCTTGAGCATTTACCCTTTCCTGATTCATAAAATGTTTTTATTCTTTTTAATGTCGAATGGCAGTAGCAGTGTTCGGGCTCAAAAGAACTTTTATGAGTTTTTTAAGTTCACCAAGGAACTTCAGCTAGATTAGTTTCTGAGATAAATTTCAGCAAGTCAGTTAATTTGCAGTAATTGGGTAGATCATGTCTACTATAGAAAACTTGTAATTGCGTAAGAGTTTTCTCTTTCAATCATGGGATATGCCTCAGTGGTCTCCCGTACCTCTTCCATGGGCATTTTCTTACGAAAAATAACAAAGTTCTCCTGGTTAAATAATTTAGCAGCAATTAATTACTTTGTAAAAGAATATCTCTCACCTATGTCAACACTAATATAGTCACATACCTCCTTTGCTTCAATCATGAGTGTTTTTGAAGGATTTTCACAGTACATTGAATTCCTGATTTTTTAGAATGGCTTTCTTAAAGTTTCCTATATATTCATGTATTTTAACTGCCTCAATTTCTCGAGATTGCATTTGATTATAAATAACTTCCACGTGAGGTTATTTATTCATCCCGTGATAACTTCCATAATCTGATGGAAAAGTTCTAACCAGAACTCGAATTTTTCATTACTCAAGGTGTGCAAAATTCCAGTTGCTTCTGAAATCGGCTTATCTGCTTTTGCGGTCACTTGTAGTTCCTCTGTGCACTTTTAAGGATTCAAAATTTTCATAAATGCTGTTCACGGTTCGTATATTGAAGTTCCATCTTGTAGGGGAAGGTCGGGCTGTCCATATGCTTTCTGAAAACAGAGAGACGCTGTGGTGATCTCAAGAAAAATGTTGGTATTGACATGAGGTTTGAAAAGAATGTTCTTGAATCTCGGGTACTACTTGCTGCATTTCTCATCATCAGATTCAGTTGGTGTGCATAGCAGTGAATAAAATGTGCATTTTTGTACGCTTCTTTTATTTTAGCCCAAACTCACCCTTTCTTGCCTTTCATCACACTTGTGCCATCAGATGTCTGAGCAACCAGTTTTTGAGTATTTCCATCAAGGATTATGTCTAACTGATCTAGAATGCACTTCGATATTCCATCTGCCGTTTGGTTTTCCGGAGTGAAAAAACCCCAAAATCGCTCAAAAATGTCTTCATTAAGTTCATATTTCAGAACAATTACCATTTGTATATGTTCTGAAACATCTGTTGTGTCATCAGCCATGACAGCTAAGAATGAAGCTTCTTTAATTTCTCTTTTTATTTCATCCCGGCATATTTGCAGCAAACAGTCAAGAATATCATTCCGAATAGTTTTTGAAATGCCTTAAAATGCTGCATTACTTTCTAAATGGTTCTTTAAATTGGAATCTAATGTACAGGCGAAATTTATTAATCCTCTGAATACTCCTGGATTTTTAGAATTTTTTTTTTTTTTTTTGTCATGTCCACGTAAAGGAATTTTAAACTGTCAACAAAATTGAATGCAGTCTATTATTTTAGATACCTTACGATTCTTGGTAACTTTTCTGTTATGTTTGCAGATCGAAAGTCTGTAGGCCTCACTAAGCTGTTCTTTAATATTTATCCTTCCTAAAAGCGATAGTGAAATCACATTATCAATATGTTTCTCCGAACTCTCATGCTTTAGAGTTTTTTTTCTTTCATTCTGTTTATGTTTGTAAAGCCATTTTTTTGTCCATGTTAAGTCACCTCCGAACAGTAAACATGGAAAACAAAACAATGCATTTTTAACTTTACAACCACTAAGCCAGCTTTTCCTTTGGTACCATTTTAAAACTGAGAGTATATTTCTTATTATTACTTATTCCCCACTTAGAAATTTGAATCTTTGGTATGGGGGCAACCTTCATTTTTGATTGCATTTTTTTCTTGGAGAGATAATTGTGAAAAACTAAGTTGCTGAAGTTTATTCACCGTCACGTGATTTACCTAATGGGAAGCATGGAAGCCATGACCGAATCAAATTTCACAAAATTGTGTGTCGTATAAATAATGTTTTACTTACCAAGTTCAAACTCAATTCGCAGTTAAGCTGTAATCACATAATTACCCTGTTGAATGTTGAGTATTGATTAACACTGATATTATTTAGTTACTTAATGGGAATTCGGGCAAATAACACAAAGACACCGACATTGTGGCTACATGCTCATCATGGTCAACGATGAAATCTGCACTACACACTTTACAGTGACCTTGATTCATTTTACCTATAAAAAAATGTATATTGGCAAGTTACCAATATACATTGGCAACTTGCCAATGTATATTGTGTTTTTATTCGTTTATTATTGAAATGAATACTGGAAATAGAGGATGTGTATGCTATATGCTGGTCCTGTTAATAAAAATATTCATTGCGTTGCATTGTTCTTCACAAAATTTTATATAACTCCGTTCACTGTATATCTCGATTTAAAACGAGCCACCCCTGAGTAATATATTTCTCAATGTGATACATTGTAAATTTGTAGCGTTTATTGCCCAGGATCATTTTATATGCAGAGAATGACCTTTCTACTTCTATGGTGGTTAATTTTCTTTTCTAAAGCATTATTGCATTTTCTTATTTCTTCTCTTATGCCTCCAGGCACTGTTGAAATTTGCAATTCAACCTTTTCCATCTTTTTCTCCAACTACACTGCTCAAAAAGTCCCCACGTTTCAAGTTCAGTTATACAACTAAGTAACCAGTTGCAATGGGTCTGAATGAACAATAAATCTTTTAGCATGCTACCAATAGCTGCTGAATGCTTACTATCCAAGGAATCAACAAATTCTTTTATAGAATCAAAGTTTTTAGCATAAAACGATGTTGCTTGTAATAATGTTCCACATCTTGTGAGAATAGGTTCAGGTGGGAGAGGAAGAGTAGGTAGCATATTTGTGTAAGTTGCTAATCTCGAAGGTGCTTTTGACAAAGCTTTTTTTACACTAAGAAATAAGGCCCTTGAGTAGCACAGTTGGTAGAATTGACTTCCTCCCAGGTAGAAAAGATTCAAGTTCGAGTCCCGTTGATGACTCGAGGAATTTTTATCTGCCTTTTTCACAGCGTGGCTGAGTTAGTCGGTTTCAGGCGAGGACAGCATGGTGTTTTTCCTAAACCAAAATTCTCTCGATTCGCCTTTGCCAACCTATGTAGGCCATGGGCTAAGCAAGTGGATCAGATTTGGAATAGAAAATGTGTAATGCAGAAGCTGCTTTTACCACATATGAAGCAGCGTCACAAACAAAATTGCAGACTCTTTTGCGTATGGGTAAATTCTGACCATAATAACTGCAAAAAATCATTAAAAAATCTTGCTATCGTAGAGTAATTCACCTTTTCAATGGCCTAAACAAGTACATACTGATGCGATGGTTCTACGACTAATTTTTCACTTATAAAATGTGCAATATAGTGGCAGGGTTGGACTGAAGACAAAAGGCCTGCCAAGAAATTAGAACTTTAGGGCACCCACATATACTTAAACACGTGATATAAAGTATGTTTGTGGGGTTAAAATATTAAATAAAACAATTATTTATATATTTTGGTTCCTTTTGCTTATGTTCATTTACTATCAGCTAGCAGAAAATTACTTATCTTTTATTTTAACTCAAATTAACAAATACAAATTGATATTAAAGCAAAAAAAAAAAAAAAAACCATGAATTCTAAGCATATAAAAAATAAATCAGGTATGAAAACAAAATATGTACTTTTCTGATTAAACAGAATTACAGAATCAAAAATTTTTTATATTCTGTGCTTTGAGAACCAAGAATATAAGAACGCAGTGTAAAAAGCCGAACAGCTTTGTACGCTAAAGCCTCGGTAATTTGCATCTGGTTGTGCAAGTCAAAGTGATAAAGGTAGCAATTATGGAAGGTAGTAAAGATATTTAAAAGGGAATAAATGTGGGAGCTCTTGCGTTGGGTGCCTCAATCGGAAACAGCACGTCTTGTCAGTTGCTCATGACCCACTAGTGTTAAGGTATACAAAGAATGGTATCGAACAGTTCAAACCACCTCCTGCCGACAGAACTGTAAAGATTATACAAGGTGAATGTTAGTGGTGAACGAAGGGTGCAGTGCTACAGGCTCAATGGCAGGTCACTGTGCAACAGTTAATATTGCAGTACTTACAGGCAGATTGGATGTGCCAGCCCTTGGATAATGTTTTAAATAATAAATAAATTTTCTGTTTATACTCCGGGACGACCAAACGGTCAGAGGAGTTCACAAGATAGACAGAATACAAGAAACAGCACTATTTAGCAGTCACAGGCTTGAATCCCAGTCACTCAAGGCATGTGTACTTATGCATCCAAACACCCGACCACTCGGCTATGGCGTCCCTTAGGTGGCATGCGGTTTTAGCCAAACCGCATGCCACTGCTAGACATTGCAGAGGAGTAAATCTCCCACTTCATCCAATCCTCAATAATTTTGCTAATTGCAACGATTCTTCCCATCAAATACAGCAAAAATATTTAACTCTCTGCAGATAGATGCAGATTTTCAACACACCAGAAAGTGATTTTCCAGAATTCTTATGGGTTTGTTGAAATATGAATCAGCTGTAATGTGACAACATACCAAAGAGTTGCGACTAAATGAAATTGTGTTCCATGTATCTTAAGTCAAACTTTATATTTTTGAAAATAATATTTGGTAAGCTATTGACAGGGAAAAATATGCCTTCATTAACAATTGTGTTAATTCCACATACACAAATTGTTAATTTGTGTATGTGAAATTACTGATTTGAAAATATGTGATTTAATGTATTTGGCTCTAACATGATTGATAAATTGTGGCAATCCTCGCACAACACGGTACTTATATGATATGGCTTTGCTCTAACACGGTTAGAGAATTACGGAAAATTTCGCATAACATTATTTTTTAGCTTTTGTGCGGGGAAACCCTGCTATTATGTTGGATGCAATTTTTCAACATTTCCACTCTTTTTGAATCTCTGCTGTTGACTTGCTAGTCAAAAAAAAAAAAAAAAATTGAGAAATCCCTGTATTTTATTTTGTTGGGAAATCCTTGTGTTTATGGTCTGTGCTATTGAACTTGTGGAAAAATGTAGATTTCAAATTTTTATTACTATTGGATAGCACACCAGGCCATCCAAAAGATTTAAGTCATTCAAACGTTGAAGTTATGTTTCTACCACCACAGTTGTACTAGGTTAATACAACTTCTTTCAATCAGCCATTAGATCAAGGCATTATATCCACCTTTAAAACTCATTACATCAGAAAATCGTTACAATGGATTTTGGAAAAAATTGATTCCGAATCTATTGAAGTAATGGAGGCATGGAAACATTTCTCAAATGTGGACTGTATCAGAATCATAGCTTTATCGCTCAAAGAAGTAAAACCATCAATGTTAAATGCGTGTGGACAAATGTATGGCCAGAGTCAGTTCATTCAGGAAATATGTTTGAACTAGCAGAAAATGGAACTGGTGCGATAGTAAAATTTGCTACATTGGTAGGAGGGAAAGGTTTTGATGATATTACTACTGAAGCCTTCGTGGGGAGCACAGTTGATAGAATCACCCACCACCCCACACCGGGTGGAAAAGACCTCAGTTCGAATGCCGTCGATGACGGCAGGAATTTTTATGGGTCTTTTTCAAAACGTGGTTGAGTTAGTTGGGCTCAGGCAAGGGTAGCGTGGTTTTTTTTTTCAAGAATTTTTAATTTTTAAGATCGCTGTCAGGATCCATCTTCTCAGACCTCACCATTGCCGATGCAATTTCACGAAATGCCATTGCCACCTCTCTGGTGATGAAACTTCTTGCCTCCTCGTTTGGGTCATCTTGAGCTTCGTCAGCATTTTCTTCTTTCACTACCACTGCCTGCAAGTCAGTAAGTTTTTCATTAGATAATTCCTTCTCTTCTTCCTCTAACTCCTCCACATCTTGAGTTTCTAGGTAATCTAGGTTAGATTACCTAGAACAATGGACTTGGCATTTCAGTGATATTCTACAATTTGATTGGATTTCTCTTAAATCAATTATACAATGGGATTCTATACATCCCTTTATTTAATTAATAAAGCCATAGCATTATTTGGAAACGTAATAGCGTAGCACGTACTATGTAAAAAAAATCTGGTAATAGTGTGTTGTTATACTCTTAGTTTTTGTGGTAATTTTAACTTTTAAATTAAATTTAGACCAGAATTATGCATCAAGAGCACCAAAGCTCAAAGGAGCAGGAGTGTTTTGGCTCAGGAGAGAACTGCCATCAATCCAAATCCTCTTCCAAATAACAGCTACATTCGTTGTGCTAATTGTTGCTGTTTTGCAGAGTTTCTTACATGAGGACTTGAGAAACAGAGTTGATGCCCTTGAAGAAATTAAAAATATGGTCCCATCGAGGCCTTAGCCACTTAGCACAGTGCTGGAGACTGCCTCATCCAGCACAAGGGATGAGATCCTCTACATCACAGTGTGTGTGACAGTAGGTAGCTGTTGCTGGTGGCTATACTGTCAGAGAAACAGGAAACATCCTTTGTAAAAAGGATAGGTGGAATAGGACCTGGGTATGTCTGCCTTGGATAAAAGGTGATGACATAGAGTAACTATCATTTTTAATGGCACAAAAGGTGATACTGTTGCACATTGGTACTAATGATATTAATAGTAGATCTGAGGATTTACTTAACAAGTGAAAAGGATTTTGCTAGCCTCAATACAACAGGAAAAGCAAGACCATATCTTGAGTACTGCATACAGATCTGGAAGCCTCATTTTAGGAAGGATGGGGATCTGGAATGGATGCAGGGATGAACAGCGGGATTTGTGAGGGGGAACAAAAGGGTGCTCTTGCCAAGAAAGGCTTCAGTTCTGCAAATTGCAGTCTGGAGACTAGGCACCTGCGAGGAGATCTGATTGAGGTGTGTGTTTAAGACTTTGAATGAATTCAGAAGACTCATTGCTGATGGAATCCTTTCTCTTGCTAAGACTACATGCATAAGGGAACATAAATTCAGAATCGATGTGTAGAAATTTGCAGGTAATTGACTGTAGGAACAAATTTCCTACAGTCAACTGGTATTGTGAAAGTGGATAGTTTGAATAAATTTAAGGATGAGCTAGACAAACTATTAGAGGGGACAGGCAGATAATATGGAAAGGTTTTTTTTTTTTTTTTTTAATGTGGAAACGTCTTCGGTGGCACCTACTATTTTTCGGACTGAAAAATATCCAGTGTGAGGAGGAAAGTAATTGTAATCACTGTGCTATCTGTGAGAATATTAAAAAAAAAGTGGTAAAAATTGAAATCTTAAAATAGTCTTTCGATGAATATTTTTAACATGTTTTTTGCTATGAAAATATGGTGACATTAAGCCCTCCTGTCACATTGATGTTGCAGATCTGTGAATCTGTTTGGTACCCATCATATTGACAGATGATAGTTATATTTAAAAGGTTCAGTGCACAAGTATTTATCTTAATTTCATGTCTTTCTTTTCTGTGATATTGTATGCTTCTAGTTGTCATGTAAATTTCTCGTGTAACAAATACAGTTGGACCTCTATATAATTAAATCGAACATTCCCTTGAAAAAATTTGTTCAACAGAAATTTCATTATAAAGAAATATGACGTTTTCAACAGTGAAAAATACTGTAAATTCAGAAATATTCGGAATGAATGAAATTTCTAACATTTTAAAACAATTAATTTTTTTAATACATATATATTAAGAAATAACTACTTACATGATAGGCACAATGTATTAGTACACTTTTAAGAATTGTACGGTAAAATATTTGGTTATTTTTTGTTGTGCACTGGATTTTACCGTACACCATTCGTAAAAATGTTTGCATTTGTTTAAACACTCACTCAAATATATTTTTTGTTATATTTTCTTCCCACTAAAGACCTTGACACAAAGTTTCAAACACCGCCAACATTTCTTGTTTGGAAGGTTTAATATTGCTATTGCTCTCATTCCCTTTGTTGCCCTCATTTTCATCCAACTCATTGTCAGTATTGTCACTAGTTCTTTAAATACGCTCCAAAATGTTGGAGTCACTCGGATATTCAGCTACTATGACATCATTATCAACTCTTAAAAATTCGTCAAGAACAATTTTCCACTGATCAAACCTCACTTGGAACTCTTCCCAAGATTGCTCAATGTCTTGTAGTAGTTCATTCCTCTCATCACTGTTAATTGGTGTTTCAGAAAAACCTTTTGTGAAACAATTTTTAATCATTGTTTCCGTCACATCTTGACTCCACAGTTTCGCCAACTCTGATATGCACAACCGAATATCTATAGCAGAATCTATAGGTTGGTTAGTTTCTCTTCTCTGTATAATTTTTTTCAAATCCTTGGCCCATTGGCTGAAGTTTAGACGAGGTATTCGGAGGGAAGAAAACAAGCTTAAAACTTGTGTAAATTTCGAAATTACTGAGTGAAAGTGAGCAGGGCAGTTGTTGACAATGGACGCGATTTTACTGTTTTCTTTCGTCATCTTTCTATTGAAATTTAAAATCCACTGTTCAAATTTTTTTAAAACAAAAAATTTTTTCTTTCTAATGAGTATAGTCTTCTTAGATTGCAACTCTGCTTTCATCAGAAATAACTTTTTCGAGTAATCCGCAGGGCTCTATAAATATGACCAGCCAACCAGAACTGGCTTGGAATGTTTTATGCTTTAGAAAAGATGTGTACTTCATAGCCTTTCCTTTTATTAATGGCCCTGATATTGGCACGTTTTTGTCTCGAATCAACTTCATCCACTTAAAAACTGCCTCATCTACATCTTCATACAGGCATAATTTTGCACGCTTCCGTACAAAATTATGCCTACGAAACGGGACCATAATTGGGTCCCGTTTCCTGAAACAGTTTTTCAGAATGGTTACCACACTACTGGCAGGAATACCAAATTTTAAAGGAATTTTTTTTTAATGCCTTGATCTACACTATTAAGCACTTCCACTTTTTCACACCACAGTGAAGGATTTCCTCTTAGACACTCTAAGGTTACTTGCACAGTAGCTAAAACAAAACTGAAATTGGGGACCACTTGTACCTACCATGTAAAGAGAGACTGGTGAAATTTTGTGAAAGCATGGATGACTAATTTCTTTGAAACAACAGATGAATTTCTGGGATAAAGGAAAATAACTCTCTCCTAATTCTCTAATAGGATGCTTACAGTAGAAAACAGGTTGATTAGACTCAGTGTCTGCATCGGGATTATGCCCTAATCTTTGCCAATAGCTGTGGACATAGATAGCAATTGACCAGTGTGACTTCTCGGTACAGTCGTGTATAGGTTTTACTTCTTCTTTTTAGCCATTGCTAACCCACAGCTGGCCAAAGGCCTCCCCCAAAACATTCCATCTTTTTTTATCCTGCACTGTGGTTAGCCAGTTTCCTCCTGCAGGGTTTTATGAGCACCACTAAATTGTAAAATGTTTCAGCTCTTAATTTGTGGAATTAATCCCTTTTAGCTCTTAAAAGGTAAAGGGATTAATTCTTAATCTTTTTAAAGCCAGAGGTGTGAACAATGTTTACCCGGGTCTCTCAAAATCAGTTCGTTATGTGGAAATTTTCTTCATTATACGGAAACTATTTTCAATGTAATGACCAGGGGGAAATCAAAGAAGTTTGCTACATAGAAAAATTTGCTATACAGAAGTTCGTTAAAGAGAAGTCCAACTGTATATTCCACAAAAAATCCAGAAATTTTTATCTTATTAAAATGCAGGAAATAGATTTTATGAGGCATTAGGGCAACCAAATCTGGACGAGCAAACAATCTGGTTGCTCTAAGCAGATCTGCATCCATCCTAAAGTGATACCTCCAGACCTGTAAAGAATACTCAAGATGCAGCCTAACCATGTCCTTATACAAAGGGATAATCACTTCCTTATTACTGTTAGCAAAGTTTCATTGACTTTGAGCTCTCATGGCAGCATGTCTGCACTGCTCAGAGAATTTCATATCTGACTGCGCAATTATCTCCACGTCTTTTTCATTTTCTGCTACCCCGAGTGTAGTACTACACAGTTATAAGTTACTTTGGGATTACTGCTACCCATATGCAGTACCTTGCATTTGTTAATGTTAAAATTCAACTGCCATTTCTCAGCCCATTGACCTAATTTTCCTAGATCTTGTTGCAGTAGCTCACCCTGATCACTGTCATTAACTGCCCTGCCAACCTTGTATCATCTGCAAACTTAGACATTAAGCCTGCTATCCCTTTGTCAATATCATTAGTAAATATTGAAAACAACAATGGACCTAGCACTGAACCCTGGGGCTCTTCACTAATAACATCAATCCATGAAGAGCAGTGCCCACTGATAACCACTCTGTCTTACACTAAATCATCCCTTTATCCATAGCAGTAACTTGTCCTTAATTGCCACATTGTTCTCAGTTGTACAGCAGTCTTTTGTGCAACAGTATCAGAAGCCTTCCTGAAATCCAAGTATATGATATCAAAATTATTTTTTTGCATCTAATTCCTTGGTCACTGCATCATAGTATCCAATCACATTGGTTAGACAAGATCGCCCCTTAACAAATCCATGCTGTGACTACAATATAATTACATTCCTGTCTAGATAGTCCTGTATTACGTCTTTAACCAGTGACTTCATTATTTTCATGGGAACAGATGTTAACTGGTCTGTAATTACTCATGTCACCTTTATCCCCCTTTATGAATTGGGAATAAATTCGCACACCTCCAGTCCATACACCTCCCCTTAATTCAAAGATCCTCTCATGTTATGGCTAAGGGTTTTCTTACCTCCTTTGCTGCCTCCCTTAAAGTAATTGGATAGATTCCATCCACTCGGTTACCCTTTTTTTTTAATGTTTAGCTTCAGCAATTTCTCTTCCACATTCCTTTCAGTTATCATAAAATCATTTATCTCCCTATTAGAGTTTGATGAACTTCTGACATCCCCTTCTCTAAAGATTTCCTCACGTGTGACTAAAGATGCAAAATACCTATTCAATTTTTCAGCAACCTGAGCAGGTTCATTAACAGTTAACCCATTGACATAAAGTGGCCCAATATGAATGGGCCACTTTAATATAAGCATAGAAGTCTATGTTGCTGTTCTTTGCTAGAGTCTTCTCATAATCTGTCTTAGCTTGCCTAACTTTCTATGTGACTTGATTACGCACTAATTTATATGTACCCTAGGCTTCTGTGTCACCTGATAATTTATATGCATACCGTGCATTTGGACTTTCTGCCACTTGTTTCTGTAGTTGGTGTGATATCCATTTAGGTTTAATTTTTGAACTGTTATACATGTTAGTGCAATTGCATCATTTCTGTACATAGCCAACTACTTAAATAGTTATAAATTGGCATCATTAAGTATATCTCATATTGTGACTATACTTCACAAGTTGCCATGATATTGCATTACCTCGAGGCCCCGGGTGCGAAGCGATTGTGATCGAGCGTTTTGTCTGTGATTAAAGTGTGATTATCCAAAAGCGATTCAGAGTTATATTAAGTTCCTTCCGTTAAGAAATCTATTTATTTAAAATCAGCTACTGTTACAAAAATACTTGTACAGAGCAAGAAAGAAAAGTTACCTTTCTTTATTTTTCATATTTCTTGTACTAACACTTACTACTTTACGCTTGGTCACACCGGGCACTGCTCCTGCCTCCCCGTGGCGGGGCCGGAAATCTTGGCAGAAAAGCTAATCTGCCAAGGGCCAAAAGGAGCAAGCATGTACCAAAATACGTTTCCGCCTCTAGAGCCGACAAGCTCTTGGCCAGAGATAGACATTGACCATAACATGTCGCAACCCAAAAGGTTGAAAACCACTTCCTCAGCGACAATTTATCCTGCATTCCTTATAATGCACTCTCTTACAGATCAGCCTCTCAGTAAACTCTCTCCGTTCCTTATCCAGAAACACCTGGAAAGTCTGGCAGGATCTTCTAAGACAGTCAAGAGGCTACAATCAGGCGACCTTCTATTGGAAACAGTGAATTGTAAACATTCAGAGAAACTGCTTAAACTTACAAGCTTTGCTGGAATTCCAGTAAACGTTTCTCCCCATGCTACCCTAAATATATCGAAGGGTGTTATATCCAGCTGGGATCTATTGAATGTCACGGAGGAGGAGATAACACAAGAGCTTCAAGATCAAAATGTCATTGCTGTGAAAAGAATTATGGTGAAAAGAGAAAATATACTCATACCTACAAGGAATATTATTCTAACTTTTAACACGCCAAATCTACCACCATCGATAAAAGCAGGCTACTTACTCTGCCGCACTAGACCATATATTCCTAACCCATTGAGCCGCCTCCGTAGCCAGGTGGGAAGGAGCAGCAGTGCGTAGCACTCGCTTCTTGATTAGACCGGGGTTCGAGCCCGTCACCACCAAAAACGGAGGATGCGGAAAGGTCAGGGAATGACCACCGCATATCCCGGAGCAATATGGCCTTAGTTGCTAATGCTCCTAAAAATCAAATAACAACAACAACCTAACCCATTGAGATGTTTTAAGTGCCAGAAGTATGGCCACTCTCAAACGGCGTGCAGAGGAAACCAGGTTTGTCCTAATTGTGGGTCCGCTGACCACACACAAAGTGACTGCTTGGCAAAAGAAATGACTTGTCCCAACTGTAAGGGAAACCATCCTGCCTACTCAAGGACATGTGACAGATGGAAAACTGAAAAGCAAATCGTTAAATATAAGATAGAAAATAAAGTGAGCTTTCAGGAAGCACGGAAATTAATTGCTCCCAGTATGAATAATCATACGTACGCCAATATTACGCAAAAATATCAATCAGTAGCCACCCAAACTGATGTTACAGTCCCTTCTACCACTTCAATCTCTGACTGGGCTCGGACTGTTCTCTCTCAACAACAGTCCAATGTCCCGAAACAGTTGAACCAGGCAAGTAATACTGCACTTACAGTACCAGCTACATCTCCTTCTCCTCCCCCAGTGATTTCTTCTATATCGAATAATCGTAACTCAAATTTAAAAAAGAATATCCAAGAAACGTCTATGGATACCATTGACTCATCCAGACAGGAAGAACCGATCTTAGAAATATATGCAGAAGAAGAAATGGACACCGGTTGACCATTATTCCCAAAAAAAGACAAACCAAGGCCTGAACGTCACAAGACAGTCACATTAAAAAAACAGTCAGAAGCAGCTTCTTCTACTAAACATCAGTAATGCCTTACATTCTACAATGGAATTGTAGAGGATTTCGTAGCAACCTTAATGACATTCAAGTCTTAATTAACCGCTACTCTCCAGTTGGTTTCTGTCTACAGGAAACCTATCTAACTCCGCAAATTTCCACCAACATAAAGAACTATGCAATCTATCGGCACGATCGTAATAATTCAAATACTGCCCGTGGGGGAGTGGCCATCATAGTCAGCTCAAACATCCCGACCAAGCAAATTATTTTGCAAACTACAATTGAAGTTGTCGCCGTACGTTTGATAACCCAGATTGCTTTAACACTGGTATCAGTCTATCTCCCACCAAGTCATACCTTCTCTTACCAAGACCTTGAAAACCTGCTAATGCAACTAGTACCCCCTGTCTGTCTCTTGGGTGATTTCAATGGCCACAACCCCTTATGGGGATCGACAAAATTAGATACACATGGCCGCTTAATTGAAACCTTTCTGGATAAGGAAAACCTTACTGTTCTTAATACTGGTGCACCTACTCACATACAACTACCAACAGGACAAACCTCTGCAATCGATCTATCAATATGTTCCCCGATTCTGTTTCCAGTTATAGAATGGTCTGTTATGGACGATCCCATGGGCAGTGACCATTTTCCGATTATTTGCGATCTGCTCACTGCACAACCACCGTTAGTTATACCCTGCAGGAAATGGAAGTTCTCTCAAGCCAACTGGGTCAAATTTCAATCAGTTGTCACCCTGGATGAACAATATATACGAACACAGTCAATAGATGAAGCCACAGATTATATCATTTCACATATAATATCTGCAGCTAAATGTTCAATTCCATTGTCGAATCCCCAATCCCGACGGCACCTTAACTATTGGTGGAATCAAGAATGCACAATAGCTAAGAAGTTAAAAAATAAAGCGTGGAATTTATTTCGTAGATCCCCAACCACAGCTAATCTTATCAATTACAAGAAACTAAGAGCAAAAGCACGTCGCATTCAAAGAGAAGCAAAGAAAAATTCTTGGATTCGGTTTGCATCTACCATAAACAGAAACACTAACTCCAGGTTAATATGGAAGAA
The DNA here is from genome assembly GCF_048544385.1 of Mastigoproctus giganteus. Lineage (NCBI taxonomy): Eukaryota > Metazoa > Arthropoda > Arachnida > Uropygi > Thelyphonidae > Mastigoproctus > Mastigoproctus giganteus. The sequence continues at coordinate 73,347,438 of NC_143580.1, forward strand.
AATCGGGCAGATTTCCGGAAAATTTCCAACCACCCCTTCACCAATTCTTTCATGGAATGGGCAAGAATTATCTGCTCCTCAAGACATTGCAAATGCCTTGGCTAAAACTTTTGCCGAAGTTTCTGCGGCATCAAATTATTCTTCGGATTTCCAGAAAATAAAGACCAAGACTGAACAACAAGCCATCAACTTTCGAACCTCAGTTTTCTTTCCATATAATCAGCCTCTTCAATATCATGAACTTATACATGTCATTAAAACAACACGCAACAGTGCCGCTGGGCCAGATGGAATATCTTACATTATGTTACAAAACCTTGGTGACAGAAATTTACAAATACTACTGGTCTACTATAACCAGATATTTATGGAAAACATTTATCCCAGCTCTTGGCATCATGCCACAGTTCTTGCCTTTTTGAAACTCGGTAAAGATCCTACCAGTCCTAACAGTTATAGACCTATTTCTCTATCCAGTTGCCTCGGTAAATTACTTGAAAAAATGATCCATAATCGCCTGGTTTGGATCATCGAAACGCAACAACTAATTAGCAATAATCAACATGGCTTTCGAAAGAACAGGTCCTCCTTAGATCTCATGATCAAAGCTGAGTTTGCAATTCGTAATGCCTTTGTGAAAAATGAACATCTTGTTATGGTTTCCATAGACATAGAAAAGGCATTTGATACTACCTGGCGTCGTGGCATTCTCAGTGACCTCCATGCTCTAGGTCTATGAGGCAACCTTCCTATATTCATCAGGAACTTTCTCAGGACTCGTTCGTTCCAAGTTCGATACCGCAACTCGCTTTCTATGACATTTTTACAGGAAGAAGTAGTGCCACAAGGGTCTGTACTGAGTGCAACCCTTTTTGCCCTAAGAATCGATTCCATCACAAAAGAACTTCCAAATACTGTTGAGACCTACCTTTATGCCGATGATCTCTCTATTTCTTGCCATTCTCTGAATATGAGATCCATTAAACGACAGCTGCAGATATCTTTAAATAAAGTCCAAAGGTGGGCAGAGTTAAATGGCTATCATCTATCACAGCAGAAAACTGTTGCAATCCACTTTTGTAATCAACGGAAAATGCATACAGATCCCGAACTTCAGATGCAAAACTTTACCGTTCCAGTGACTAACAACATCAAATTCTTGGGATTAATCCTTGACAGGAAACTGAATTTCCTTGAGCACATTAAATCTGTGCGTGTATCCTGCCTCAAAAAGCTGAACATACTAAGAGCTTTATCTGCCTTGTCTTGGGGAGCAGATCGTACATCTTTGTTGCTCTTATATAGAGCATTGATCAGATCCCAATTGGATTATGGTGCTCCTCTTTATGATTCCGCCCGTAAGAGTACACTGAGATGGCTGGATCCTATACAGCATAGCACATTGCGGATTGCACTCGGTGCTTTCAGGACATCTCCTACTCATAGTTTGTACATTGAAGCTGATGAGCCGCCCCTTCACCTCCGCAGAAAAACGCTGCTTCTAAAGTATGCAGCCCGAATTCAAAATTGCGGTCATCATCCTGTTCAGCCATACCTCTTTAATTGACCACTTCAAAACCTCTATAGAAATAAACCCAGTAAAATAAGACCGGCAGGCTTACGCCTCATTGAGTTAATGCAGAGTTGGAAAGTTCAAATTTTCAACAGGAAACATTTAATGAATTACTCCCAACCACCATGGATTCGCCCTCCTCAGTTATATCTCGATACTTATCTTGACAAATGGGGAAAGAATCGTCTACCAACACTCAATATGAAACAACTCCATGCAAGCCATATTCAGAAATACGTTGATTTTTTGCCCATATATACTGATGGCTCCAAATCACATTCAGCCGTTGGAGCAGCGGCAGTATTTCCCTCTACTATCATCTCAGCTGCCCTTCCACCTGAGTACAGCAGCTTCTCCACAGAACTTCATGCAATAAAATTAGCTTTAGAAAACCTGAATCTCAACCCATCTGTAAAATATGTTGTATACACAGACTCTCTCAGCTCAATAACTGCAATGCAAAACTCTTCCTACAAGGCTCATCCTGTGTTAAATCAAATCGGAAGACTCTTATTACAAATTGAAGAATGCCCTCAATCAGTGACCTTTTGCTGGATCCCAGCACATTCGGGGATAAAGGGTAACGAACTTGCTGATGAAAATGCTAAAAATCCGTCAACCTTTGATTTAACCTCCATTCCGGTTCCAGCCTCTGACTACTGTCACATCATACAAACAGCAGGTTTTGCGAAGTGGAAAGAGCTATGGCACACCCAAACGAATAATAAACTCTACCAGTTGAAACATGATCCAAAGCATTGGCACTCTAGCACCAAAACAGTGCGAAGAGAAGAAGTGGTTCTTGCACGGGCACGTATCGGACACACATATCTGACCCACCTCCATCTGCTCCGAGCCGAAGATCCTCCTCAATGTCCATACTGTTCAGAAAATTTAACAGTGAAACATATTCTGATTGACTGCCCTCACTATCAATAGGACAGAACATCCGTGCTGTGTTCCCTGAGAAATCTACGAGAACCAATGACATTACAACATATTATTGGAGATGATGCAAACATCAACGAGTTTTTCTCTTATCTGAAAATAATTGGACTTTATGATAAATTCTAAAATATCTCTGTAAACGCAACCAAACTGTTATGCCTAAATTATGTTTTTAGCTATGCTTAAATTTTGTGTTTAGCATTTTCATGTGAATAGGCGCATTATAGCCACAGCAGCTTATGCGCCGATAAACCCCCATAACACACACATACATTACCTCGAATAAGTAACACTTCACCAAAGGGGAAGACTATTGTTACTTATTCTCAGTGGATACCATCACCCATACAGCACCGTTTTGGAGCTTATTGGCTCCTCATCAATGGGTGGGCAGGTACCCTGGTGTAGTAATGATGACAACCCAGTTGTGAAGTATAACTCCACAATATGAGAGATGCTTGATGGTGTGGAGTAATTTAGATTACAGAATAGTTTAGGGCTAAAGCCTTAAGTTACGTAGGGAGTTAACTGACGTACATGTTAGTGCAATTGCATCATTTCTGTACATAGCCAACTACTTAAGTAGTTATAAATTGGCATCATTAAGTATATCTCATATTGTGAATACCTTCACAATGAGTTGCCATGATATTGCACAAATAAGTAACGCTTCACCATAGGAGAAGACTATTGTTACTTATTCTCAGCGGATACCATCACCCATACACCAAAGGTTTTTACAGAAGCAAAAACCTTTCCCTTTACCCTTGAGAGCAGTGTTATGTCTTTAATTAAATTCCACATTAGTATAACTGCGATCACTGTCACCCAGTTGGTCCTTTACGTGTAGATTCTTAATGCATGAAGAATTATTGCTGATAACCAGATCAAGAGTATCTTCCTCTTGTTGCCTCTCTAATATGCTATTGAGAAAATAGTCATCCAATAAATCTACAAAAGTCTTGCTAGTGTGCGAGTGACCAAACCACAAATTCCCATCAACATCTGGAAAGTTAAAATCCCCCATCATAAGATGTGGTTCACTGTCCCACTCTATTTCTGTGTATAGCTCTTTGATATACTCATCACAGTCATTACACCTGTAACATACTCCTGCTCTCAATTTTGTTTGTCCAGTGTTGTATCACGCTAAACTGATCACCCATGTTGACTGGATACAGTGCGTTAGATTTAATATACTTCTCAGCTAAGGGCTTAGCCTTTCCACTTCTTCTGTCTTGTCTGTCCTTCCTCTATACATTGTACTCTGTATATTAAAATTCAGCGTCGCTTATGTTCGAGTGACACCATGTCTCTGCTGTCCCTGCAGTTTTTGCCTTTGGGTAACTATAAGTGGGTAGTTACAGACTGGTCAGTGTGATTTTAGTTGGTGGGGAAACCTTGGAGGCATTGATTAAGAATACATTTCAGGGACATTTAGATAGCAGTGCTATTCTGAAGGAAAAACAACGGCTTGGGTAAAGAAAGCCTGCACGAGAACGACGACAAACGTCGGATAACTTACGCGGTAAATTAGTTTGCCGATACGGCACTCTAGCGCTGCTCACTCGGTAAACAGACGGTAGGTGTTATCGGACTGGAGCAAAGTCGAGAACGATATACTGATTGACAGGTAGGCGTGGCAAACAATGAAATGATTGGTGGTGGGCGCGACAGACGACAAGCTACTGTGTAGTCACGTGTGTATCCGCATGACTGTCTTTAAAAATAAAAGTACATTAATAAAAAAATTAATATTTTATTAATAAACAATTTATGTGCTAGTCCACTCATGATTCTAAAGAAAAAAGGTTAGGTTGCCCCCTCCATTTCGGGAGAGGTTCAAGCTCCCATGGGATTCAAGTGGAGGTAACCTGACCTATTTTCACCATTAGGGCATATTATTGAACAAGAAAATAAAAATACGGTCATAAAAAAATTTATTTTTTTATGAATGTATTTCTAAATATGACTGATTCTAAAGAAAAAAGGTTAGGTTACCCCCTCCACTTCGGGAGGGGTTCAAGCTCCCATGGGATTCAAGTCGAGGTAACCTGATCTTTTTTCACCGTTACAGTAAATGTTAGGGCATGTACGATTAGGACAAGTTACCATTAGTGCTGCTACAGTGATACTAAACCGATGTTATCGTGTGTTGTGTTCGCGCACCAATCAGCACGTCGTTTGCCACGCCTACCTGTCAATCAGTATATCGTTCTCGACTTTGCTCCAGACCGTTAACACCTACCGTCTGTTTACCGAGTGAGCAGCGCTAGAGTGCCGTATCGGCAAACTAATTTTCCGCGTAAGTTATCCGACGTTTCTCGTCGTTCTCGTGCAGGCTTTCTTTACCTTCGCCAAAACAACATAGTTTTGTTAAAGGAAGATCATGTTTAACTAACCTGGTTATAGCCATTTTGACACAGTTATTAATGAGTTTGATCTAGAGTTTAATTTTGACATAATTTATTTGGATTTTAGCAAGGTGTTTGACTCAGTCCCGCATGAGGTTACTGTGTCAGGATTACAGGCAAGATCCCTAGCCTAAATCTGAGAAATCCCTGAAATTGGTGTGATTTATGGGTCATTGCATTTTCACTTTTAACTGTTATATGACAAGCAGCTGGGCTTGGTTCAAATAACTGATTGTTATACGTAATTCATTGTTAGTTGATTTTCAGGACTGTAATAGGTGAAAATACTTGTGTATGCGTGTGTATTTTTATTTGTCCCCTTATAGGTGGATGCCTAATGCCTCATTATAAATTAATATTTATTATTATTTGATATTTTCCTTTCATAGTGATCTGAAGTTGGTGTTATTAGGGGATGCTAATGTTGGAAAAACATCTCTCCTTTTGAGGTACATTGATCGAAAGTTCCAGCGTACAGTAAATGTAAGTGCTGATTGCTATTTATTTACTGAAAACTAAATCTGTTTCATTTATCTCTATTGCTTTAAGTATAAACTATACCATAACTATATTTATAGTAAAAACATTAGAGATAAATGAAAACAGATTTAGTTCTCTTCAGTATTCATATAAACTAATTGAATGAAGTTTTTCTTTTTTTGTTTTTAGTGTTCAGTCATTGCATCAATATCTTGAAAAGGCCTTTCTGATGAAGAAATTTAGAACTTCATGATTCAGAATTTAATTTAATTTAATTTTGAGATTGATCTTGTCTGACCAATCTAATCAGCTATTATGTGACTATACCATAATAGCTGCTTCGATCAGTCAGACTAGACTGTCCCTTAGCAATCTGTATATCTTTCAGCAGAGATGGAGAAATTGATCACATCCTGTTAACTAATGCTGGAGTGGCTTTGTCTCCTCCAAAAATTTCTTCAAAGTGTTTGAGAATATTGGATTTCATTTTTTACTGACCGATTTTACATTAGTATTCAACTAGCAGAAGAACTACATAAACTGAATATACACCTGACAGGCACTGTTATGGGAAAGAGGGTTTTCCACTAGAGGTCATGATGGCAAATAAAACTGAAAACAGAGTTGTTGGTTTTCGAAAGGAGGATACAGTTGAAGTACTGGCATGGAAAGACAAAAGAACTATATTTATGCTTACTACTTTCTGTGGTACCCAAACTGTGTTTACAACAGGAAAGGTAAAAGGAGGGCGGGGGGTGACCTTATAGATCGAAAAGTCAATTGCTATTTGTGCATATACAGGGTTGTTAAAATTAAAGTATCCCAATGTAGAGGGCTCTGGAGCGAGTTCTAAGGATTGTACTGAAGAGAAATGTGGACAACAGGTACAATAAAGAATGTGCTCGCCATTTATTGGAAAAAAAAATTAGTTACAAAATTTGTCACTATATGGCACTGTGGTAATATAAATAACTTGAACAGTGCTACAATTGTTCAATGTGGCCTCCATTTTGGTCAACAACAGTTTCCATTCGAAGAACAGCATTTTCTACAGCAGAACATAACATGTCAACTGGAATAGCTAGCACATTAGCATTAGCATTAGTAGAGGCATTTGATGCAAGAAAGCAAGCTTATGCAGCATCAGCCAAAAAAAAAAAAAAACCCACTTCCACTTCACCCCTCTGTTCGTTCAAAATACCTGTCCAGCTGAGCCTTAAACTTATTTAGGCTATCAACCTCCACCACAAGGGATGGGAGTCTGTTCCACCAACCAACCACCCGCTGGCTAAAGGCAAATTTCCGCACGTCTATCCTACATCTGTCTTTCCTCAATTTGAATTTATGCCCTCTCAGGTGATTTTTCTGAGCTAGAGGAAGAATCCCATCAGCATTGAGCATGCTTAAACCATTCAAGGCTTTATACTCCTATCAGATCACCTCGCTGGTGCCTAGTATCCAGACACTGTAATTTGCAAAACTTAAGCCTTTCTTCGTAAGAGCACCCCTTTGTTCCATTCACTAATCTTGTTGCCCTTCTCTGTACTCGTTCCAGCAGCTCTACATCCTTCTTGAAATGAGGCCTCCAGACCTGTATACAGTACTCTAGGTGTGGCCTGACCATTGCCTTATACAATGGAATAATCACCTCCTTATCCCTGCTGGAAAAATTTCTGTATATTATTGACAATACTCCATGAGCTACTCTTGCAGCCCGTCTGCACTGCTCAGAGAACTTCATATCTGCCTGCACAACCACCCCCAAGTCCCTTTCATTCTCTACCACTGTCAGTGTAGTACCACAGAGTTGATACATTGCTCTGGGGTTGCTGTTTCCCATGTGTAGTACTTTACATTTGTCAATGTTAAACTTCATTTGCCACCTCTCAGCCCATCTGCAAAACCTTTCCAGATCCTGTTGCAGCAGCATAGTGTCAGTAGTGTCCTTGACAACCCTGCCAACCTTTGTATCATCTGCAAACTTGGACATTAAGCTTGATATACCATCATCAATATCATTTATAAATGCAGAAAACAATAATGGACCCAACACTGAGCCCTGAGGGACTCCACTAATAACATTAGTCCACGATGAGCAGTGTCCATTGATTACCACTCTCTGTCTTCTCCCCCTCAACCACCCCTTTATCCATAGCAGCAATTTGCCTCCAGTGTCACACTGCTCCAATTTGTGTAGTAGTCTTCCATGTGCAACAGTATCAAAAGCCTTTCTAAGATCCAAGTATATAATATCAAAGTTATTCCCTGCATCCAGTTCTTTTGTGACTGCATCATAGTATCCAATCAAATTGGTCAGGCAAGACTTCCCCTTAACAAAACCATGCTGTGTCTGAGCTATAACTGAAGTCTTGTCTAAATGATCCTGCAGTGCTTCTTTAACCAGTGCCTCCATTACCACATGATGTCTAATGCTGTCCTTCAGATTTGACAGAGAGTGACATCCTTCCTGATACACCTGGTTCTTCAAAAAACCACACAACCAGAAGTCGCATGGGGTGAGGTCCGGTGATCGGGGTGGCTAAGATGTCTGGAAACAATGGCTGATGACCTGTTTGTCTGTAAAGTGTTGTAGCAATCTTTGGACACAATGGTGGATGTGGGGGTGGCACACCATTTTGCATGAATATAGTATCCTGAAGGCACCCACGTTGTTGCAGCTCTGGTATTTCGAAATTTACCAACATTTCATAATATCGTTGTTGTGATGGAACAGGTGCGGGGTCCAGACGTTGTTACCTGTTCAAAAAATATGGCCCAATCATGAATGTGGCTGTAAATCTACACCACACTGTCACTTTTGGAGAATGCAACGGGACCTCTTGGATAACTCGATTGTTTTCTGTTGCCCAAATGTGACAGTTGTGCATATTCACTTGTCCATTTAAGCAGAAGTGGGCTTCATCACTCCAAAGGATGTTCCATGGCCAAGTGATATCCACTATCATTTGTGCCAGAAACTGAAGTGCGTATGTGAAACGAATATCTGCATCACCATGCTTTAGCTGCTGTAGCATGTGCATCTTGTAAGGATAGTAACCACAACACCTGATACATTACTAGCCTTACAGTGGAATACGGCATGTCCACTTCACGAGAAACAGCTGGCACACTTGCACTACCACATGGAGATTGACTTGATAAATCCATGACAGCCATAGCCACATCTTCAACAAGAGAGGTGTCCACTTGTTTTCGACCTCTGCCTGGTTGAACACCAAGATGTCCTGTTGCTTCAAATTTCACAATAATTTTGCGGACAGTCATAGGTCCACGCCTTATGCACTTCTGATGATGGAATTCTCTGATAGCTGCATTCTTGCTGTCTGATAGTACAGCTTCACTAATAGCACTTTTTCCTGCAACATAGTTGGCATTGCTGCTGTAGTGCAGGCAAACATCTACTGTATGATTTTGAAGAGACTGCTTTGCTTTTATACAGTACAGTAGAGCTGAGTAGTGACGCTGTGGCAATAACTTATGATTATGCAAATAACTTACGTTATTTGCATAATCATAACTAAGGTAGTTACACGCCATACAGTGACAAATTTTGTAACTAATTTTTTTCCAATAAATGGCGAGCGCATTCTTTATTGTATCTGTTGTCCAAATTTCTCTTCAGTACGAGCCTTAGAACTTGCTCTAGGGGCCTCTACATAGGGATACTTTAATTTTAACAACCCTGTATATAAAAAATGAGAGCGGTAGGCAGAGCTGACCATTGCTGTGTGAGTTATTCATTCACTAGGAAATTGATAAAATGGTGGAGAAAGTTGTTTTTATGGCTATAGTAGTAGTAGTAGTAGTGGCATGTGATGCAAGAAAGCAAGTGTATGAGCTTATGCAGCATCAGCCAAAAAAAAAAAAAAAAAAACACACCATTCCCTCCAAATACCTGTCCAGTTCCTCCTTATATTTATTCAACCTATCAACTTCCACAATGACAGATGGAAGGTTGTTCCAGCAATTAACCACCCGCTGGCTAAAGGCAAATTTCCGCACATCTATTCTACATCTGTCTTTTCTTAATTTGAATTTATGCCCCCTTAGGTTCGTAATCTGAACAAGTGGAAGGATCCCATTAGAATTCAGCGTGCTCAACCCATTCAAGGCCTTATACACCTCAATCAGATCACCGCGCAGGTGCCTAGTCTCCAGCCACTGCAATTTGCAGAACTTAAGCCTCTCTTGGTAAGAGGATCCCTTCATTCCCCTCACCAATCTTGTTGCCCTTCTCTGTACACGCTCAAGTAAATCTACATCCTTCCTAAAATGAGGCCTCCAGACCTGTACGCAGTACTCAAGGTGTGGAGGGATAATCACCTCCTTTTCCCTGCTAGCAAAATTCCTATATATCATTGACAAAACCCCATGCCCTGCCTTGGCAGCCTGTCTGCATTGCTCAGAAAACTTCATATCTGACTGCACAATTACTCCCAGGTCTTTTTCATTTTCTACCACCTTAAGTGTAGTACCACACAGTTGGTACGTTTCTCTGGGGTTACTTCTACCCATATGCAGTACTTTGCATTTGTCAAGGTTAAACTTCAGTTGCCACTTCTTAGCCCATCTGCCCAAATTATCTAGATCCTGTTGCAGTAGCACACTGCCATTACTGTCATTAACAACCCTGCCAACCTTTGTATCATCTGCAAACTTCGACATTAAGCCCGATATACCTTCATCAATATCATTGATAAATATACAAAACAACAGTGGACCTAACACTGAACCCTGTGGGATTACATTAGTCCAAGAAGAGCAGCACCCATTGATTACCACCCTCTGTCTTCTCCCACTTATCCATCCTTTTATCCATTGTAGCATCATCATCATCATCATCATCATCAGCCATATTCAATCCACTGCAGGATGAAGGCCTCTCCAGCAACTTTCCAGTTCCTTCTGTTTTGAGCACTGGCCATCCATTTACTACTCAAAAACTCATGAATTTCATCTATCCATCTCCGCCTTTGTCTTCCAGGTTTTCTTCTAGCTCCTCTTGGGTACCATTCTGTTATTTTCTTAGTCCATCTGTCACCATGTCTTCGAGCTATGTGTCCTGCCCAAGACCATTTTAGTTCTTTAGTTTTGATAAGAATGTCCTTTACTTGAGTTTGCTGCCTAATCCATGTGTTTCTCTTCTTATCTAACAGTCTGATTCCCAGTATAATTCGTTCCATTCTTCGCTGTGTAGTTCTTAGCTTCTCTTCCATTCTTTTGGTGAGTGCCCAAGTTTCACTTCCATAAGTCATGGTGGGGAGTATACATTGATTCATTATTTTACGTTTCAGACAAACTGGGATATTGCTCTTCAGTATGTGACTATATTTCCTGAATGCTATCCATCCAAAATTTATTCTTCTCTTGACTTCCAGCCATTTATCATTATTCCAGCTAATAACTTGTCCCAGATAAGTATATGACTCCACCTTTTCAATTACTGCTCCTTCAATCATTATTTCCCTTTCCGTGGCATACTTGTTCATCATTACTTTTGTTTTAGCCATATTCATCTTTAGTCCAAAATCCTTACTAACTGTGCATAACTGATTAAGATTTTCCTCTAATTCTTTGGGATCGTGGCTTATGACCACAATGTCATCTGCAAATCGTAAATGGTTTAGGTACTCTCCGTTCACATTGACTCCTTTCTGCGACCAGTCTAATCTTCTGAAAGCTTCCTCAAGGGCAGCAGTAAACAGCTCGGAGATATTGTGTCTCCTTGTCGAACTCCTTTCTCGATTTTAAATTTGCTACTGTCTTTGTCTAGCAACTTACTGTAGCAACTTACCCTTAATACCATTCTGCTCCAATTTGTACCATAGTCTTCCATGCGCAACAGTGTCAAAAGCTTTCCTGAAATCCAAATATATGATATCAAAATTATTTTTTGCATCCAGTTCCTTTGTAACCACATCATAATATCCTATCAAATTTGTCAGACAAGACTTTCCCTTAACAAACCCATGCTGTGTCTGAATTATTGCTGCAGTGTTGTCTAGATGATCCTGCAATGCATCTTTAACCAGTGACTCCATTATTTTACCCGGAACAGAAGTTAAACTAACTGGTCTGTAATTACTCGTGTCACCCTTTGATCCCCCTTTGTGAATTGGGGATACATTTGCACATTTCCAGTCCGTGGGAACCTCCCCTGAGTCCAAGGACGCTCTCATAATTATGGCTAAGGGTTTGCTTAGTTGCTTTGCCTCCTCCTTTAATATAACTGGATAGATCCCATCCACTCGAGGTGCTTTTCTTATGTTTAACTTCAACAATTTCTCCTCCACTTTGCTTTCAGTTATTCCAAAATCATTAAGAATCCCGCTACAATTTGATAACCTTCTGCTATTTTCAAACCTTAATAATTCCTCATGTGTGAATGTAGATGCAAAATACTCATTCAGTTTGTTTGCTATTATAAGTATCAATTGTGAACAGCAGTTCATCTTGATGAAGGTGTTGGATCCATCTCAAAAAAAAAAAAAAAAACCACCTTTTGTTACAAGCAGTTTTAAAAGAAGTTGGTTGTTCAGCTAGTAGGGGATGTCTGAAATAAGAATCTGCTTTCTATAAAAAGGCCATCAAGTTCAGATTGAATAGCTATCTTCATTTTGTGATGAAAGGAGAAAATTCAAATAAGAAGAAAGAATGTGCAGTATGTATGACAGAAGGGTTATCAGTGGAAGAAAACAGTTTGGTATTGAGAAGCATGCTCCAGAAACCAGGATTGTATCCTGGTTAATGTTTAAAGAGCCACGCACTGAAGTCATATACACTGAGTGATCACTGAATTATGACAACCCCTATGAAAATGGAATGTGACCCGTTGACCACGTGAGGTATGAGAGTGCACAGTTAGTTGACCTACGTAGCATCGATAAGGTGTCAGTGGTTCAGTAGGTAGTAAAATTCTGAGCGTGATGGGTAAAAGGAAGACTTTATTGGACTTTGATAAAGGACAGATTGTAGGAGCTCCACAATCTGGTGCCTCGATTTCCCAAACTGCTGAACTAGTAGGGTGTTTGAGAGCAGCTGTTATTAAAGTGTATCAGGATTGTCGTCAAAATGGTCAAACAGCTACCCGACGGCCAAACCGCAAAGGTCAGTGAAAGGTTGATATTAGAGGTGAGGGCCGGATCTGACGACTCGCACAGGCAAACAGGTGCAGCACTGTTGAAGAGTTGACTACCCAATACAACATGGGCCAACCCAGAACAGTATCTGGCATGACCATGCAATGCATGGTCATGCCAGATGAATGATCTTGTCTGACCAGCAGATAACCCCTATGGCATCCTCTCCTAACCAAGGTTCATTGGAGTAAAAGACTCGCCTGCTTCAAAGAGCATGCAAGTTGGATGTTAGAAGATTGGAAGAGAAAGAAGGTGGGCCGGTCAGATGAGTCACGTTATTTACTCCACACCATGGATGATTATGTACGGATTTGGCATCAACAACATGAGGCTTTTGATCCATCATGCATGGTATCAAAATTGCAGTCTGGTGGAGGCAGTTGTATGGCATGGGCATGTTTCACTGGCAGGAACTCGGACCCCTGGTGCATGTGGGGCAACGTATCACTGCTCTCCGCTGTCACCAACTGCTTGCTGACTGTATACACCCCACTATGTTACACTTTTTCTCAAATTGTGATGGTGTCTTTCCAGATGATAATGCGCCGAGCCATCAGGCACTCGATGTGCAGAAATGGTTTGAGGAATACAGTTCTGACTTCCAGCATATCGACTGGGCTCCAAACTCCCCCGATATCAATCCCATAGGGCACTTGTGGGATACTATGGAAAGGCATATCAGGCGTTTGGATACACCAATTTCCTCCATACCTGCATTGCTAGCCGCATTACACACAGCTTGGTTGACCATACCTCCCAAACGCTTCAGACATCTTGTTGAATCAATGCCACATCAGATAGCTGCTGTACTGAGGGGCAAAAGGAGGACCTACGAAGTATTAGGTAGGTGGTCATAATTCAGTGATCACTTAGTGTATATAACAAATATTTAAAATGTCTGAAGCGTTTTTTTAATAATTTTTATCATAACTCATGTAAACTCGAAAATAAATAATGTTTGAAGAACTCATATTCAGTATTTATTTTTGTGCTGGACCAGAGTGGGAAGATAGCAAAAATAATGCTGGACACCAAAGGATTAATGTTAAACTTCAATTGCCACTTCTCAGTCCATCTGCCTAATTAATTTCTTTTTGCATTGTTGCATAATATACCTTGATTCCTGTCACTAACTGCCCTGCCAGCCTTTGTATCATCAGCAAACTTTGGCATTAAACTTGGATTTGTCATCATTTTTAAGACTCCGCTAATAATAATATTAGCCCATTAATAACTACTCTGTCTCCTGCCACTCAACCATCCCTATATCCATAGCAGTAACCAGTCCCTAATGATTCCTTCTCCAAGTTGTACAGCAGTCTCACATGTGAAAGAGGATCAAAATCTTTACTGAAATCTATGTGAAAATTTTTTGAATTCAGTTCCAGATCTTCCCTTTGTAAATCTGTGCAGTGATTGCAGTATAACAACATTCTAGTCAAGATGACCTTGCATGATTTTCCCTGCAGCAGAAGTCTAGTTTACATACAGGTTTGCAATTGCTCACTTCTGCCCTTTTGTTTCCCCTTTGTGACAGGAGAGACATTTTGCACATCTCCAATCTGTAATAACCTCCCCTGAATATAAATATGATGTCATAATTATGGTTTAAAGTTTGCTTATCTCCCTTGCTGCTGCTTTTGATATAATTGGATAGATTCTGTCAGTCCCAGGTCAGTCCTCTTGGTTATCACAAAACCATTTAGTTTCCTGTTAGAATTAGGTATATTTCTGATATTCCATTCCTAAAAAATTCTTCACATGTGAATGCAGATGCAAAGTATTTATTCAGTGTCAGCAACCTGAACAGGATCATCAGTAATTATTCCATCAATTATTTTATTCATAGTGGAGCAGTATTCATTTTTTCTTCTAATGTTAACATAACCAAAGTATTTTTTGCTACTTTTTTTATTTTTTATACTAAACTAGTGTATCTTACATTGAGAGAAAGGCTGTGTACAGATTGTACTGTATGGTACGCTAAAATTAAATTATTTTCACATAAACTATATATTGTACACTGTTGATGAACCTATGTCAAATGTTTCACACAGTTGCTTAACTGAAGTATCACTTGAGCTTATTTAACAGGATAACTCTTCCTACAGTAGGATATTGATTTGTGTTTAGAATGGCCACAATTCCTCTGGGTAAACTTCTTTTCTTTTAGGCAGTTGTTGTTGTTATTTGGTTTTTAGGAGCATTAGCAACTAAGGCCATATTGCTCCAGGATATGCGGTGGTCATTCCCTGACCTTTCCGCATCCTCCATATTTGGTGGTGACGGGCTCGAACCCTGGTCTAATCAAGAAGTGTGTGCTGTGCACTGCTGCTCCTTCCCACCTGACTACGGAGGTGCCGCTTTTAGGCAGTACATTTAAGTGTAAAGCCAAATGGATGGAAGCTGATGTGTTAATATTTTTTATAAATACATTGTGTACAGAAAATATTTCAGTAATCCACTGCTAATTATCAATGAGTCATCCATGTTAGCCAATCTAATGCAAAAACAAAATATATAAAGCTATTATTTAAGGTTCTTTTTTTTTTTTTTTTTTAGTATATTTTATTTTTAAGTTATTCAACATAATGGCTGTTATTCAATATACAGTATTAGAAAAATAGTCTTAATTTTGTTGTTGAGTTGCACTCTCTGTATTGGAATGCAAGAGAAATAAAATGTTAGGTCAGCACAACGCAGCTGTTAATTATTTTGTACCATCTAATGCTTGCTGTTTATGAACAGTGATTGTGCACAGTCTGAAACATAGGTACTGTAGTTTAAATACAATTTACAGACATGACATATTGCTATATCTTGGCCTTAGTGCATATTCTAAACATCTGAATCAGGCCTTGTCTTCAGTACATATCACTGCTTAGCAGGTTAATTACCGAACCTTCTGGTAAATAATTGGCATTACTTCAACATTACGAAAAATATTTGCCATGACCTTGTCAGTTGCTTGGAAATTTTTTTGGTGACAAGAAGTCATTGTGTTGCTATGTCATACCATACTGGATCTCTTCAACTCAGAAGTCAATTGGTGTAATAATTTTCATCATAAGTTAATATTTGCTACAGGAATGCACTCCCTTATGATTCTAGTTGGTGCAAATATTCTGTGAACCCAGCAATGCACTGTGCCTTTTGATTGAACATTGGTACCAATTTGGCATATATATATTTTTTTGAACAGTAAGTGCCGATCAATAATTGTTCCCAAACTTTCAATAATTATGCCCATTTTGAATTCAATATCATATACTGTTATGTAAATGATACTGATTTCAATCCCCTGAAAACTCATTGAAATGATCATACACAGGTGTACATTGAGAGGATCTTTTCAACTTTGAGTGTTACAGATGGGTAGAATTTTGGTATATGTTGTCATTCATTCTCACCTGGAGTGACCAGGTCTAACTAGGGTTTCTTTCCCAGGATCACGATGTTTTACTAGATTTGAAAATCCTGGCAGTTAGATAAATATACCAGGAACTCCTGGAATTTTAATTTTTTCTATATCCAAAATAAGAAGGCATGCTAAGTTACTCACTTAATCATTATAATACATGAAATTATACTTATTTCCTGAGTAAGATATTTTTGAATAAAGAATAATAATTTTTACTTTCATGGTACAATATTTAAGCTTTGACATTCTAGCAATGCTGCCCACAGGTTCAGTTCTTAGTTGCCATCTCTCATCCATATTGTGAGGTATATTTACTGCCTTATTTTTAACCCCTCAATGTCTGATCTAAAATTATTTGTTTGGTAATATTTTATTAAGAATGCCAATGAAGAAGGTGCAAAATATAAAAAGTGTGGTTCCACCTTATGGTGCTGAGGCCAGTCCACAAGTGGAACTCAATAGATAAATTGATTGAGTCAATAGGCAGTGTAATTTTTAAGTGCAAAACACTTGAGGAGAGTGAAGAAAGCAAACATTAATATTTTTTCTCGAAGGAAAAAGATACCCTAGAAGAAATTGTTAGCAAACTTATTGCTGTTGACTGATTCTCTGGAAATGCAATTACAAGAAGTAATTTTATAAGACAGGCGATATGAGACAAAGGATATTCACTTCCTATAAACCCTAATTTTGTGTTCATTCTACTCACTTCTTATAAACCCTACAGTGATGTAATGAATGTCACATAATATCATTAAGGTCAAAGTTAAAAATGAAATTTCTGCAAAGTAAAAAAAATGCAGGACCAAGGTTTAGTATATCCTTTGATGAATATTCGTCTTTGAAAAATAGAAGATACTTAAATGTTTATGTGGATGAAGGCAAATTTTGCAGCTTAGGAATGGCATGAATTATAGGATCATTTTCTGCAGAAAGTGCTATAAGAGCATCATCATTGGCCATTTTTAATCCACTGATGGATGAAGACCTCACCAGAAACTTTCCAGTTCCTTCTATTTTGTGCAATGGCCATCCATTCCTTGCCCACAAACTCTTGAATTTCATCTTTCCATCTCCATTGTCTCCTCCCTGGTTTTCTTTTAGCTCCTCTTGGGTACCATTCTGTAATTTTCTTAGTCCATCTGTCATCATGTCGTCGAGCTATGTGTCCTGCCCAAGTCCATTTCAGTTCTTTAGTTTTGATAAGAATGTCCTTTACTTGAGTTTGCTGCCTAATTCATGTGTTTTTCTTTTTATCATGTGTTTTCTTCTTATTCAACGGTCTGATTTTTAATATAATTAGATCCATTCTTCTCTGTGTAGTTTTCAACTTTTCTTCCATTCTTTTGGTGAGTGCCCAAGTTTCACTTCCATGTCTAAGTTGTGGTGCGGAGTAGACATTGGTTCATTGTTTTACATTTCAGACAAATTGGGATATTGCTCCTCAGTATGTGACTATATTTCCTGAATGCTATCCATCCGAAATTTATTCTTCTTCTCTTGACTTCCAGCCATTTATCATTATTACAGCTAATGATTTGCTCAAGATATCTGAATCCACCTTTTCAATTTCTGCTCCTTCAATGATTATATCCCTTCCTGTGTCATACTTGTTCATCATTACTTTTGTTTTAACCTTATTCATCTTTACTCCAAAATTCTTACTAACTCTGCATAACTGAATAAGATTTTCCTCTAATTATTCGGGATTATGGCTTATGATCACAATGCCTTCTGCAAATCATAAGAGCAAGTAGAGGCTAAACTAGAAGTATTTGATCTTAGCATTCAGAATAATAATGTTTGTGTTACAGATGGTGCCGAGGAGATAACTGCAACTGAGAAAAATAATCAAATTGCCATCAATGAAGACATCTACAATGTAGATAGAAGGCATTCAAATAGTTCCAGAAATTAATGAAACTCTCAATAGGGTTAGAAGAATTGTAAGATTATTTAGAAAGTTGCCACCCAAGAATGAAATTTTACAAAATTATATGAAAACAGAGCATGATCGTGAAAAGATGTTAATTTTAGATTCCAAAACTTGCTGGAACAACTTATGGGTAATGCTTGAGTGGTTTTTAGAAATAAGAGCAGCAGCTGCCAAAGGCTTGATTGATATTAAAGAAAAGCAACCTCTAACTAATGAATAATTTGATACCCTTCATGATATTGTGTCAGTTCTGTAACCAGTAAAAATTGGTGCATAAACATTGTGCAATTTTTTTAGCTTCTATGAGTGTATTTGCTTTTATAATTGATGAGCTGCAAAAATCAGGATTTGCCAAGAAAATGAAAAACTCTTTGATACAGAGGATTAGCGAGAGAAGAAATGCTACTTTGTTTTGGGCTGATTCGGTATTTGAACTGAATGGGAAAAATGAAAAATATGAAAAATTTGAAATGGAATTGCACAGTTAGCAGACAAATTAGAAGCAGTAATAGAATCAGAGGCAAAACTATGCATCATTCAATGTTTTCACATCAGGTTCAGAGTTTAAACAAGTATTTGAAGCAAGAACTGTTATTATTTGAGACAACAGGGAACAGACTTCAAACATTATGAATTTATTTAATGCACGAAAACCATTCTACCAACTTCTGTTGAATCAGAAAGAGCTTTTTATGCAGCAGATTATTTATTACAAAGTTGAGAGCTCACTTTAGTCATAGATGTATCGATTGTTTATATATTTTAAGAAACTATTTTAAAAATCGACTCTTTAAATATTTAAAAAATATATTTAAAATAAAAATAATCTTTTTTAATTTGCAAATGCACTTAATTATAATTAAAGGAATATGATATTTTAACTTTTATTTGTCCCCTTGCTGGTGAATAACTTGATAAAAATTATGTTTAATAAATAGCAACCACTAATGGTGAATACAATTCAAGTATTACAATGTACAAATGGTTACCCAGGCATAAGTAATTAATTTTCCTAATTCTAAAAGGGTATCTTATCACTGAACAATAAGAAAATTGCCATTCTCTTAATATAACACCATTTCCTGGAGTTCCTGGAATTCCCAAGAAGAAGAAAGCTGTATAAAAAAAGAAACTCTGTCTAACATCATATACTATAGTGTTGTTCACATGCTTGGAATATAATCATGGGAAGAAATGAGAGCATTTTTGCTATGATCTGCAATGAAAATAATTTTATTATACTGGTGTTTGTCTATTAAAAATAAATTTAAATTGTCTATTTTAGTTCAACCGAACCACTTTTGTAAAGTTAATTTTCTGCCTAAAAATGGGTAAATTTGAATGAACAAAAAATATAATTTTGTAATATCTTTTACTGTTCTTTAAAATTCCATGAATTTTTATTTCTTTAATTGTTAATAATTTTATTTCAGACAATAGGAGCATCATTTGTCCTGAAAAACTGGGGGAACTATAATATTGCAATATGGGTAAGTATATATAATCAGTCCTTAAATGTGTATTTAACAGTCTCACGACTATCCATTCTTTAGTTTGAAGAACTAAATATTTGAGTGGATTTTTTACTAGACACTCTTTTGGAAAGACTTGAGTTTGAATCCCATTGTTGTACAAAAGAGAATCTTTTGTGGCCTTTTCAGATGTGACTGAATTGACTGGTCTCCAGCAGAAGTGTAGTTTTTCTTAGATTTGTTCATCCTGCAAAGCTAATCCAGCCATAACATACATCAGGGGCATATTTGAGGGGCATATATACCCTCCCTTAACCAAAATTTTGAAATTAAAGAAAAAGAATGCAGGAGGCAGTTCGCTTCTTTTTCTCTATTCTCTCAAGGGGTTTCAGTGTATGAAGAGCTAACTGAAAGACAATCTCCAGAAAAACCAATGATTTTGTTCAGTGGCATAACTATGGACTCGAGCTTGAAAGAGGCCCATGAAATTTGGAAGATAGATTCGTTTCTCAAGACAATTAATGAATTTCATTAATAAACGAGCATTTAAAATTAAATGTAACACATTCTTTGGCTGTGTTACATTTTAAAATTAATGTAACACACATTTTGACTGTGCCACGCTTATAATAAAAATAGTAGCAAATAAAAGATAGTTGTGAAATATTCAGAAAAACCAGTGCCCAAATATACGTATACATCACATCTGATTTTATTCTAGTGTTAATTTTATTTTACATTTTTTGTGTGTGTGGTACATTGATTGTTGTCGGAGAGCAATGTTTTATTTTACAATACACAAATTTGTCACATAACAGTCTAGCTATGGCCAGTGTTGTCGTTTTTAGTGCCTTAGATTTGGCTTTTTTTCCCCTTTCCTTTTTTTTTTTTGTTTATCTGAAACGAAAAAACTACAAGGACTAAGAATGAGTTATCAGTATGCTAACCAGAGACACATTTAAATTGCCGATCCTTTGATGACGTTCTGTTAGTGGTCGGTGCATTGTGAGGAATCCTTCGTGTAATTAGCGTTTATCCTGTGGTGTTCAGAGAGCGGATTAAGCAATGACAAGGAAGAGTGAAACGTCTACTTCAGTCACCCCAAAATTAGTGGGTCTCTATCAGACAAGTCTGTCCAACCTGTCACTCCAAAGCATGCAGTTTCATTAAATTTATGGTTTTGAGGTTCATTTGCCATTTTCATAACAACATTCTACCCTTGTCTATTGCTTTCTTTCAAAACAGCCAACAGGACTGGACTTTGTCGCTTTTAATACATTTTATAACCATTTTATATGTATCTTTTCTGTTTTCGCTTGTGGTGGGAAAATTTGTTACAAAGTTACTTGAAGTAGAAATTGGGGAAATGAGAATGGGAAACAAAACAAAAAAATTCCAGTCACAGATACAGTATTTTTATTTTGCTTTATTGGCAGAGAAAGAAAGTCCTGCAGCTGTTATCAAGCATTATGTACTATTCTGTGATTCTAAATTTTCAAGTGTAGTGATTTTACATTTTCAAGTTTCTCAGAGCATGAAAAAAATTCACCCATTACTATTACAACTGTTCTTTTCTAACCTGTGATAGAAAGGCTGAAAATGTAAGTAAATTTATTACTCCAGTTTTCATTAGTTTACATGATGGACCATTCACACATTTTGAATAATCCATGATGTCGGTGTTTGTCAAACGTTGACTATCCATTGTCCAGTTTTGATACTAATGCTACTCATTGCTGTAGATCTATTATTATTATTTTTTTTACTATTCTTTGCATTTTGTTACAAATTGACGGAACGATCTGTAATTTTGTTACTCTGGTGTTAGTAATTAAAATTTTTTTTTTTATTTTTTTATTGTTATTGAAAACCTGTTGATGGATCATTTACAGATTAGAGAAAGATATATGAATTTCAAAGTGTTATTTTTCTTGTGCTCACCTTTTTTATTTCCTTTTGCACTCAGTAAACAATGAATGTGCACCTCTGAATAGAGGTGTGCATTGATTTGCTTTATGTGCACAATGCAATGCCAACTTTTTAGTGATTCTGTAATAAGTGATTTTAAGAATGAATTTTCTCTTTATACTCTGGGATGACCACACGGTCAGAGGAGTTCACAAGGTAGGGAGAATACAAGAAATGGCACCGTATTTAGCAGTCACGGGCATGGGTGCGGGCAGAATATTTTGAAAGGGAATAAATTTTTCGTTCACCAAATTTTCGAATACATGCAATATTTGAATTAAGTCAAGTTTGACTGCTTTACATGTATAGGTGAGCCAATGTTTTGTGATTGGTGGGAGAAAGTACTTGTATTTTGAAAGAATGAATATGTATTGTTTTAACGTTTCAATAAATTAATGAAAATATTAAAAATTGTGTATTACTTCGAAATCTAAAGGCAGTGCACTTGCACCATGCTGCTGGCACCCAAGGTCACAGGCTTGAACCCTGGTCACTCAAGGTATGTGTACTTATGCGCCCTCATGCTTGATCACTCGGCTATGGTGGCCTTCATGTAAGTGAATTTATTATTCCAGTTTTCATAAGTTTACATGATAGACCATTCACAAATTATGAATGGTCTATGATGTCAGCGATCATCAAACGTTGTACAGTGTGCTATACTAATATATGTTACCCATTGTTCTAGATGTATTTTTATTTATTATTATTTTTTTACTATTCTTTGCATTTTGTTACAATTTGACAGAATGATTTGTAATTTTATAACTCTGATGTGATGTCAGTAATTTTTTTTATTGAAAATTTGTTGATGGGTCATTTACAGATCAGAGAAAGATATTATAATGAATTTCCACTAATCACTCAGAACTCTTCAACTTCCTTTTTTCAAATTTGACTTTCTGCAGTCTAATTTTCCTAATATGGCTTTTTATTAGGAAAGTTATGCTGGTTCACTTTTCAAATTACTGGAGTATCCTGCCCAAAACATTGATGCAGTAACTTAAATCATTTCCGCATGCAAATGACTGTTCTTAACAGAGTGTTGACGAAAACTTGGCCTTTTTCATTTGTGATGATTCAATTACTTTCAGTAGGTAACTAATTATTATTATTTTTTTTTCTCTTATGAATTTTCATATTAAACTAGTGTGTAATTTTGCCCCTTTTTGAAAATGAGCAAAAAATATAGTCAACACTTTCATGATCAATGGCTCAAAGATGCTAAATATAAATATTGTAAATTTATATTGTTTTTGTAAATATTGTAAATGCATGCTGACAACCAAATTAAGTGATATTGAAAGGCATTGTAATACAAATTAAGCACAAGAGAGCTGAAGAGCCCTTTCATATTCAGCATGAAAGAGAATTGCCATTCAAGAAATTGGCAATACAGAACATGCAACAGCAGAAAGCATTGTAGCATTTTTCATAGCTGTGCAGGGGGGGGGGGAATGGAGGTTTTGTGGGCCCCTTTTTAAGAAAAAAGAATGCAAAATTCTTTGTATTTTTCTTAAAGTTGGTGGCCACTCAAAGTTTGGGTGACGGAATCTCCAACACCACTCGACATGACAGTGTGACTGAGGGGAAGTCAGAATGGAAAGAGACAGCGTGTGAACCGATTGTGGTTAAAATAACTTACTTTTGCAAATCTTACAAAGACATGTGACCATTGGAACATATAGCTAGGACCCCTGCCAGGACTTTGGATGTACTTCTATTGTTTTCTTCTTTTATAATTTTCTTATATATTTCATAAACTTGTTTGTTCCATCTGTTATATTGCCAAATGTTTGGAAATAATATATTATTGTAATTTTTTTGTGATTAATATTCACATGCTTTCCTAAATAAAGATAATCAATAAAACATTATTTATGTGCATGTATAAGTGCAGTCTATCTAAAAAAAATGTTCAAACACCTGGTCGCCAGCTCCCCCTTACGATGATACCTGGATACGCCACTGGCATACATGTGATATACAGCTATTCACAGTGTCTCACAGCCTGAGTTAATTTGCCACTGACCCAAACAGCTAAACTCAATTCTTTGATATTTCAAGATACAGTCAACCTTCACTTTAATGGACAGTACCCAGTAAACTAAACTTTTCATTTCTATGGAACCTGATGATGTAACTGCCTCAATCTATCAATTAAAATATTTCACAATAAAGCAGGGAGCCCAGATTTTTTCTTATTGTTACTGAATTGCTATTGAGACCTTTCAGACTCTGAATAAGTTAAACAGTTTCCACTGCCAACACAGTGAAATTTCAGGCACTTCAACTCCACACATTAAATGCTGTAGAATACATTATTGCATGCTTAAATGTTTTTGATTTCATAGTACAGCACTTTTTCATAACTTTGAAGCAACTTCAGCAACTACATATATATTTCTTTTGAATTTGAGCAGCAGTAAGATTTAGCAGACATGCATACCACCACAGTGTTCATTAATACTTGGTTGTATTGTATTCTGCTCTTAGTATATTTTTAAAATTGACCAGACCGCACACACGTGTGTGTATTGATGTTGGTGAAGGCTCAAAGTTAGGAATGGCTGAGATAAGATTATGGTTTTCAAATGTGGCAATCAGTTTTTGAGTGTCTGCAAGGAAGAATGGATAAGAATTGAGATCTTTCTGACTTAGAATGTAGAACAGTTGTGGTTAATATGCAGGTGCCATTATCTTGACAACAGCCAATGTGGTTAAGTGCTCCTATTCTATGGTGTCACAAGTCTACCATGACTAGCTGAACAGTGGTCAAACAACTAACCAAAGATCACACAGATGGCCACGTATGGTTGATGCCCTTGGTGAACATTGTGTTGTGTGATGTCTCATGACACAGTACAGTAACCTAGCTAACTACCCAGTACAACATTGGAATAGCAAGCCAATATCCACATGGGCACCCATGCTCGTTGTGAGACACAAGAAACTATGCAAGGCACAGTTTCTTGTGGCAAATCAGCACCGCCAACTTTGAAATTTCTAACTTGGTCTGATGAATCCCATTTCCAACTCTGTTATGCTGATGGGCATAGCCAAATTTGAAGAAAACATGAGTTTGTGACACTTGGTTACACTGTTGGTGTTTGATAGACTGGAGACAGTGGTGTTGTGGTTTGAGGACCTTTCTCTGATGACTGTTAATCAACGGCTCTATGGGACCTACCTTTCTATTGTTGGCAACCCAGTACACCCCTTTGTGGTGATAATGTGTCCAGACATTTCTGGCATCTATCAATAAGACATGCACCATGCCATAAGGCCAGGTAGGTTGCTGACTGGTTTCAGGGATGTTATAATGAACTCTTCATGCGCAGGATTGGAGGCTTTGGCTACCCAGATCATCTGATCTGAACCCAGTAGAGCATGTTCGGGACCGATTGAAAAAGGACATTTCGGTCTATTACCACCCTTGTCAATTTGCTGGTATTACTGAACATGTGCAACACATTAGCATTAGTTGAGGCATATGATGCAAGAAAGCAAGCTTAAACAGCATTATCAAAAAAAAAAAAAAAAAAACCCTACCCATTTTACCCATCTGGTCACTCCAAATGTTTGTCTAGTTCAGTCTTAAATTTATTTAAGCGATCAACTTCCACAACAACAGATGGAAGTCTGTTCCAGCAATCAGCTACCCACTGGCTAAAGGCAAACTTCAGCACATCTATTCTGCAACTGTCTTTCCTCAATTTGAATTTATACCCTCCTCAGGTTCTTAGTCTGAGCAAGCAGAGGAATCCCATCAGCATTGTGCCTGCTCAAACCATTCCAAGCTTATACACCTCAATTAGATCATCTCGCAGGTGCCTAGTCTCCCAGGCGCCTCCGTAGCCAGGTGGGAAGGAGCAGCAGTGCATAGCACACGCTTCTTGATTAGACCGGGGTTCGAGTCCATCACTACCAAATACGGAGGATGCGGAAAGGTCAGGGAATGACCACCGCATATCCTGGAGCAATATGGCCTTAGTTGCTAATGCTCCTAAAAACCAAATAACAAACAAACAAGCCTAGTCTCCAGATGCTGCAACTTGCAGAACTTAGGCCTTTCTTGGTAAGAGCACCCCTTTGTTCCTCTTGCCAATCTTGTTGCCCTTCTCTGTCTAGCAACTCTACATCCTTCCTAAAATGAGGCCTCCAGACCTGTATGCAGTACTCAAGGTGTGGCCTGACCATTGCCTTATACAAGGGGATAATCAGCTCCTTGTCTCTGCAAGCAAAATTCCTATATATCATGGACAATACTCCATGGCCTGCTCTGGTACCCTGTCTGCACTGCTCGGAGAACTTCATATCTGACTGCACAAGTGTTGTACCATACATTTGGTATGTTTCTCTTGGGTTACTGCTACCCATATGCATTACTTTGCATTTGCCAATATTCAACTTCAGTTGCCACTTCTAAGCCCAACTGCCTAATTTTTCTAGCTCCTGTTGCAGTAGCATACTGTCTTTCTGAAAAAACATGCATACTGAATATATGCATATGTTTTTCATTAAAAAACATACACATGGGTAGCATTACCACAGAGCACCCTGCAACACTTGAGTCCATGCCAAGATGTGTACAGGCTGTATTGTGGGCAAAAGGGGAATCCCCACAATCTATCATGTATATATTGCTAATGCAAAGCCAATTCAGTGTATATTTCCATTTTCTCAATTATCAGATTGAACAATTCTTGCCATTCTTTGCATCTGATATGGCTAGTGTGTGTGTGTGAAACTGCCAGTGTATTTTGGAAATTATATTATTATTATTAATAATAATAATTATTATTATCTGTTTATTTCTCTTCCGAGATTTTCAAATGTTTCATAAACAGCATATGGCTTAGAGGGTGTGGTTACATGATTTCAAAATTTATAAACTTATTTACAAAATTGAGGGGGAAAATCATAAAATGTAGAACATGAGATCAGAGCAATATGGCCTTAGTTGCTAATGCTCCTAAAAACAAATAACAAACAAACAACAGAACATGAGATTATTAAATTATTGTTCTTGTTATATTTGAACCTACTAGTACAAAGTCCCTAATATTTCTTTCCCATATACACTGGTGTTCAAAGAAAGAGCATCACCCCTTAAAATTGTAATTGCGTCCGAATAATGTAAGTAATGGCAATATTTCTTACAAATTGCATCAGATAAGATTGATAATGAAGGTGGTGACATAATATTGCATCAGCTGCTACTTTCAGCTATATAAGCACAATATGCAAGAGTTGCAGTCATTCCTTGCTTGTGTCAGGATGGCGAGTTATGTGCAGTTGATGGCACGAAGAAAGAATGCTATTGTTGCTTTACGTGAGAAAGGATGTTCTTCCTGTCACTTTGCATATAGAGTGTCTTGTAATCAGTCAACAGTGAGTAGATTTCTTTCCAAAATCAAGAATACTGGTTCTGCTGATAGGAAAAAAGGAACTGGACGCAAATGAGTCTCTACGCCAAAACAGAACTATGTTTTGAAGCCCTTATGTCTTAAAAACTGTAAAGCTTCTTTGTCTAAGCTGAAAAGAGAATGTGAAGAACATACAGGAGTGGTAGCAAGTGCAGTAACAGTCAGAAGACGCCTCTTCAAAAATGGACTTGTAGCCCGTAATCCTTAAAAGAAGCCTCTCCTCACACAAATGAAAAAGGCCCAATTAATTTGGTGTAAGGAGCATGTCAAATCGACCCCCGAGCGGTGGAAGTCAGTTATTTTCTCGGATGAAAAGAAATTCAGCCTGCATGGCTCTGATGGGAGATAAACGAGGTGAAGAATACCATCCAAACTGTATGGTGTCTACAGTGATATTTTTCTACCACCCAAATGATATAGGGGTGCATTTTGTATGTGGAGTAGGTCACCTGCAGTTTATAAAAGGTTCTGTAAATGCCAATGGATACTTGGCTATATTGGAAGGCAAATTGCTGCCAACCATTAGAGACCATTTCACCCTGCCAAGTAACTGCATCTTTCAGGACGACTCTGCTTCTTGTCGTCGGGCAAAAAGTGTAAGTAGGCACTTCTGTAGTTAGGCACCTCCGTAGCCAGGTGGGAAGGAGCAGCAGTGCATAGCACACGCTTCTTGATTAGACCAGGGTTCGAGCCCGTCACCACCAAATACGGAGGATGCGGAAAGGTCAGGGAATGACCATCGCATATCCTGGAGCAATATGCCTTAGTTGCTAATGCTCCTAAAAACCAAATAATAACAACAACAACAACAACTCTTGTATATTAATGACCTTCTTCCATTGACTGGAAATCAATGAACAGCCTTATCACATTTATTGGAAAACCAAGGTTTAGATAAAGGACGAGATTTTAAAGTGGAGTGTGGAATAAAGGAGTTCATTCCTGCAAGAATAATTTCACTGACACGATCTGAGCAAACGTTGACATCAGAAGTTTTGAAACAGTAATCCGATGAAGGAAAAGAAGAAAAGAAGTCTCGCAGGTCATCCCATTTTGCATTCTTGCAATGCCAAACAATACAAGGTTGGGAATAGCCATGACATAAAGGCTCCATTGGAGAAGAGACAATCACCAAGTTGTGTTCTGAGGTGCCTAAAGGATCTCTCACTTCGACCGTGTACTTAGAAGGGTTGTTTGTGAGAAAAAGATCAAACGTATTGACTGTATGGTTAGGATCGTCTGGTATTCTTGTAGGTAAATGAACAATCTGTGCAAGGTCATTAGTAATTGCAAAAGCCTCAGCATCTCGACCAGCTGGGTTAGTGTGACTAGAAAACGGAAGCTAGCTGGAGTCGTGAACATTAATATCACCAAGGAAAATTACCTCACTGTTAGGAAAGTTGGACTGGAGAAAGTCAAGTTGCAAAGAGAGGAAGTCAAAGAGCTCCAAGTGATTAGTGGAGTTGGGAGAAAGGTAGAGACAACAGATGAATTTGACACAATGAGGTAGAGAGATTTTAAGCCAGAGAAGATCGAAAAGAGGAGATTCAAATTACCAACTCTCTGACAGGGAATATCAGAACGGACATATGCACAAGTACTACCTTTGAGGTGAAAGGAATCATACAGCGAATAATTTGGGCATCTGAGATGAGCAGTAGTTGAATCAACCAATAACTGAGATTCTGTCAGAAAAAGCACATGGGGTTTGGCAGACTGCAAGTGGAAATGGACATCATTGAAATTAGAATTGAGACCACATATATTTGTGAAATGAAGTAGGAAGTGTTTGGTAGGTTTAGATCTTTTCGCAAATAAACTTACTCTGTTAGTTTGACAATTCAAGGTGTATTCAAAAGTAAGAAATAGTGGGGGGGGGGACATGCTGTATAAAGTAATGAAATTTTTGGATATGGCGTACACATGGTAAGAATATACCCAGATCCTTGACATAACATGGCCTTGACAATGCTCCCCGCATACACACTACTCGGACTCTCTCCAGTCACTATCTGGCAGAATAGAGGTAGCAAGATTATACACTTGCTGATCCAGAAGGCCTCCTAGACAGTTACCAATAGGTTCGGTCTGGTGTACTAACTAGCGGCCGGCCTGCGAACACCGTTTTAGAGCTGTACCTTCGAAATGTTAGGAATATTGGATCTCGCCACGATGTTCATCATAACCTCAAAAGTCATCACTCATACTGCATGATGCCAACAAACCAAGGTTTGTGACATTGAAAGAACAAATCACTTAAAATGGAAATGTGCAGGTCACATATCAAGAATAACTGACAATAGATGGACCAAATGAATTTTGGAATGGATACTGTTTTACTCTAAATGTCCAAGAAAAAGACCAAGGATGAGGAGGATCAATGAAATTGTGAAATTTGCTGGTATACAATGGCAACAGAAAATACAAGACTGCAGTTGCTGGAAAGTTTTTGAGGAGGCCATCATTCTGTAGTCGATCGATAATGGCTGAAGATGATGATGATATATTAATACACTGGAACTGCATAAGCTTACACAGCATTTCTGATTAGCTGAATTATTTACTTGTCCATATCAATCCAGTAAGTGTTTGGCAACTGGAAGTTTCTCCTAGAGTTACAAATTACAACATGTATAGAATGACAAAAGTTCAGCTTGTCTTCCTACTCGTGGAAAGATAGTCTTCCTCATTAAATCTACCTTGCATTCCAAACACTTGCATTTGCAGAAATTTTATTACAAATTATGACAGAAAGTGCAATAGGAATATCATTTATCTGGTATCAAATTATATTCCGACATCTTATCCATATTCCCATGTAGAACCTGATAACCTTATCACACAACTCCTGAATCCTGAATGTCTGTCCGCCTAGTCATTTCAGCAGACACCATCCCTTGTTCGGATCATCTGTAGAAACAAGGGGCCAACTGATTGGGGAAGTTCTGGATAATCATAACTTAACTCTTAAATTCTGGCTCGCCACCTTATATTCACTTACCTATAGGTTCCATTTCTACTATAGACCTATCTGTTTTTTAATGCATGGGATTGTCAGTTTCCATCTACTTCAGACACAATTTGCCCCATATGCTGAATGATAAAGTGAACCAGTATATGTGTGGAATCAACCCATTGATGTGACTATTTGCATTAATAATCACACGAAAGTGAAACAAAAATATACGGGCAAGAGACTCCATCTGTGTCAAGTGTATTTTATAGTACATTTACAGCTATTGGGCAGTGTATGAAAATTACAAATTTTAGAGTTAAAAAGCATGTGCTGTTGCTTACAAGCAACTCAGTCAGCATGGGAGTGAACATAGCCAATATAGGACTATATTCCCAATGAGAAATATCCCAAAACTTTCATCAAAAAGGAATCAGAGACCATGATGATCCCTAATGGCCTAGGTGTGATCATGGTCTTCAGTTTTGTACAGTCCATTGGTAACTCTTGTGCTGGTTTATCAAATGCATTAAAGGTTACAATTAAATTGTAACTGTTTTATTGCAGCTGCTTCTGACCATGGTAGCTGTCCAGTATAGTATAAATGAAAATTTATTTCCACTCTGCACAAGAATGCAGTGATTATCAGCAGAGGAATGATGATTACATGACAATACAATACTGGGTAGATAGCTCTTTCTATTCCTCACAATTTTTTTTGTGCATTTCTTGCAGTAAGGGCACTGTTCTGGCCTAATTCTGTCACTGCAATCGCATATTAACTGTGAGATATTAACTTAATTAACTTAAGCCAAGAAAGGCTTAAGTTCTGCAAATTGCAGCTTCTGGAGACTAGGCACATGCGAGGTGATCTAAGTGAGGTGTATAAGACCTTGAATGGTTTGAGCAAGCTCAATGATTCTTCCTCTTGCTCAGATTACTTACTTGAGGGGACATAAATTCAAATTGAGGAAAGGCAATTGTAGAATAGATGTGTGGAAATTTGCCTTTAGCCAGAGGGTAAAATGGGAAGGTTTTTTTTGGCTGATGCTATATAAGCTTGCTTTCTTGCATCATATGCCTCTACTAATGCTAATATTTCTATCCTATAATATCCTAACTGTGAATACAAGTACACTGAAGGCAGTTGGAATGAAAATTGCTCTTATGCTAAACTGGCAATAAACTGTGTGCTTGAAATCATTTCATGTTCCCTACTGCCACCAAGATTAGGTGAAAAACTAAATGTGATTCATGTTACCAATGGTACTGGCCCCTGGCTTAACAAGAGAAGAATAAAAGCATTGAATGGAAAATTTCTGTTTGTTGACCTTTTCAATAATTTGTTGCATTTCAATCTTTTCCATCATGAAGGGATTCAGTATGGTGAGAATAAAAATAATACTACTTTAATTCTAGAATATAAATCATTTATGAACATTTCCAGTATAAAAACAAACCATATAAAATGAATGACTGAAATATATAAAAGATACAGACACCAGACAAAAAAATTAGTTGGCTGTGTAATTTTTCAATTAAAATGGGCAACCCCTCCTTTAGCACAAATCACTTCATGAATTCTTGTCCATCCAGAACCCTTAAACAGTTTATATAAATATTTGGCCACTGAAAACAGTTTGAGCCTATAATTTGTTCAGGTTTCATAAATGCTATTGATATTTTCACTTTTTGTATCTTGTGCTAGTTTAAAATAGTAGAGGCTTTGTGAAGTGAACAGTTGCCATCCTAGGATACAGAAGTATAAATCATGAGTGTACCTCAACTGTGCAGCAAAAGGCATAAGCTGATCATCAAGAATATTTGTATTAGCCAGCCTGTTAAATCATAAGTGGTTATTCAAGTAGGGATCTCAATTTTTAATAGTTAAAATATCAGCAAATCATCATCGACCTATGCCAGCTTAGATGACACCTTGTACACCATCTGAGTGAAATGTCTCACTGCTTTTACTGTGAACTCATGTGCCTGGTGTCATTAAAGTATAGACAAAATTTGAATTTATCAGACCACATCACAGCTTTGCAATTTTCAACAGTCTAGTTTTTATTGCCTGTTAGATGTTATTAGCCAATTTTTTTTCACAAATAGCTGTCAACATTGGTCTTTTTTTGAGGGACCCCACTCCATATATCCATATTGTTGTTATGCAATTCTCTTTGCAGTGTTTTCTCAGAAATTGGCTGATGAGATCCTCTGTTAACTGTTTGCCGCATTTCTTGTCTTGTCTGATATTGTTTTTCATTTATTAAACTTTATATTCGTTGCTGATCGTGATCACTTAGGGCAGACTTTTGGCCAGAATTCTGTTGCAGATTTTTTCTAGTTGATTTTGAAGTGCACCATTCTTTAAACTCCTATTACTGATTTTTCTGAAAAACCAGCAAATTTGGATACTTCTTTAACAGGATGTCCTTTTGACCTGCCAAATGCTACTGCTCCTTTTTGCCACTCACTAACATCTTTTCTGCTGACTGGCATTATTAGAGCATCATGCCTGCTATACCTGTAAATATAGAAAATAGATTAATATTATACTCTAATTTCATTGCAGGAAGCATAGAAGGTACACATGTTCAATCTTTTATATGTGCTAAAAGAAGTGACTAATTTTTTTTTTTGTTCAGTCACTTCATAAACATATTTCTTTATTAAATTGCAGTCCGGTGTTGAAGAACAAAAATTGACTTAATTTTTCCCACTCTTTTGTGTTATCCTTGGGGCACATGATACATGATGTGAATACATACTAAGTTCATGTACTGATTGATAGTAAATTTCAAATTCCATAGCGTTTTTTTTTTATTGTTATTATGTTATTTTATTTACAGGATACTGCAGGAGAAGAAAAGTATTGTGGTCTCAGTTCCTATTACTGTCGCAATGCTGCTGCTGCTATTTTAGCCTTTGACCTCACTAAATATAAAACATTTGAAACACTAAGGTAAGAATTAACATATTTATACTGGTTTCTGTGCTTTCTTGTTCATATCCAGTAAATGAAGCAATCTTTAACACAATATATATATATATATATATAATTATTCTTTTGTATTATGATGGTTCAATTCGCATTTTATTTTTAATATTCTGTTATAGTAGTTTTATTTCATTTCTTTCTAGCTTTTTCTGTTGTCCCAGTAGCTGTTTTAGCAATGCATGGGTACAAACAGAGTACCTATTATTATTCTTTTGTATTATCATTCTATTGTGGTTTAATTCGTCTTTGTTCATCATTAATGTCATTGTTTTTCGCCATGATGGCTAATTAAACATTGTCCGTGCCGGTGTTTTTTACCTATAGATATTATAGTTAATACATTACTGGTCTTTAAGCTAGCCTATTCTCGGTTATCTTAATTACCCGTGGCCTATACATTTAGGATTTTGCAACTTGTTGTGCATTGCTAAAGAAATTTTCATAACACTTATTGATGAAAAACTGTAGCAATAGGCAAATTATCAATATTATTTTATAACTATATCTATAATTTATACATTTTTGTATTACATCACATGGACGTCAATCCCCTACTTCATCGGAGGCTTTGAGTGGATTGACGGCCCATTCAATGTAATGCATTTTTTACTTACCCGTTTCTGTTTGCATCTATCACAGCTTTGCTATTAAATTAATTCTAAATTCCAAGGTTCTTTTTGAATTTTTTTGGACTTATGTTTATCTTATTCTTCTTAATTGTTGTTAGTTAAATTAGTATTATTTATTATGAATTAAATTAATTCTTTATAATCTCTACAGCAACTGTGATAGAATACACAAAGCCCTACGGGTAAGTTTTTTTGTATTGCAATACTATTACTTACTTGATGTGTTCCAGTGGAGGTCAAAGAGTCGAAAAGGGATAAATTTCCTGCCTTTAACTTGTTTTAAGGATGGCTATTTTTATGGCGCAGTCGCATTAACGTTTTACTGTGTGCCGATGGTGTATTGGCCGAAGTCCCCGATTTTCAGGCCAATGTCTATTGTGGGTTTTGTTGTTGATTCGATGAATTTATTTATTTATTTGTGTATTTACATTATTTTTACATTTGTTTTATGCCTTACCTCGGACAGTGCCGGTACCGCTTTTCCAAGGCGTAACAGCACTTATTTGTCCAGAGCAGAGGCAAAGCCCTATACATATATACAGCCTCTTACTATGGGGGGGGGGTCAATTTTGGCAATAGGTCGTAGTGCAGTCAGGCGACGAGCCTCGCCTGAGTGCAATAAACCTAGTAAATAAGGGGATACTCTTCTGAGTAATTACTATTTTATTTTTATTTTTAGTTGGTTTTTGATAAATGTATATGGGTCTACATTGGGGTGGTGTTTTCTAATATTTGCGTATATGGCAGTTTTTATGTGATATTTTCTAATATTTGCGTATATGGCAGTTTTTATGTGATATTTTCTAATATTTGCATATATGGCAGTTTCCATCTATCCAGGATGGGATCTATCCAGGTATATTAAAGGAGGCAGCAAAGGAAGTAAGCAAACCCTTAGCCATAATTATGCGAGCTTCCTTGGACTCAGGCATGTACCCATAGACTGGAGATGTGTAAATGTGGCCCCAATTCACAAAGGAAGATCAAAGGGTGACAAGTAATTACAGACTTGTTAGTTTAACTTCTGTTCCAGGAAAATTAATGGAGACAATGGTTAAAGAAGCACTGCAGGATCATTGAGACAAAACTTCAGTTATAGTTTGGACACAGCATGGGGTTTGTTAAGGGGAAGTCTTGTCTGACCAATTTGATTGGATACTATGATGTGGTCACAAAGGAACTGGATGCACAAAATAATTTTGATATCATATACTTGGATCTTAGAAAGGATTTTGATATGGTTGCTCATGGAAGACTGCTGTACAAATTGGAGCATTGTGGCACTGGGGGCAAATTGATTCTCTGGATAGATCGTTGAGTGGAAGAATACAGAGTAGTAATCAATGGACACTGTTCTTCGTGGACTAACATTATTAGTGGAGTCGCCCAGGGTTCAGTGTTGGGTTGACTGTTGTTTTCTATATTTATTATCGATATTGATGAAGGTATATCAGGCTTAATGTCTAAGTTTGCAGGTGATACGAAGGTTGTTAAAGACAGTACACTGCTGCAATAGGAGCTAGAAAAGTTGAGCAGATGGGCTGAGAGGTGGCAACCGAAGCTTAACATTGACAAATGTAAAGTACTGCATATGGGTAGCAGTAACCCCAGAGTAATGTATCAACTATGTGGTACTACACAGAGTGGTAGAGAATGAAAAGGACCTGGGGGTAATTGTGCAGTCAGATATGAAGTTTTCTGAGCAATGCAGAGGCGCTGCACTGCTCATGGTGTCTTGTTAATGATATACAGGAATTTTTCTAGCAGGGATAAGGAGGTGATTATCCCCTTGTATAAGGCAATGGTTAGGCCACACCTTGAGTACTGTATACAGGTCTGGAGGCCTCATTTTTGGAAGGATGTAGAGCTGCTGGAACGAGCTTAAGTTTTGTAAATTACAGTGTCTCCAGACACTGTAATTTTGCAAATTACAGTGTCTGGAGACTAGGCACCTGCGAGGTAATCTGATTGAGGTGTATAAGGCCTTGAATGGTTTTAGCAAGCTCAGTGCCGATGGGTTTCTTCCTCTTGCCAAAATTAATTTCCTGAGGGGACATCAATTCAAATTGAGGAAAGACAGTTGTAGAATAGATGTGCAGAAATTTGCCTTTAGCCAGCGGGTGATTGATTGCTGGAACAAATTTCATCTATCTTTATAGAAGTTGACAGCTTAAATAAATTCAAGGTAGAACTAGACAAACATTTGGAGCCAATGGATGGATGAAATGGGAAGGTTTTTTTTTTTTTTTTTTCCTTTTTCTTTCTGGCTGATAAGTAGCCTAGTGGTCAGGTGCGTGGGTGCATAAGTACACTTGCCTTGAGTGACTGGGGTTCAAGCCCGTGACTGCTGAATAACTGCCGGTGCTGTTTCTTGTATTCTGTCTATCTTGTGAACTCCTCTGACCGTTTGGTCATCCCAGAGTATAAACAGAAAATTTATTTATTTATATGCCTCTATTAATGCTAATTTATATCCTTCATTTCCTATAGGTTAAGTGTGTGAAGTGAAATATAGTAGGAGCATTACTAATTGCTTGGGTTACATTTCTGAAGATCACTGTGACAAGCAAATCCTACTGGTCTACTAATGGGTTTACTATTGGACCAGTATAATACTTTAATTCCTCATGTTACACTAATAATCCTTAAGATTAGCATAATACAAGGAAGCACTGTATCCAACTCAAAACCATCAAATTCGGATGTTAAAAATCTACAGATTATTCTGTTGGTCTAAAATTAAACCAATTGAGCCCTTCAAAAAATTTTGTTCAGTTTTTGAATCAACAGTTAGGTTGAGTGCAATGGTCTGAACTTAAATGACTGATAACTAATATGGCAGATGTGTCTTGCTGCACACCCTAGGGTAGGGAAAATCTCTCTAGGAATCTATAGGAAGTTTGTTGCCTAGACTGTTCATGCCCCCTTCTTTCACTCCCATTTGTTTACCAATTTCCATCCTCTTTTGACCCCCTTCCTCCACTTTTCATAACATTTAAATCATTATTGCTTAGTTCCTATTATGTTTTTTGGAAATAAAAAAAGTATAAAACATGAATAAATATAAAAAAAAAGCATTTTAACATTTAGTGGTCTCTCTTGATTGTGCAGGTCTGTTCATCCCTTGAACATCATTACTATTCAGCTGTTATTAATCTGGAGGTGGCAGGTTACCTGACAGGTGCCCAACTTCCTTTTGAGTTTCTTTTTAATTCATTACATTCTTTTTAATTCATTACAGATCATTACATTCTCTGCTACCATATTGAAAATTCATCTGTCATTAACCACTTCTGGCCATAATTTTTGCTAACATGTATTAATGGTAAATTCCTTTACCTCTTCAACCGACTCCTTTATGTTGATCAGGCAATCAGCAATGTTATAATTTTTCCAACATTGGCACATGATTAAGCTTGAATCCTTCTCCATTTTAGTTAGCAAGCCGGTGAATTTTCTTCTGATGTAATAACTTTTAAAAGCTGCATTCACACCTTGGTCTAGTAGTTGCAAAAAAAGTAATGTTGTGTTTGATAGCACAAATAAAATTTTGATGTCTGGATGTCCCGGGGCATTATCAATTATAAGAAGAACTTTAAATGGCAATGATTTCAAAGCTAAGTAAAGTTTTACTTCATGTAGAAAGTAATCACGGAACCATTGTGTAAAATGAGAATCATTATCCAGCTTTTTGATTTGATTTCCAATAAATTGGGAGCTGTTGTTTATTCTGCCCATTTAATGTGTGTAGATTCAGTGATTTGTAAACAACCATTGGTCAGATTGTGTAGCTGTTTTCGTTAACATAAAACAACAGCGTAAGCCTGTCCTTGGCAGCCTTAAATCCAGGAGCAGATTTTTCATGTTTTGCTAGCTAAGTTCTGGAAGGCATTCTCTTCCAAAACAAGCTGCTTGCGTCGGCATTAAACACTTGCTCAGGTAGATATCCTTTATCCATAATTAACTTTTAATTTTTTGGAAAACTTTCTGTGGCCACAAAATCTGCCGTTGAAGATTCACCCACAAGCTTTACGTTGTGTAGGTTTAAATGTTGTTTTAAATTTTCGGATCAGCCTTTGTTGGCTAAAAAACTTGCCACTGGAGCTTTTGTCAGATTCGCTAAAGTATTCTTATAGTTTTATTGCATTTTCATGTATGATAAGCAAGCTTAACAGAACTTTTTTCTGCTTTTGATTTTTAATTCAAATATTTAATACCTTTTCCATTTTAATGTTGCGTGTTATGGTGGATATTTTTACTGCAATAGGTGCACTCTCAGGAACACTGTCTGTCATCTTTTCGTCTGATTTTTTTTTTTAATGAATCAGACAGTGCATTCATTTATTTTATAATGGTTTGCAACTGAAACTAAATTCCCTCCTTTTGAAAGTTATCTAATCACTCAATCTTGCTTGATAAAGTCATCACCTTCTTTGATTTTTTAAAAATTCCCTTTTTTCTAAAACTCATTTTTTAGAAAATTAAGCTGTCAAATGGTAAAAACAAGATAGATGTGCACTCCCACTAGAAATGCATAACACAAACTGACAATTTCATACTTGATCAACATTAGTCGCATTCACACTTGAATTAACATTAGTTACACCCACACTTGGTCGTGACTGTAGATCACGGCACGTTAACATTGACATTTTATGCTCATGAAATGTGACCACAAATAAGTGAAACAATGAATAGCGAATGATGACTGCATTATATATATTTGATATTATTAGTCAATTATGTTTTCTAGTTTATTTCAAATTTAGCATGCTTCATAAGTGAAAATAGAAATGACACATGTTGCTTATGTCCCCTCTTTAGAGAATATTAAGTTGTGTTTTTGTCTAGTGAAAACAGTAAATCTTTCAAAAACAACTAGAGTAAGAATATAGATATTTATTGAATTAGTAGGAGAAGAAAAACAAATAACCTGAAAATATAAACAAACAGTGTTGGCACTTTTCTGGTGCAAAACCACCACTTTGCTTATTGTACGAAGTGGAGAAACCTATGTTTAGTCTCCAGTCTGGCAAAGTTCCGGCAATGGCCATCTCTTCCATCATGCAGTATGATTGATGTCTTTTGAGGTTACAATGGGCATCATGGCAAGATCCAATCTTCCTTATATTTCGAGGATATAGTTTTAAAATGGTGTTTGCAGGCCAGCCACTAGATATTCCACCAGAACAAACCTATTTGTAACTCTGTAGTCAGCATCCAGATCACCTAGTTTATAATCTCGCTGACTCCACTACTCTAGATAGTGAATGGTGGGAGACCAAGTAGTGTGTATGGGGGGGGGGTATTGTCAAGGCCATGTTATGTCAAGGAGCTAGGTGTGTGTGTGAGTGCCCTATCCAAAACTTTCATTACTTCGTACAACATGTCTCCCTTGTCTGTTTTTAATTTACAACTGAATACATCACGAATAGTTAAACTAATAGAACTTAACTGCAAAAAGACCTTTCTCATCCATTTCTTAATTACATATGGTCTCATTTCCAATCTGAATGATGTCCATTTCCATTTATAGTCTACCAAACCGACCTACTTTTTTTCTGACAGAATCCCAATTATTGGTTGCCTCAACCACTGCTCATCTCAGTTGTCTTAATTATTCGCTGTATGATTCCTTTCGCTTCAAAGGTGTACTTGTGCATATGTCTGCTTTGATATTTCATATTAAAGACTTAATAATTTGGAATTTCTTCTTTTCGATCTTCTCTGATTTAAAATCTTTCTATTCCATTCTGTCAAATTCATCTACTGCTTCTATTGTTCACCCAACTCCACTAATCATTTGGAACTCTTTTACTTCTCTTTGAAATTTGACTTTCTTCTGTCCAACGTTCCTAACAGTGAAGTAATTTCCTTTGGCAATTGTAATGTTCACAACTCCAGCTGGTTGAAATGCTAATGATTTTGCAATTAATAATGATCTTGCATGCATTGTTTATATAACTACCAGAAAACCAGACAATCCTAACCACACACCCAACACTCTTCATCTTTTTGCTCATGAACTATCCTTCCAAAGAAGTTAGTCAAGGTGAATAGTCCTCTAGGCATCCACCTCAGATCACAACTCGGTGATGGTCTCTTTTCCTATGGAGCCTTTCTCTCATGGCCATTGTTTGGCATTACAAGAATGGATGATCTATGAGATTTCTGTTCTTCTCTTCCTCAGGTGGATTACTGTTTTAAATTTTCTGATGTCAATGTTTGCGCAGATTGTGTCAGCGAAATTATTTTTGTAGGGATGACATTCTTTATTTCCTGTAATTAAAACAGTTTGAAAGAAATATTTGACATTTGTAATGGCATGGCATAACCTAACAAAAACTGTATAATTTGAATTCTATCATTTGACATTATTTCCCAGAGTTGAAGATTATTGGTTGAAAATGACTCATAACCATGGTAATCAGTGCGTAAGAGTGAAATAATGACACGTAATGGACTTTAATCACTTATAAGTTTATCAAGTGGAAATCTGCTGTACACCAATGGAAACAGTGAAAGGAGTGAAGGTGGAGTTGGGTTTCTGGTCCATAAAGATTTTAAAAACAACATTTTGGAATTCAAAAGTACATCACCAAGGGTGTCAAGACTAATACTCAAGATTTCTAAGAGGTACAAGCTAAAGATTATAATGATTTATGCACCAACATCGAGCTATGATGATGAAGAGGTTGAAGAAATGTACACCGAAATTGAGAGTCTTCTAGATGAGCAGAAAACCCACTATTATTATGGGGGACTTCAATGCTAAGGTTGGAAAAAGGCAAAACAGCGCAAAAAGAGGAACTATAGGAAATTTTGGAATTGGTGAAAGAAATAAAAGAGGTGAAAGACTTGTGGAATTTGCAGAATCTCAAGGAATGTCAGTAATGAACACTTTTTTCAAGAAAAGGGTGAACAGAAAGTGGACATGGAAGAGTCCAAATGGATTAACAACTAATGAAATTGACTTCATCCTCACTAACAGAAGATATATTGTGAATGATGTTACCGTCCTGAATAAGGTAAATGTTGGAAGTGATCACAGAATGGTAAGATGTACACTTGATATAGATGTAGGAAAGGAAAGGAAAAAACTGACTCGAGTAAATAATACAAAGGTCTTTGAAATAACAGAGGAGGAGAAAAAGCAGTATGTACTGGAACTTAAGAA
Organism: Mastigoproctus giganteus; assembly: GCF_048544385.1. Taxonomy (NCBI): domain Eukaryota; kingdom Metazoa; phylum Arthropoda; class Arachnida; order Uropygi; family Thelyphonidae; genus Mastigoproctus; species Mastigoproctus giganteus. The sequence goes on from NC_143580.1 coordinate 73,387,999, forward strand.
CAAGTTTGAGCTTCTGCAGACTGCTCAGGACCAAGATATCGACGAGGAATATTACAACTTTCTGAAAGTGATAAAGCCCAAGAAACCTATAGGGAAACAGAAATCCAAAGAAGAAAAAATTAGTCAAGAAACACTTGTCATGATGAACCAAAGACGACAAATGAAGAGCAAGAAAAACACTGACAGGGAGAAAATTGAGTATACTGAGTTATGCAAAGCCATTAGAAAAAGACTCAGAGAGGACATAAGAAGATTTAACACAAGAAAAGTAGAACAAGCATTAAGGGAAAACAAAGGATTGAAATCAGCAGCCATGAGCAGTAATACAGAAAGACAAATGATACTGAAACTGAAGAATAGCGATGGTGTACTTATAAACAGCAGAGAAGGCATAATTCAAATAGCAGAAGACTACTATAGAGAATTATACAAGGAGCGAGGGAATGATACCAGCAGTGGGGAAGATGGATTGCAAAGTAGCAACACATACGACATACCCGATATTCTTCCTAATGAGGTAGAACATGCATTGAAGAAAATGAAGAATCGGAAAGCCCCGGGGGAAGATGAAGTTACTGTAGAGTTGTTAAAATTGGGAGGAAGAGACATAACACAAAAACTGGCAAGGCTCTTCACAAAGTGCATTAGAAAAGGTGTGATGCCTAAGCAGTGGAATAATGCAATCATAGTTTTGCTGCATAAGAAAGGAGATAAATCAGAAATTGGAAATTATAGACCAATTAGCTTGTTATCCCATATCTACAAGTTGTTCACAAGGGTCATTACTAACAGATTAGAAAGAATACTTGATGAGAATCAACCGAAAGAGCAAGCTGGCTTTAGGACAGGATTCTCAACTATGGATCACCTTCACATAATATCACAGCTAATGGAGAAAGCAAATGAATATAAAACACCATTATGCCTGGCATTTGTGGATTATGAAAAGGCATTTGACTCCATACAGCATAAGGCAATGTTTGGGGCACTGGAAAGACAAACCATAGATACTCCATATATTATGATTTTGAAGAAAATATATGACAGTGCTACATCCTTTATTAGACTAGACAAAGACAGTAGGAAATTTAAAATCGAGAAAGGAGTTCGACAAGGAGACACAATATCTCCGAAGCTGTTTACTGCTGCCCTTGAGGAAGCTTTCAGAAGATTAGACTGGTCGCAGAAAGGAGTCAATGTGAACGGAGAGTACCTAAACCATTTACGATTTGCAGATGACATTGTGGTCATAAGCCACGATCCCAAAGAATTAGAGGAAAATCTTAATCAGTTATGCACAGTTAGTAAGGATTTTGGACTAAAGATGAATATGGCTAAAACAAAAGTAATGATGAACAAGTATGCCACAGAAAGGGAAATAATGATTGAAGGAGCAGTAATTGAAAAGGTGGAGTCATATACTTATCTGGGACAAGTTATTAGCTGTAATAATGATAAATGGCTGGAAGTCAAGAGAAGAATAAATTTTGGATGGGTAGCATTCAGGAAATATAGTCACATACTGAAGAGCAATATCCTAGTTTGTCTGAAACGTAAAATAATGAACCAATGTATACTCCCCACTATGACTTATGGAAGTGAAACTTGGGCACTCACCAAAAGAATGGAAGAGAAGCTAAGAACTATACAGCGAAGAATGGAACAAATTATATTGGGAATCAGAATGTTAGATAAGAAGAGAAACACATGGATTAGGCAGCAAACTCAAGTAAAGGACATTCTTATCAAAACTAAAGAACTAAAATGGTCTTGGGCAGAACACACAGCTCGAAGACATGATGACAGATGGACTAAGAAAATAACAGAATGGTACCCAAGAGGAGCTAGAAGAAAATCTGGAAGACAAAGGCGGAGATGGATAGATGAAATTCATGAGTTTTTGAGTAGTAAATGGATGGCCAGTGCTCAAAACAGAAGGAACTGGAAAGTTGCTGGAGAGGCCTTCATCCTGCAGTGGATTGAAAATGGCTGATGATGATGAATGGACTTTTATCGCACTCTTCCTTTTTTTTTTTTTTTAACTGTTAGAAAAGCCACTACTTTAAACATACATATGAATCAAATATAAGGTACTCTTTATCTTTGGTGTAGAAAAAACTAATTTATTGATATTTTTGGATGATTGTTTGTTTGAATCATTACTGATTGTTTTCCATTCTTTATTTTTGTTTTTGTAATTTGTAATGGAAATGCATGTGATATTTCTAGTCAGTTGTTTATTATTTATCAGTATATTAAATATTGTTCATAATATCACATTATTTTCTTATATTCTACCTACATGAAATAAATATGTAATAAGTATGAAAATTTGAAACATTGATTAATCCTACCCCCTTTTTAGTCCGTCTCACCTTGCACAGGGCCCCGCAAGCGGCCAGCTCTGCTCAGAACAGATCCTTTGTGCAACATCTATTGGGGCAATACCAATTGTAGCAGCATCCCACAAGACACAACTTATTCTGAGATCCTGAGGTGTAATTTTGGAATGAGATCTGCTCTAAGTGTCTGAGGAGGAAATCTATTCATACGTAGGGATGGTAATCTAGTCCTGACTAGAAACCTCATTCTTACTTTTAATATGCCAGTATCTCCTAATGAGATTAAAGCTGGTTATCTGAACTGGAGAATTTTTGGCAACCTCTTCAGCATGTGATGCCTTATTGCTATTTACTGGTTTAACTGCTTTTCTGGCCTCGTGATATGAGATGTTCAGCTCTACCTTTAGTCATTGTATTTCCTTTTCTTCCTTCCACTCTGGCAGGCTGAAGAGTGTGCAGGGTGCTCTCCTTGGTAATTGATGAAAGTAGGTTTTGTGGCTTTACAGGATGATATTTCATGGCCCTCTGCACCACATCGAACACATGCAAGGGTACCACGCAGGCCTTTTGTGAATGTCCATATTTATGGCACTTAAAGCACCTTAGCAGGTTTGGAATATACAGACATACTATTAGCATTAGTTGAGGCATATGATGCAAGAAAGCAAGGTTATACAGCATCAGCCAAAAAAAAAAAGAAAACCCCTTCCCCATTTCACCCAACCAGAGTGACTGGATGGTGAAATGGGAAGGGGTTTTTTTTTGCCTGATGCTGTATAAGCTTGCTTTCTTGCATCATATGCCTCACCTAATGCTAATAGTATGTCTGTATGTCCCAAACCTGTTAAGGTGCTTTCAGTACCAGAAATATGGACGTTCACAAAAGGCCTGCATTGGTGCCCATGCATGTGCAAAGTGTGTTAGTTGTCTGACGGGACCAGGGGTTTCCCCCATCTCTACATTGTTGTTGTGCCGTTGTTTTTCTGACCATTTAGCCGTTGGGACCCACTGTTACTGCACTTGGCCCCGGGAGGCAGGTGAGGTACCTAGTAGATTTTTTGTACTCTGGCAGGCCCTGCCACCTAGTTTCCAAAGATTTCAGTGGCAAGGGCCTATGTGAAAAAAATAAAATAATAAAATAAATAACTAAAAGAGGGGGTTAACGCTAGAATATAAAAGGCCAAGAGTGGTTTATGTAAGAATGGTTTAAATTTGGATGTTATTAATTGGTAAGGTGTGTTGGGTGTACACTGCGTGTTAGACAGAGTAAGGGGTGAAAGAAAGTCAGAAAGGCAGGCCCATGCCTCACCAGGTGGAAGAAGGGGAGAGTTAAAGAAAACCAGGCTAGCGTGCTCGGTTTGATTGCCAATGTGGCTTGTGGCAGAAAAGCTGCCGGTGTCTCCAGTGTCTGGAGTCTTGAGTGGGATCAGGTAACGGTTGATCTTGCCTGCAGATTTAGTTGCAGATATCAGCCCGATGGAACTTGGATGAAGAAAGTGAATTTCAGTTCAATTGAGCTTTGATGCAGTTGGCAGTTGATGCTACTGGAGAGGGGTGCCCAGAATCTGTCTCAAGTTATTGGTCTTGGTAGTTTAGGTGCCCTAATGTTTTTCATCTGTTGAAGACATCCTGTGCAAAAGTGGTGAAGTATTTATAATTGTCATGGTATGAATTAGTATACGTTCTTGGTCCTTTGGCAAATTACTAAACTTTGTGATCAGAATAGATCTCAAGTCTTCATAGCTAGGACAGTCATACATTATATAGTGCCAAGATACGTCAGTGGCAGCGTGGATCATCTGTGATACCCAGAGACGTTAATATTTCTTGTATCGACCCCATGGCGTGTGAGGAGGTACATTGTGTACAGGCCAGAGGAAAACCAGCTTGGGGCTTTTGGGAACATGAACATTACTTCAGGGATGAATTTCTTTGTAATTGCTCCCTTAGTGGATGTCGTCCATCTGTCCTGCCAGGCCTGCTCAGGTGAGCGAGAAGGCACATTTTCTCTGTCTTGCGATTGATTGCTGGGTTGGTGGTGAATCCAATGGTGGTAGTGGAGATTTCTTTGGACAGATGATACAACATGCCACATCTAATTATTTCAAGGTCTGGAGGGAGTGCTCACCGTGCAGCAGGCTCTGGTGATGGTAAGTAGTATTGAATGGTGGCTAATTTCTTCTGATTTGTGAGAGTAGTTGCCCGGTGATACCAGACCCCTGCAGCCTATGAGATGGCTGGAATAAAGACTGCTTTGTAAAACAGGACTAGGGTACATCAGTTTAGACCCAACCCCCGTCCCTGTGGGTGACCCTTGCCACAGTGCTGTGTAATTTCTTATCTTCTTTTGGATATACTGTAGATGTGGGAGGAAGGACAGTTTTAAGTCCAGGATTACACCAAGGTGCTTAAGTTGGGTGTGGTGCTTGATGGTTGTGGCATTGATTGTAATCTGCGGTGGTCTGGTTGAGCTTTGGTTCCCTCAGCCGAGATTTTCAGGTTGTGCTGGGTAGCCCACTCCTGGAAGAGCCAGTGTGCTCGGTTAGCAGAAATTTCAAGCTGGGCTCTTGAGCTGGCAGGCACAGAAAGGATCAAATAATCTACATAGGCTTGGGACTTAACATGCCCAAGATCTTGATTTAGGAACTCGTCCAGGACCATGTTCCAGAAAGTTGGTTCTAGGACCGAGTCCTGTGGATCTTTCTGATCACCCTGGAGTAGGGAGTCTTTACACTGACAGATCTGTGAAATACATAGCTTTTAATGCAGGAGTAGAGATTTTGAGGAATCTGTGCTTGCCCGATCCTGCCAAGGACGCTTGAATGCCCCGGCAAAGTCGACTGCAATTACAAGGAAGCATTTTTCAGGTGTGGATTGAGCAGATGTTATCAGATTATTTAGTGAATCTACTGTCGAGCGCACCGATGGAGTCCATACTGGTTGTCGGCCTGTAGGTTTGTGTTTGTATAATACCTGTGAATTCTGAAGAAGATGAGTCTCTCAAAGAGTTTGCTGAGAACAGTTAGGACAATTGGTCTGTATGATGTTGGTTGTTGTGGCAGTTTATTCGGATCCTTGAGGAGAAGTCGAAGATTGGCTGTCTTCCAATCAAGTGAAAGGATCCTTTTGCCAGACAGTGGTTGAAAAGGTTCAGCAGTAAGTATGGCTTGTAGTCTGCTACTCTTCTGACAATCTTGGGCTCCAGAAGGTCAGGACCTGGGCATTTCCTGTCCTTGAGTTTCAATACTGCTTGATGAAGTTCCTCGAGGGTGAAGGGCTCTTCGGTTTCCTGCGTGGTGTAGCACTTATTGGAGTACACAGTTAAGCTTTTATTAGTGTGAGGTCAGAGATTGGTGGCCAGAAAATGGTATTCAGTATATTATTAATTGACTGATCCCAGGTAGTGGTTATTATGCTTTGTGGTGTGAGAGTGGTTGTCAGAACCTCTCCACTGGGGAGTTTATTAGTGGTAATTTTATATACAGTGCCCTAAGGGTGCAGAGGGTCATGAAATATCATCATGTAAAGCTGCAAAACCTACTTGCATTAACTGCCAAAAAGAGCACCCTGCATACTCTTGAGTCTGCCAGAGTGGAAGGAAGAAAAGGAAATACGACTGAAGGCAGAGCTGAACATCTCATATCACGAGGCCAGAAAAGCAGTTAAACCAGTAAATAGCAATAAGGCATCACATGCTGAAGAGGTTGCCAAGAAATGCTCCAGTGGGACTCAAATGGAAGTGACTATACCACTGAAAGAGTCATTTACGCCCATTGCCCACTATTTACTGAGTTCAGAAAAATCAGCAGAGAAGACTCAAGTCAGCTGCCACTCAATTATCGGTACCTCCTTCTGTTCCAGCATTACCAGTATCAAGCACTAGGGTAATAGTACAGAAAACTCAACTGCCAACACTAGTGCAAACAAAAATGGATGTTGAAACAAAGGAGTGACAAAAGAGTCTTGAAACTCTTTACAGAGGAAGAAATGGACACACAATAGCATCCATACTTCCCCATAAAACAATAAGTCCAGAACTGAGAAAAGTAAGCCATTATCACTTTGGAAGCTGACTGATAGATTCACCGAGGCAATCCTACAAAAAGCACTAACCAGTGTGCTTTTGCTTACAAGAGACTTATTTAAAGGAAAGTGATGACCCCGTCATTAGTTGTCGTTATTTGGTTTTTAGGAACATTAGCAACTAAGGCCATATTGCTCCAGGGATATGTGGTTGTCATTCTCTGACCTTTCCGTATCCTCCATATTTGGTGGTCACGGGCTCGAACCATGGTCTAATCAAGGAGTGTGTGCCACGCACTGCTGCTTCTGCCCACTGTAGCCAGGTGGGCAGGAGCAGCAGTGTGTCCCCGTCATTAGTAACCTTCCTATTATTCATAAGGATAAAATTGTGGATGGTAATCTTCGTGGAGGAGCTGCTATCCTCATGAGCAATCAGCCCCGATTTCAGACTTTGCTACTTGCAACCAGCATAGATGCCGTTACAATTCACCATGCAGTGGAATTTTTTATTAAAAGTATGTTCTATTTTCTACCTGAGACTGACATCCTCCAGAAAGACCTTGATGATCTTGTAATGTCGCACTTCCCCCTTTCTTACTTCTTGGAGATTTTAATGAACATAACAGTCTGTAGGGTAGTGCTAACATCAATGGAATGAGACCATGACCTCTTCTTCCTAAATGTGGAAACAAACACCTTCTTGCACATGCTTACCTCTATGTTTTCTGCCATTGATCTTTCTATCTGCTCCCCTTCTCTTACTTAGGAAGTGGAGGAGAACCCTTATGGAAGTGATCATTTCCCTGTGATAACCACCCTAATTAATGGGAGACTGTGTCTTGCTGTTAGGTTACAATGGTGGAAGATTGATCAGGCTGACTGGAATGCCTTTCCAGACCTGGCAAATTTTGACATCACTGCAGTCAGGAGCCTATCAATGATGCAGTTACATATATCACAGAAAGTATCGTCCGTGCAACCGTAATTGAAATCCCAAAAACATCCACCTGGTTTCCCTTCCGAAACTATGGTAGAATGCACAGCAGCAAAAAAAGGCCCAAAACAAAGCTTGGGAGATATTCTGACTATATCCTACCACAGCCAACCTTATAGCTTCTAAATGTGCATGAGCCAAAGCACACTACATTTGCCATCAGAGTTAAAAGGAATCATGGATCTGTTTCACATCATTCCAGAAGACCAACACTAAGGTGGTCTGGAACAAAATCCAGAAAATGAAGGGAAAATAGCACACCCCTCATTGGTCCCAGAATATAATGGATGCACTTTTGCAGACTCAACTGCAATAGCCAAACAACACTCTTGGCAAAACATTTCTAAAATCTCAGAAATGTCATCTTACTTGCCAGAGTTTCTGGTCCTTAAACACAAAACAGATCCTTAATTTCACAGCAAAGGGTGTTTGTTGTTTGATAGTGAAATCAATGGGTAAACACTCTTTGATGACGAGAACCATATGCAGTGAGTTTATTACCATCATTTATATTTCCCACTATCTGGGCATATCTTGCTAGTGTTATGATGCTACCATATTGGTTGTGTGTAACTCCTTGGCAGGAAGTTACAGTCAATGGTGTCCAGAGTTAAATCTGACATTCCCTTCTGCAATATGTGGATTCCGTTTATCAGATCACTTTCCTGGATTGTTGGGTATGTTATATTGGCAAGTCAGATTGGAGGCTTTGCAATTGCATCTTGGAGCATGAGGGGGTCATGAATCAGACTAACTTTGCCTGCTCTGCTGTTGCTGATCATTATTGGTGTGAGCAGCATAATAATTGTAACCAATGTTGAAATTTTGGAGGTGGAGGATTCTTGTCATTGCTCCTGATTGTAAGTGCTCTATATAGCTGCAGTCACTTCCAACATTAATCACAAACATGGAACCCACATACTCTCTATTATGGAAGTGGTTATATCCAGCATGATGAAAGATGGCAAGCCTATAATGTGCCAAATATTTGTCGGCCTACTTCTGTAGTCTGATGTCCTGTCCATCCCCCTTAATGTTCACGATCTCCATTGGTTTTTTAGTGCATGCATATATGTCATACTACTTGTCGTCTAAATTGATAAAGGGACACGTTGCTCTGAAAGCTTCTTAATGCATATTTTGTTCTTACTGATTTTAGTACTTACTTTATCATTTATCTGTATATATGTTTCATTTCTATTATTAATAATCTTTTGTATATTGTATTTTATTTTTTATTCTAATTGCATTTTTACACTTATGTTTTGTCAGTAGTGACAAGATTTGTTCCAATATTTTTATAAAAAGGTTATTATACTTTTAAATATATTTGGAAGTTAAAAGAACAGAAAAAAATAATTGAATGAGTTAGTTTTTATCTCATTAAAATTTGACTGCAAAATGTGAGACAATTATCTCACATTTTACAGTCAAAGCAACAGTACTATAAAGCTTTATTATGCTATAATTATATTTTATAAATGATAGCCTATAAAGTGCATCTAGTTGATATAGATGAACAGTGCACTGTTGAGTCAGTTTGGTGTGAAATAAGGACTGCGAAAGCAAAAATAAGAGTAGGAGTGTGTTATAGACCTAATAACTCGAATGAGTACAATGAACAATTGTACAGAGAAATAGTGGGCTAATAAATCAGAATGTTTTATAATGGGGGATTTTAACTTCCCAGATATTGACTGGAACTTGTGGATTGGTCACTCGCACACTAGTAAGACTTGTGGATATATTCGATGATTGTTTTCTGCAGCAGCATGTTCGAGAGGCAACCAGAGAGGGTAATACTCTTGATCTGGTTATCAGCAGTGATCATTTGTGTATTAAGAATTTGCAGATAAAGGAACCACTACGTAGCAGTGATCACAGTGTACTGACGTGGGATTTACTTAAAGATATAATTGCCATCAGGGGTAAAGGAAGGGTTTTTGCTTCCGTAAAGGTGACTACAGTGGTCTCAATTGATGATGTTGCCAACAGCAATTTCTAAGTGGGAAGCATTCAAAGAATTAATCGTGGAAGCTACTAAAAGTTCCATACCTATTAAGAAATATGTTTGTTTGTTTGTTATTTGGTTTTTAGGAGCATTTGCAACTAAGGCCATATTAGTGACAAATGGGCCTGGAGTACTGGGGTCCATAGTTTAATAATTTCAAATAGATATTTACAGTATACCCAGTTATAAAATATAAGTACAAATTCAGTAGCTTTCGGAACACGTGTCCCTTTATCAACTGACAAATTTGAATACATTACAAGCAAAGTGTGGCACGTTACTCATGCGTCATTGTTGTAGCACGGACGTGTGCTGCCTTACGCCAGTGATCATCCATCAATAAAACAGTTGTCTCTAGGATGGGATGTATACGCATGCCTTTCTGGCGATTTAATGCCTTAGGGTTGTTTATTATGTTTAGTGACTCTAGCCATAGGCGGTGGCGAAAGTGTCGCGCGTGGTCCACTATCTCAAAGTCGCGCTTGGGGTCAAGATCGTGGTTGGTAGCCCAAAAATGTTCTGCAAGCACGGACTGGTCAGTTTCGGCAAGCCGGATTGCTCTGTCGTGTTCCGTGAGGCGATCCTGGAGACGTCTCGATGTCTCACCTACGTAGCAACTGTTACAGGCCCTACAGGTGATACGGTACACTACATTGCTGCGTAAGACAGGTGTGACAGGGGTCTTCACACTGGAGACAAGTGAACGTAGGTTCCTACCGGGTAATTGCACACATTTGATGTTGTAACTTCTCAGGATCTTCGAGATACGTCCTGACACTCCTGGATAGTACGGAATGTAGGCGGACGATATGCCGACTTGCTTCGGAGGTCTTGGGTTGGAAGTAAGTTCTTGTGCCTGTAACAAGCATCTGTTTAGTACATGGGATGGATAACCGCATCTGGTTAGGTCCGCCTTCACACGGGAGATCTCGTTACGTCTAATTGTGTCGGTGCTGGAATGGCTCCAGGCCCTGGAGAACAGGGTGTGGGCAGTGCTATTGAGATGGCTTGGAGCGTGGCCGGACCCGTAGTTGGTGAATTGACCGCACCACATGGGTTTGCGGTATACTGAGGTCTCTAGACATGGGCCTACGCGATGCACTAGCACGTCCAGAAACGGGAGCGAACCGTCCACCTCTGATTCTACGGTAAACTTCATGAAATTGGATAGAGAGTTGAGGTGTTCTAGTAGTACCGTTTCAGAACCACGTGGTATTATGGTAAAAATATCGTCGACGTATCTACACCACGTTGTAATAGGTGTAGGTGGGTTCTGGTGTATCTGCTCCTCCAGATCTTCCATGGCGATGTTAGCTACTACGGAACTGACAGGGGCATCCATAGTGCCATGTACTTGTTTGTAGAGTGAGTCTTCAAAGGTGAAGATGCTGCTAGAGAGGCATAGGTTGAGGGCGGTACAGAGCAATCCGGCTTGCCGAAACTGACCAGTCCGTGCTTGCAGAACATTTTTGGGCTACCAACCACGATCTTGACCCCAAGCGCGACTTTGAGATAGTGGACCACGCGCGACACTTTCGCCACCGCCTATGGCTAGAGTCACTAAACATAATAAACAACCCTAAGGCATTAAATCGCCAGAAAGGCATGCGTATACATCCTATCCTAGAGACAACCGTTTTATTGATGGATGATCACTGGCGTAAGGCAGCACACGTCCGTGCTACAACAATGACGCATGAGTAACGTGCCACACTTTGCTTGTAATGTATTCAAATTTGTCAGTTGATAAAGGGACACGTGTTCCGAAAGCTACTGAATTTGTACTTATATTTTATAACTGGGTATACTGTAAATATCTATTTGAAATTATTAAACTATGGACCCCAGTACTCCAGGCCCATTTGTCACTATTCGATCACTTTATGGCCATAATACCTACAACGATTGTGTGCAGTTACAAAAGTCCTTCCTCTCAATAGCCCGCAACAGGCAACACTTACGCTTCGCACACAGATGCAAAAGCAATCGAATCATACCTAAAGGGTTCCGCTACAAAGCCCCGTTCCACAACTCTCATATGGATCGTGCCTGCTTTAACTTCAGCCTACGCACATTAAATTTGTGGATATCCCATCTCCACCGTGAAATCAGGAATGCTGACTACAACAAGTCCAGACTGTTACAACATCTACAAGGTAAGGTCTCGCCTATTGTATTTACAAACCTTATGCATACCATCTGCCATCGGGCTAGTCAGACCTCGGATACCTACCGTTTATGCCAACAGCGCAAGTTCATAAACTTAAGCATAGAAGCTAACTCCTTAAAGGCGAACACTCGTTCAGACGACACGACTTCTTTCGTCTTGAATCTAAGTAACAAACAACTGTCCAACGAGCAGCTGAGTGTTTTATCAAACGGTATGAAATTTGCCGTTATACCATCGAAAGCTCCCATCACACAGCTCGCTATGGGTATAGAAGCCAGTATTACCAACCTTCCCGAAGAAACTGCCAACGAGATCCGATTCAAGACTGCCGCAGTCCTCCGCAACACTCGAAAAACGTACTGAAACCTCAACCACCGCCAGCGTGCCGCCCTGTCATCTATAAGAAAAGACAACTCCATTGTTGTACTTCCTGCGGATAAAGGGCGCCGGACTGTTGTGCTGGACCGATCAGCCTACCGAGAGAAAGCCTTGGCCCTATTACTCGATCCTAACGTATATGAACCTGATCCTCCCGTTAAAGTCTTGAAACGTCTGGAAGCAAATGTTAATAAACTTGTCCACGCATGGCTTAAAGATAAGAAGATCCCGACCGCGACTCACCATCTTCTACGTGCTACTGGCTGCCAACTACCGCAATTCTACGGATTACCAAAGATCCATAAACCGGGTATTCCTCTCAGACCTATAGTGTCTTGCTGCAGTGCCCCAACGTATGAACTGTCCAAACACATCGCGAGCCTCCTCTCGCCTCTTATAGGTAATACATCTCACACCGTTAAAAACAGCAGTGAATTCATTAACATCATTAAGGACATTTCAATCCCTGATAACTCTGTCATGGCATCATTTGACGTGGTTTCTTTATTCACCTCGATTCCCGTCCAACAGGCCATGCACTGCGCCAGAAGGCTCCTTGAGAGCGAATTAAGCCTCCAATCCAGGACGTCACTATCCACCGATGACATCTGTACCGCCCTCAACCTATGCCTCTCTAGCAGCATCTTCACCTTTGAAGACTCACTCTACAAACAAGTACATGGCACTGCTATGGGTGCCCCTGTCAGTTCCGTAGTAGCTAACATCGCCATGGAAGATCTGGAGGAGCAGATACACCAGAACCCACCTACACCTATTACAACGTGGTGTAGATACGTCGACGATATTTTTACCATAATACCACGTGGTTCTGAAACGGTACTACTAGAACACCTCAACTCTCTATCCAATTTCATGAAGTTTACCGTAGAATCAGAGGTGGACGGTTCGCTCCCGTTTCTGGACGTGCTAGTGCATCGCGTAGGCCCACGTCTAGAGACCTCAGTATACCGCAAACCCATGTGGTGCGGTCAATTCACCAACTACGGGTCCGGCCACGCTCCAAGCCATCTCAATAGCACTGCCCACACCCTGTTCTCCAGGGCCTGGAGCCATTCCAGCACCGACACAATTAGACGTAACGAGATCTCCCGTGTGAAGGCGGACCTAACCAGATGCGGTTATCCATCCCATGTACTAAACAGATGCTTGTTACAGGCACAAGAACTTACTTCCAACCCAAGACCTCCGAAGCAAGTCGGCATATCGTCCGCCTACATTCCGTACTATCCAGGAGTGTCAGGACGTATCTCGAAGATCCTGAGAAGTTACAACATCAAATGTGTGCAATTACCCGGTAGGAACCTACGTTCACTTGTCTCCAGTGTGAAGACCCCTGTCACACCTGTCTTACGCAGCAATGTAGTGTACCGTATCACCTGTAGGGCCTGTAACAGTTGCTACGTAGGTGAGACATCGAGACGTCTCCAGGATCGCCTCACGGAACACGACAGAGCAATCTGGCTTGCCGAAACTGACCAGTCCGTGCTTGCAGAACATTTTTGGGCTACCAACCACGATCTTGACCCCAAGCGCGACTTTGAGATAGTGGACCACGCGCGACACTTTCGCCACCGCCTATGGCTAGAGTCACTAAACATAATAAACAACCCTAAGGCATTAAATCGCCAGAAAGGCATGCGTATACATCCCATCCTAGAGACAACTGTTTTATTGATGGATGATCACTGGCGTAAGGCAGCACACGTCCGTGCTACAACAATGACGCATGAGTAACGTGCCACACTTTGCTTGTAATGTATTCAAATTTGTCAGTTGATAAAGGGACACGTGTTCCGAAAGCTACTGAATTTGTACTTATATTTTATAACTGGGTATACTGTAAATATCTATTTGAAATTATTAAGGCCATATTGCTCCGGGATATGCGGTGGTCATTCCCTGACCTTTCTGCATCCTCCGTATTTGGTGGTGACGGGCTCGAACCCTGGTCTAATCAAGAATCGTATGCTACGCCTTCTCACCTGGCTACGGAGGCGGCATTAAGAAATATCGTTCACGGTTAAGGCCTAAATGGTTGTCAAATGAACTAATGAGACTCGTGGCAGAGAAGAAAAATGCATGGGATGCATATAAATTATCAGGTGACACAGAAGCCTATGGCAGATATAAGCTAGTCTATAATCAAGTCACAAAGGAGGTTAGGCAGGCGAAGGCAGATGACAAGAAATCTTTGGCAAAGGATGCTAAGAAAAACAGCAAGGATTTCTTTACTTATATAAACTCTGAAAGGAAGGGGATGAATCAGATTGGTTCACTTGATATCGATGGTTTGACTGTTGATGATCTGCTCAGATAGCAAACAAACTGAATGAGTGTTTTGCATCTGCATTCACACACGAGGAATTATTAAGGTTTGAAAATGCCAGAAGGTTATCAAATTGTAGCAGAGTGCTTTATGATTTTGTAATAAATGAGAGCAAAGTGGAGGAGAAATTGTCGAAGTTAAACATAAGAAAGGCACCTGGGGTGGATGGGATCTATCCAGTTATTAGCATTAGTAGAGGCATATGATGCAAGAAAGCAAGCTTATGCAGCATCAGCCAAAAAAAAAAAAACCTTCCACTTCACCCCTCCGTTCGTTCGAAATACCTGTCCAGCTGAGTCTTAAATTTTTTTAGGCTATCAACTTCCACAACAAGGGATGGAAGTCAGTTCCACCAACCAACTACTCGCTGGCTAAAGGCAAATTTCTGCACATCTATCCTACATCTGTCTTTCCTCAATTTGAATTTATGCCTTCTCAGGTGATTATTCTGAGCAAGAGGCAGTATCCCATCAGCATTGAGCATGCTCAAACCATTCAAGGCTTTGTACACCTCTATCAGATCACCTCTCCGGGAAGTAAGCAAACCCTTAGCCATAATTATGAGAGCATCCTTGGACTCAGGGAAGGTCCCCACTGACTGGAGATGTGCAAATGTATCCACAATTTACAAAGGGGTGATCGAAGGGTGACACGAGTAATTGCAGACCAGTTAGTTTAACTTCTGTTCCAGGTAAAATAATGGAATCACTGGTTAAAAATGCATTGCAGGATCATTTAGACAAGACTGCAGCAGTAATTCAGACACAGCATGGATATGTTAAGGGTAAGTCTTGTCTGACAAATTGATTGGGTACTATGATGTGGTCACAAAGGAATTGGATGCAAAAAATAATTTTGATATCATATACTTGGATTTCAGGAAAGCTTTTGACACTGTTGCACATGGAAGACTACTGTACAAATTGGAGCAGAATGGTATTAAGGGTAAGTTGCTACAATGGATAAAAGGATGGTTCGGTGTGGTAATCAAGGTGCTGCTCTTTGTGGACTAATGTTATTAGTGGAGTCCCACAGGGTTCGGTGTTGGGTCCACTGTTGTTTTGTATATTTATCAATGATATTGATGAAGGTATATCATGCTTAGTATCGAAGTTTGCAGATGATACAAAGGTTGGCAGGGTTGTTAATGACAGTAATGGCAGTGTGCTACTGCAACAGGATCTAGAAAATTTGGGCAGATGGGCTGAAAAGTGGCAACTGAAGTTTAACATTGACAAATGTAAATACTGCATATGGTTAGAAGTAACCCCAGAGGAACGTACCAACTGTGTGGTACTACACTAGGGTGGTACTAAATGAAAAAGTCCTGGGAGTAATTGTGCAGTGAAATATGAAGTTTGCTGAGCAGTGCAGTTGGGCTGTCAGGGCAGCTCATGGAGTCTTGTCAATTATATATAGGAATTTTGCTAGCAGGGACAGAAAAGTGATTATCCCTTATTCGAGGCAATGGTCAGGCCACACTTGGGGCACTGTGTACAGATCTGGAGGCCTCATTTTAGGAAGGATGTAGAGTTGCTAGAATGAGTACAAAGAAGGGCACTGAGATTTGTGAGGGGAACAAAGGGGTGCTCTTACCAAGAAAGGCGTAAGTTCTGCAAATTGCAGCAACTGGAGACTAGGCACCTGCGAGGTGATCTGATTGAGGTGTATAAGGGCTTGAATGTGTTGAGCACACTGAATTCTGATGGGATTCTTCTACTTGTTCAGATTACGAACCTAAGGGGGCATAAATTCAAATTGAGGAAAGACAGATGTAGAATAGATGTGCGGAAATTTGCCTTTAGCCACGGGTGGTTAATTGCTGGAACAAACTTCCACCTGTCATTGTGGAAGTTGATAGGTTAAATAAATTTAAGGAGGAACTGGACAAACATTTAGAGGGAATTGTTTTGTAATTTTTTTTTTTGGCCAATGCTGCATAAGCTCATACACTTGCTTTTTGCATCACATGCCACTACTACTACTAATTGGCAGTACTATTAATATGTAAACTGAAGTAGAGCATATTTTCACTTTTTGAGGGAGAAATAATGTTAGAAACTAGTAGTAAATTTACTTTAGTGTAATTGTTGTTTAATTTATGCAGATTTCTTTATAATTTCTTTAAAGAAAAATTAAAATTTAAAAAACTTAAGTTTTGTTAAAAATATTTATTCAGTCAGCGGTACCTTCCACTCTTGGATTCTATTAGTGGTTCTTCTATGAAGGTAGTAGTTGGAACAAAACGGGACCTTTTAAGAGGCTATGCACGAGAGGTATGTTATTTGTTTTTCATTATAAACATCATTTTTAGTTTTGTGTGTACTGCCAATGTAAGACTACACTGCATGAATTTAGAAATAAAATAATTTTATTGAATGGTGCAGCAGCTCTTAGAAATATAGGCCAAATAAAACAGCTATATATATATATATATATATATATATATAGAATCCAAATATTCCAGAGTTAAATTGTAAAAATATATAAAATTATTAAGTGTTACAAATATATAAAAAATTATTAAGTGTTACATATAGAACTAACCGATTAATGCCATCAAACGATAGAACATTACATCGGACATTAGGTATGTCCAAATTATATAAGTTATAGTGTAATGTAAGTACCTCCATAGTTTGAAAATCGATGTAACCCCTGACCAACAGTACCTCCAGTATATATGAAAAATTACATGAAAAATATATGAAAAATATAACATATTAGGTTAATTAACATAATAAGCCTTACATGGGAACCCATTTTGCAAGAGACTTTGTCGAGGGCTAAACCCCTACAAAATAGATACCCTTGTTAGACTGATCTATCGGTTTCTGTTATCATCTGCCTGTATACCAAATCCAATATCCATAATAATGGATAATTTAAAATTAAAATTAAAATTTAAAATTATAGTGAAGCTATAAATCAGTATAAATCTAGCCATCCAATGTGGGGAAAGTCTAACCAAAATTTGTAAGAATACAGAATTTGTAAGAATTTTAATTTTAAATTATCCATTATTATGGATATTGGATTTGGTATACAGGCAGATGATAACAGAAACCGATAGATCAGTCTAACAAGGGTATCTATTTTGTAGGGGTTTAGCCCTCGACAAAGTCTCTTGCAAAATGGGTTCCCATGTAAGGCTTATTATGTTAATTAACCTAATATGTTATATTTTTCATATATTTTTCATGTAATTTTTCATATATACTGGAGGTACTGTTGGTCAGGGGTTACATCGATTTTCAAACTATGGAGGTACTTACATTACACTATAACTTATATAATTTGGACATACCTAACATCCGATGTAATGATCTATCGTTTGATGGCATTAATCGGTTAGTTCTATATGTAACACTTAATAATTTTATATATCTTTACAATTTAACTGTGGAATATTTGGATTCTATATTTTTGTAGGAGTTTGCCTTTGTATTGACTGGTCTACTAGGATCCTCCTATATCGTTATTTAATTTACTTTAATTTACTTTAAATTACTTTATCTTGCTTTATCTTAATATATCATTATATTTAAACGTTGGTATCAGGATATTAAGATATAATATTGCAGGTTATTATACTCTGAGTTTGGTATGACTTGTAGTCTATTTCTAACTGTACTTCCCATTTTAGATATTGTCACCTTTTAATACTATAATGAGTTACTACACTTCGAATAATCATAAGATACTACGTCGGTCGCGTAGGCTACACTGTACCGCGGATTCCACTGTGGCTATGGGTGATCCGATAAGTAACCAAACTAGCCAGATTGCATCTAATGCGTTAGGCTTACCAAGTAACTGTCTCATTAATGATACCATCAATGATACTAGTGATAATATAGCCACTAACTTACCCTCGGACATGAAGATTTATACATCAGAGCAATACTTAAAATTCAAAAAATGCAATAATATTAGATGTCAAACATGCCCTGCTATGAACATTAAACATGTCTCACATAATACTGACGATCCTTTTTTCTGCCAT
The DNA here is from genome assembly GCF_048544385.1 of Mastigoproctus giganteus. Classification (NCBI taxonomy): domain Eukaryota; kingdom Metazoa; phylum Arthropoda; class Arachnida; order Uropygi; family Thelyphonidae; genus Mastigoproctus; species Mastigoproctus giganteus. Next base: position 73,406,270 of record NC_143580.1, read on the forward strand.
GCTAGGGGAGCCATTTATCTAATTACTTGCAATAATTGCATGGCTAAATATATTGGACAAACTGGAGGTGAATTACATATTAGAATTAATGGGCACAGATCACATATTAATAAATTTGTTAACAAAAATGACATTGAACTGCAGCACTTCCAAATACATAGCTTCGATAATATTACTATCACTATACTAGAAATTGAAAATAAGCACAGCATCAGATTATATCGTGAAAACTGCAATATACTTAAATATAAAACCCTTTACCCATACGGTCTCAATAGCTTGTTTAACGGACGTAATTATAACAATGGTAGTTTAGATACATGTGTATATAAACTATTTCACATGGCAAATAGATCCCATTATAAATTGCCACGTAGCAAGAAGAATAGTAAAGTTTATAACAATACTGGTAACGGTAATCTAATACACACTAAGCATACTTTAGGCAGATTTGCGGATGTACTGGATACTTGGGATGAACCTAATATAAATATAAAACACATACATGATATAGTATTTGGACTCAAACATAGCAAGCTTAAAGCCTTAGAAAAAAATAACTTGACTTATCTACACCGTAACCAGCATCTAGACCACTTACTCAAGGATATCTTCAAATATCGGCTGGGTAACAAACCTGTTATCGATAACATCTATATTAATATTAAATTCAGCAATATTATATTTGACAGCTTTTTGTTCAAGGATATCTTAAATAAACATATTAAGGATTTTCCACTCAAAAATAAGAATATAGTAACTAGGTTCAGTTACAATAAACCTTTTGGACTTATGGCTTGTAACTATAAACAGCTTGCATGCAACTTAGATAACTTCTACAAGGAGGCTATCTGCCACTGCCACTTGCCACAATACCATGATTACGTAGATATGCATGTAATTACAGGTGATCTCAACTTGGTTCCGCACCAGGAACTGAGAACAGTACTTTCCCATGGTTTTAAATACAGACCTAATACTAGGCCTAATGCCAACTATATTACCAAACAATTACACTCTGACCTTATGCAATTTTGCCTTAAACTTGCATATAAGTATAATTTACCACTAGAGGCCTTCTATAATTGGCTGGTACTTACCATCAGCGAACTTAATCAACATATATGTAGAAAGATTTTACATAGGAAGCAACATGCCAATAGAGATAGCAAAATATATAACATGCAGTTAATCAAACGACAATTAAAGGATTTACAGGATGTATTTATCATAACCACTATAGATAAGGCAGCCAATAATTATAGTTTCATCTGCAAAAAATTCTACACCTCACTGTTATACAATGAGTTACATAGCAGTGTTACATACGCTAGATCAAACAGTAACCTTGGCACTATTACCAAGAAGCTACTAGCTATGCAAAAAAAGTTAAAACTTAATAACAACAACACTAACTTTCCTTTTTGTATATACCCAAGTTTCATAAGTCGCCTATCAGTTTCAGATTTATAACTTCATGTAGAAATAGCTACTCAAAGGTCCCGCATAGTAAGCTAGTAGAACTGCTTAAGATTATCTTCAATTCTATAAATTTCACTAGAATTATTAGTAATAATAGACCTATTTTAATCTTTATAAAGAATAATAAGCATAACATCAAGCACATAAATACATATAATTTCAAAAACTTATTCACTAGCATCCCGCATGATAGTTTAAAATTGGTTTTAAATAATTATTTCACAGAATATAGCGAAAATTTACCCTGCCAACGTAATTACTGGGATAACCTACTTAACTTATGTATTTCCAACAGCTATATTTATAATGGTAGCATATTTTCATACAGCATACCGGCATAGCTATGGGGCCAAGTAGCTCATGTCTTATGGCCAATCTATATCTACACCATTTTGAAAATAACTTCAATAAAGATATCAATATGTTCAGATATATAGATGACTTAATTGTGTTCAATTATACTAACTTTCATACAGAAGCAGTTAAACACTACCCGCTTGATTTGGTGTCACTAACAAGAGGTCACTAACAAGTGTGACTCTGGTAAAGCTGCATACCTGGATTAAGAATAATAATCTAACTACCAAGGTATTTGACAAACGCAAAGAATTTAATTTTAAAACTATAGACCTAACCAGTTGGGGTACAAATATCTCAATACGTATCCTTAAAAACATAATAGTGACACAAGGGATCAGAAGATTATATATCTGTAATAATAAAAGTGATGTTATAGATGCACTGATGGATCTTAAGCACAATTTATTAGATAACGGTTTCCCACATAATTTCATTATGAAACATATGAGTACTGCTTTGTCAATAGCCTTAAAACAATACCATGATGATCTAAACCAGTTGGATACCTTGGAAGCTATTAGGCATAATGTATATTGAATTACAAATACGGGGTATAGTTTCTCTGTTTTAAAGGAATTATTATCAGGTATAATTTCTCGGTTTTAAAAGAATTATTATCGATTTGTATACATCAGTATCTATGGAGTGAGTTGTTTACTAATTAGCCTTTGTATATACATGTACATACTAGGGACTGCTGCATAAACACGCTATATATAGCTTACGCCTTAGAAAAGTGGTACCTATATGTGTTTTTACAGTAGGAATTAATTCGTTTTTTACTAAGATTTCGCTTCGACATCTGAGAAATATTGGTTTTGTTTTCTCTACTATAGAGGGCGCTATCTTACTTATGGGTCATCCCAAAATTGGCTATTATTGGACAACCCTTAGGTGGCGCAGTATACGCTGCAGTTATAAACGTCTTCCGCGTTTGCTGCAGGCGTTTAGTTTTTTCCCGCCTTTGGCTACGGTAATGTATGTAATGTAGATTCTCTGACGGGAACATACTGGTTCTACGGTATTCCCTCCTTTGTTGTTTAGCGACAAACGACATTCCATCCTTTGTTGTTTAAAGCTTTATAGTATGTTTGCCATTACCTAATCTTTGACGTTAGATTTATAGTAAATTTTCTTAGGAATTAGCCATTCCGTTTTTTAGGTTGCTTTTCACATTCTGATATATTTTCTGGCTCTTACTACTTAACCAGGATCCCTACTATTAGGGTCGGGAATTTACACTCCCGGTTTATCCGATGTAATATCGATAAATTGCTTTTTCTTTACTATTTCACTTTTATCTATCCTCATGCCTTAATTTTTCATACCTCACGAACTATTAGAGTAATTCGAGGGGGAGTGAGGTACTATTGCTTTAACTACTCTGCTTTCCGTTCGCCTTTAGTTAGCTAAATTAGCTATTTTTCTGCAAATTGTTCAGCAAATATCAATAATTTCTCAGTTGTGCTTATAATGTTGCAGCTATCGGTCGGGCTAAATATCATCCAGCCTGTATTCTTACAAATTTTGGTTAGACTTTCCCCACATTAGATGGCTAGATTTATACTGATTTATAGCTTCACTATAATTTTAAATTTTAATTTTAAATTATCCATTATTATGGATATTGGATTTGGTATACAGGCAGATGATAACAGAAACCGATAGATCAGTCTAACAAGGGTATCTATTTTGTAGGGGTTTAGCCCTCGACAAAGTCTCTTGCAAAATGGGTTCCCATGTAAGGCTTATTATGTTAATTAACCTAATATGTTATATTTTTTATATATTTTTCATATATATATATATATATATATATATATATATATATACTGAAATAGAGTGAATTAAAAAAGTAAGAATGGGGAAACTGAGATTACTATATGTTATGGACAACATGTTAAAGCCTTCAAGAGCTATCACACTTCTGCTTCAAATGCTTATAGTCTAGGTACAATTTGTACAGAACAAGCCCACCAGCAAGTAGGCTTGTTCTGTAGATTCACTAACTTTCCCTCCCCCATGCCACCTCAGTACTCTTCACATTCTTGGAGGGCCCAAAGACTCCAAGACAGACTTTCCAAACTGCAAGCCAATCACTATGTATAGGAAAACATACAAGCCAGTGCCAGTTGTTATGATGAGGTTTTCTTTTGGGACTGTAATCGTTATCACAGACTGGTCTGACTTTGGGAAACAGTAACTGTTGTGAGCATTCAGTTCTCACAGACGTCTGATGGCTAATCACAGTCTTCCTCCTCCTATATTTGTTGTTGTCACCATTGCCATTCTCTGGAATTGGATATGTCCCATGTCATCTGATTCATTTTATTGCAATACTGCTTTAACTCAAATAAATAATTATATAATGATTTATTAAACCGTTATTAAATTATTTTTTCTTTAATAAAGATTTGTTTCATTTTTAGAGAATATGTTATCTGAACTGGAAAAGTTCTTGTGGTCCTGATTGTTTTTTTAAAATTATCCTGGTTTTGGCATAAAATCACACTAATTAAGGTTAATTTTGGGGGCACCCTTGGATTGAATAAGTATAATGTATTCCCCATCCATAAAGATGGTTCTAAGAATGAATTGCCTAACTATCTTGGAAGCTACTAAGCATTTCATCCCAGCAAAGAAATATCATTGTGGGTTTAGGCCTAAATAGATGTCAGGTGAACTAATAAGACTTGCGGCAGAGAAGAAAAATGTATGGGATGCATATAAATTATCAGGCGAAGGATATAAAGAAAAACAGCAAACTTCTTTACCTATGTAAATTCTAGAAGGGCATGAATCAGATTGGACCACTTGATATTCATGGTTTGACTACTGATGACCTGCTCAGGTAGCTGACAAACTGAATGATTATTTTGCACCTACATTCACACGAGGAATTCTATAGGGAAGTGGAGGCCAGAAGTTTATCAAATTCTAACAGAGAGCAAAATGATTTTGTAATAACTGAGACCAAAGTGGAGGAGAAATTGTTGAAGTAAAACATAAGAAAGGCATATGGGGTGGATGGGATCTATCCAGTTATATTAAAGGAGGCAGCAAAGGATGTAAGTAAACCCTTAGTCATAAATATGAGAGCATCCTTGGATTCAGGGGAGGTCCCCACACACTGGAAATGTGCAAATGTATCCACAATTCACAAAGGGGGACAAAGAGTGACACGAATAATTACAGACCCGAACTTCAGTTCCAGGGAAAATAATGGAGGCACTACTTAAAGAAGCATTGCAGGATCATCTAGACAAGACTGCAGTTATAGTTCAGACACAGCATGGGTTTGTTAAGGGAAAATCGTGTCTGACCAATTTGGTTGGATACTATGATGTGGCCACAAATAAACTGGATGCAAAAAATAATTTTGATGTATAGTTGGATTTCAGTAAAGCTTTTGATACTATTGTACATAAAAGATTGCTGTATAAATTAGAGCAGTGTACCATTAAGGGCAAGTTGCTGCTATGGAATGGTTGAGTGCAAGATAGAGAGTTGTAATCAATGGACACTGCTCTTCGTGGACTGATGTTATTAGTGGTATTCGGATGACACTTGTTATGTTATTAGTGGAACTGATATTCGGGTGACACTTAAGTCAAGTGGACCCAATTTCGGCGAAGTCCGGACGGTCTATGACAGCCAAATCCTCTGCTTGCACCTTCACGGTGGGACTGTTAGTAATCCTGGGTATAACCTCCATGCACAAGTACATGGTGGGTGACCACCCAGGTGTGAACCAACGTAAGCAGGGGTCGAGGTGTGGCACCCACACCACATGGAGGAACGCCGCCCCTCTATGTTACCAGGCAGTACTAGGTGGTAGATGACTCTCATCAACCGGTGAAATACCACCACTTTGCTTATTGGAGGCTTGAAGTGGTGGAACCCATGTTTAGTCTCTAGAGCTAAGTTCCGGCCAACCCTTCCCTATCTCTTCCATCATGCAGTATGAGTGATGATTTTCGAGGTTATGATGAATGTCGTGGCGAGATCCAATATTCCTTACATTTCAAGGGTACAGCTCTAAAACGGTGTTTGCAGGCCGGCCGCTAGCTAGTACACCGGACCGAACGTATCGGTAACTCTCTAGGAGGCTTCCGGATCAGCTAGTGTATAATCTTGCTACCTCTACTCTGACAGATAGTGACTGGAGGGAGTCCGAGTAGTGTGTATGCGGGGAGCATTGTCGAGGCCACGTTATGTCAAGGATCTGGGTATATTCTTACCACATGTACGCCAAATCCAAAAATTTCATTACTTCATACAGCATGTCCCACCAACTTTTTCTTACTATTGAATACACCATGAGTTGTCAAAATAATAGAGCAAGCTTATCTGCGAAAAGATCTAAACCTCCCAAGGACTTCCTAATTCATTTCACAAATATACGTGGTCTCAATTCCAATCTCAACGATGTCCATTTCCACTTGCAGTCTTCCAAACCCCATGTACTCTTTCTGACTGAATCTCAGTTATCAGTTGATTCAACTACTGCTCATCTCAGATGTCCAAATTATTTGCTGTATGATTCCTTTCGCCTCAAAGGTGGTACTTGTGCATATGTCCGTTCTGATATTCCCTGTCAGAGACTTGGCAATTTGGAATCTCCTCTCTTTGATCTTCTCTGGCTTAAAATCTCTCTACCTCATTGTGTCAAATTCATCTGTTGTCTCTACCGTTCTCCCAACTCCACTAATCAATTGGAGCTCTTTAACTTCCTCTCTTTGCAACTTGACTTTCTCCAGTCCAACTTTCCTAACAGTGAGGTAATTTTCCTTGGTGATTTTAACGTTCACAACTCCAGCTGGCTTCCGCTTTCTATTTACACCGACCCAGCAGGTCGAGATGCTGAGGCTTTTGCAATTACTAATGACCTAGCACAGATTGTTCATTTACCTACAAGAATACCGGACAATCCTAATCATACAGCCAATACGCGTGATCTTTTTCTCACAAACAACCCTTCTAAGTACAAGGTCGAAGTGAGAGGTCCTTTAGGCACTTCAGATCACAACTTGGTGATTGTCTCTTCTCCAATGGAACCTTTATCTCATGGCTATTCCCAACCTCGTATTGTTTGGCATTACAAGAATGCAAAATAGGATGACCTGCGAGACTTCTTTTCTTCTTTTCCTTGGTCTGATTACTGTTTCAAAACTTCTGATGTCAACGTTTGCTCAGATCGTGTCAGTGAAATTATTCTTGCAGGAATGGAATCCTTTATCCCACACTCCACTTTAAAATCTCGTCCTTTATCTAAACCTTGGTTTTCCAATAAATGTGCTAAGGCTGTCCAAGAGAAGAACGTTGCATATCGTAATTGGCTTGTTTCTAATTCTTCAGTTTCATTTTCTGCCTACACCAAAGCTCGCAACAATTGTAAAGCAGTTATTAATCAGTCCAAACTAGAGTTTGAACAGGCTAAGAGTAGAAAACTTGCTTCTTGCCCTAATGGTAGCCGAGCATTCTGGTCTCTTGCCAAAGCTATTGGCCGCAACTTTTGCCCATCTCTGCTCCCACCTCTGTCCAAACCAGATGGTTCTGTTGTCACTTCAGCCAAGGATAAAGCTGACCTGCTAGCATCCCATTTTTCTTCGGCTCATGTATTAATGATCTTGGTAAAACACCTCCAACCATTCCTAACACGCTCCATTCAATGCCTCCTGTGGTCTTCCGTCAAAAGGATATCAGAAGGATTTTGATAAATCTTGATGCTAGGAAAGCTCCAGGTCCTGATGGTATTTCTCCACTTGTTCTCAAAACCTGTGCTCCTGAACTTACTCCTATTCTTTGTCACCTTTTTTCACTTTCTTATTCCAAAGGTATTTTTCCTTCTGCTTGAAAATTTGCTCATATCCAGCCAGTTCCTAAAAAGGGTGACAAATCCCTCCCATCCAATTATTGTCCCATTGCAATTACTTCTACTCTTTCTAAAGTAATGGAGAAATCAATTAACCGCCAACTCTTAAACTACGTAGAAACCTTCTGTCTGATCAACGATTGCCAGTATGGATTCCGGCTTATGTTACCCATTTATGGACTAGTTCAATGGAAAGGTTCGGTGAAACACAAGTAGTTGCTCTTGACATCTCAAAGGCTTTTGATCGTGTTTGGCATAAAGATCTTCTAAACAAGCTTCCATCTTATGGTTTGCCAACTGTTTTTAATAATTGGTTATCCAGTTTTCTCTCTGACACTCACAGAGGGTGATTATAGATGGCCCTCTCTCTTCTAACTTGTCCACTAATGCTGGTGACCCCAAAGGTTCAGTTCTTTCCCCCACTCTTTTCCTCTTGTATATCAATGACCTTCTTCCATTGACTGGAAATCCTATCCATAGTTTTGCCGATGATAGCACATTGCATGGAACTTTCCATTTTGAGAAACCTTGTCCAGCTCAATCAGCCTCAAGTTCTCGAAAATCTGCTGCCAATTCCTTAAATGCCGATCTTCAGGTAATTCTCCAGTGGGGCAAAGACAACTTAGTTGATTTCAACCCTTCTAAAACTCAGTCTTGTCTTATATCTCGCAAAAAGGATTCTTCTGCTCCTATGCTTATCTTTAGTGACACTCCGATTTCTATGCAAAATGATATCTCTCTTTTGGGGATTACCCTGACTTCTAATCTCTCTTGGCACAAGCACATTACAAATATTGGTTCCTCTGCATCTAAAAAACTTGGTTTTCTCTTTCGCTCTCGGCGTTACTTTTCTCCCAAACAGCTGCTCACTCTGTATAAATCGCAAATCTGCCCTGCCATGGAATATTGTTCCCTCATCTGGGGTGGTGCCCCCAAAACCTCTCTCAGGCTTCTTGATTCCATTCAGAAGAGGGCAGTTAGGTTAATTAATGATTCATCTCTAACAGAGTCTCTCCACTCGCTTTCTCATAGACGCACTGTTTCTGCTTCATGCCTCTTCTACAGATACTTCCATGGGCACTGTTCTTCTGAATTGGCTTCTATAATTCCCGCAATCTCTTTCAAAACAGTCCGAACACGTGCCGCCACAAGCCAACATCCATTTACTGTCCAACTTCAAACCAACAGAACCAACTTTTCATCTTCCTCATTTATTCATTCAACTGCCGTTTTCTGGAACAACCTTCCTTCATACGTATTTCCTGAAAATTACAATCTACAGAAGTTCAAGTCCAATGTCAACAAATATCTTATTTCGTTTTCTCAACCTCCAACCCAAGCACGGTACTATGTACTATAGGTTCTAACACTTCTCGCCTTTGGGGTTTACATAAAAAAAAAAAAAAAGAGAACAAAGAGAACACATGCAATTAGCATTAGTAGAGGCATTTGATGGAAGAAAGCAAGGTTATGCAGCATCAGCCAAAAAGAAAAAAGAAAAAAACCACTTCCACTTCACCCCTCTGTTCGTTCGAAATACCTGTCCAGCTGATCCTTAAATTTATTTAGGCTATCAACTTCCACGACAAGGGATGGAAGTCTGTTCCACCAACGCTGGCTAAAGGCAAATTTCCGCACGTCTATCCTACATCTGTCTTTTCTCAATTTGAATTTATGCCCTCTCAGGTGATAATTCTGAGCAAGAGGAAGAATCCCATCAGTATTGAGCATGCTCAAACCAATCAAGGCTTTATACCCCTCTATCAGATCACCTCGTTGGTGCCTAGTCTCCAGACACTGTAATTTGCAAAACTTAAGCCTTTCTTCGTAAGAGCACCCCTTTGTTCCATTCACTAATCTTGTTGCCCTTCTCTGTACTCGTTCCAGCATCTCTACATCCCTCTTGAAATGAGGCCTCCAGACCTGTATACAGTACTCTAGGTGTGGCCTGACCATTGCCTTATACAATGGAATAATCACCTCCTTATCCCTGCTAGAAAAATTCCTGTATATCATTGACAGTACACCATGAGCTAGTCTTGTCGCCCATCTGCACTGCTCAGAGAACTTCATATCTGCCTGCACAACCACCCCAATGTCCTTTTCATTCTCTACCACTGTCAGTGAAGTACCCCAGAGTTGATACGTTGCTCGGGGGTTGCTGTTTCCCCATATGTAGTACTTTATATTTGTGAATGTTAAACTTCATTTGCCACCTCTCAGCCCATCTGCTCAACCTTTCCAGATCCTGTTGCAGCAGCAGCACAGTGTCAGTAGTGTCCATGACAACCCTGCCAACCTTTGTATCGTCTGCAAACTTGGACTTCTTTTGTGACTGCTTGATATACCATGATCAATATCATTTATAAATACAGCAAACAATAATGGACCCAACACTGAACCCTGAGGGATTCCACTACTAACATTAGTCCCCGATGAGGAGTGTCCATTGATTACCACTCTGTCTTCTCCCCCTCAACCACCCCTTTATCCATAGCAGCAATTTGCCTCCAATGCCACACTGCTCCAATTTGTGCAGCAGTCTTTCATGTGCAACGGTATCAAAAGCCTTTCTAAGATCCAAGTATATAATATCAAAGTTATTCCTTGCATCCAGTTCTTTTGTGACTGCATCATAGTATACAATCAAATTGGTCAGGCAAGACTTCCCCTTAACAAACCCATGCTGTGTCCGAGCTATAAGTTAAGTCTTGACTAGATGATCTTGCAGCGCTTCTTTAACCAGTGCCTCCATTAATTTTCCTGGAACAGGAATTAAACTCACAGGTCTATAATTACTTGTCAGCCTTTGATCCTCCTTTGTGAATAATTGTCACATTTGCACATCTCCAGTCTGTGGGTATCTTCCCTGAGTCCAAGTTCTCATAATTACGGCTAAGGGTTTGCTTACTTCCTTTGCTGCCTCCTTTATTATAACTGGATAGATCCCATCCGCCCCAGGTGCCTGTCTTGTGTTTATCTTCAACAATTTCTCCTCCACTTTACTCTCAGTTATTACAAGGTTCTCTAGCTTACTGCCAGAATTGAATACACCTCTGGCATTCCCCTCGCTGAATAACTCCTTATGTGTGAATGTCGATGCAAAATATTTATTTAGTTTGTTAGCTACCCGAGCAGGATCTTCTACAGTTGACCCATCGATATCAAGTGGACCAATCTGATTCATCCCCTTCCTTATAGAGTTTACATAAGTAAAGAACTCTTTGCTGTTTTTCCTTGCATCCCTTGCCAAAGATTTCTCGTAATCTGCCTTCGCCTGCCTAACCTCCTTTTTAACTTGGTTACAGACCAGCTTATATCTATCATAGGCTTCTTTGTCACATGTTAATTTATATGTATCCCATGCATTTTTATTTTCTGCCATATGTCTCATTAGTTCATCTGACATCCATTTAGGCCTAAACCTTGAACAATATTTCTTGGTTGGTATGTAAAGCCTAGTAGTTTTCAAGATAAGTTCTTTGAATGCTTCCCATTTTGAATTTGCTGTTGGTAACATCATCAGTTGGTCCCGCTGTATAGAATTTAAGTACTGTCTCAGACCGTCATAGTTGCCTTTACGAAAGCAACAACCCTTCCCTTTATCCCTAATGGTAGTTACCTCTTTGAGTAAGTCCCACTTCAGCACACTGTGATCACTGCCACCCAGTGGCTCGTTTATCTGCAGATTCTTAATGCATGAAGAATCACTACTGATAATCAAATCAAGAGTATTACTCCCTCTAGTTGCCTCCCGAACATGCTGATGTAGAAAACAATCATCGAATAAATCCACAAAAGCCTTGCTAGTGTGTGAGCGACCAGCCCACAAATTCCAGTCAATATATGGGAAATTAAAATCCGCCATTATAAGACTATCTGATTTACTGGCCCACTCTATTTCCCTGTACAGTTTCTTATTATACTCATCAGAGTCATTAGGCCTATAGCACACTCCTACTCTCAATTTTCATCTCCCAATGCTTATGTTACACCAAACTGACTCGACACTGCACTGTTCAGCGATGTTGACTGGCTTCAGACACACCACACTTGGGTATATGAATTAACATTCCAGGTGACCCTAATGTAATAACTTGGATTATATCAAGTTTGTCACTAAGCTTTAATGTTTTTCTTTTCTGTATGAGCTTTATTAACTTTAGGAGCCATAGTGAGGGGTTTTTAATTTAAAATAAAAGTAAAACAGAGATATAATCTGTGATATCGGTACAGAATTCACTTTGAAAATGGCGAACGTAAACAAATACAGTAATCACGTGACTTGCCATTTTCTTTTTCCGGCACTGCAAGACATCTCCGCTTTATGTATACATCCGATCTCAGTGTGTCGTTGTTTGGGGGGCCATTATTTCGGCAGTCTACTGTACTTCGGTAGTTCTCTACATACAAAAATGATGCAATAGCACTAACCTCTTCACTACTACAAATTTTAATCAATAGCTCCTGGTATAAATTTGGTGTGTGATGCTAAACATCATTATCCATTATATTAAGTATAAAGTGCACAAATGATTTATTTATGTTTGTGTTTGTTTGGTTTTTAGGAGCATTAGCAACTAAGGCCATATTGCTCTGGGGATATGCGGTGGTCATTCCCTGACCTTTCCGCATCCGGTGGTCACGGGCTCGAACCCCAGTCTAATCAAGAAGCGTCTGCTACGCACTGCTGCTCCTGCCCACCTGGCTACGGAACGGCCCTTATGTTATATGCATCCTGCATCGTACAAGAGAATAACCATAATGAAATATCATATTGGTTGAGTTGACAGAAGGTATTCTGATGATATTCCTAGTCCTCAGTGTTACAAGTTAAATGTTAATACAAATAATTTTTTCTTTGGTACCAAAATACAGTAGGAATAAAAAATGGCTCAACGAAGCCTGAAATACTTCTTATAACATTCTGTAAAATTTGAACTCAAATATTACCTATGCTACCTGGCCCAGTGCAGACCTCTACCCCCTCACTGATAAGCGATCAAGTTATTTTACTGACATTAAGGCGCCTCCGTAGCAGGTGGGCAGGAGCACATGCTTCTTGATTAGACCAGGGTTCGAGCCTGTGACCACCAAATACAGAGGATGCGGAAAATCAGGGAATGACCACCGCATATTCCCAGAGGAATATAGTCTTAGTTGCTAATGCTCTAAAAACCAAATAATAAACAACAACAACAAACTGTCATTAAAGGAGGGAGGTGTATGTGGATTATTTTTTAATTGTTCACCCTGTGGTTTATAAAATTTGTAAAATCTGTTTAAAATAGTAGTTACATGTTATTAAATTGTTTATTTTCTAATTCACATGTAAAAATCACAGGTAATTATTATTAATAATTTTAATCATTAATTATTTTGGTATGGCAACCAGCTGTGCAACAGCATAATGAATGCAAAGAAACAATTATTCTGTGCACTGGAGGAAAAAAAAAATAAATAAACTGGACAATGCTTAGAAGCCTGTAGGAAAGATTGGGGAGGAATATTGTTACATCACATTTCACAGCATTATCTGACATCTTACTGGCAGTTTATGGTTAAGGTCTCTGCTGTGCTGACAGAAGTGTAGGAGGTGTGAATCTCCATCTGCTTTTATCGGCCTTGGAGCTTGGATCATGTTGTGTAACCCTGGCCTACTTAATTTCTCTTCACATACCATAATGTGATAGAATTCTGGGCTTTTTTCAGGTTGATGCAATGTCCTTTAATCATTACTCCAACCCATTGGTTCCTAGTTTGTCTCAGTTGACCCAGGTGCATACCACAGAGTGTCATCTGTCTGTGCTTCTGACACAGAAAATAGCAACCAGGCTGATGGCAGACAGTATGTTACAGGACAGGTGACATTCAATCAATACACCTGTCTTATAAGAGCCAACTCATGTACAAGTCACTGTGTAGTAACATGTGCCCAAGTTGGCTTATATATTTCCTATATGTTTCGGGTCTCATCTGTCCTGAAGAAGATAGTTTAGCATCATTAGGAAACATATCACCATTTAGATATAACTGTTGATAGTGGAAAAGCTAGAAAGCTGTTGGAATTGTATGGCCTCTCAAAATTTATATTTTCAATCTTTTCCCCCATTATTACTTGGAACCTGGGTGTGGTTGGAATGGTAATCTCTCTTGAACAATATTTTTCTTTTCCATAATATATACCTGCATAACAGATGCCTTCTAGTACACAAATCAGTAGATTTTCTGAATAGTTGCCATTAAGTAGAAACAAGCAGCAAGTTATTAATTAATGACAGAAAATGCACAGATACATGACTGAGTAGTTTTGCATGCTTATCACCTGTGTGGGTTTTGAATTCCATTGTTGGTTTAACTTTTTAAACCTTTACAGGTGGCTGTTTTTACTGAGATTCCCCCCTCCCAAAAAAAAAACCACTATTCATCCCATGAAGTGTACAAATTGGCTTTATAACCCATGTACTGAATGGTGACCTCAGTTGCTTGGTGCTAACCTACCTGTTCAAGTATTGAAATAAATTTAAAGAGAAAATGGTGTGTTAAACAAAATTAAATATTTAAAAATGTTAGCAAAAGTAATTGTGATAAGCTGCCGAAGAGCAAATGTTTTACAATGTATCTGATTATCCTGCCATTTGAATGGCATATTAAATTTTCCTTTCCATTCTTTATAGGTGGTTGAAGAGGAAGCTATAGCTTTTACTAGATCGCTTAACCAAGGAGGCCTTCCTAATGGAACAGTGCCTTACTTTGAGACATCAAGTCGAACTGGTTACAACGTTGATGAGACCTTTGAATACATCTTTGAGCAGTTCTACCCTGGAGCAGGACAACAACCTAGGCCACCATCTGGAGATGATAATACAGTTGTTCAAGATGTTAACACTGAGGAAAATACAAGTAGGAGGAAAAAAGGATTTTGTTGTACATGACATATGACACACGAATTAAGAACTTGCATCTACATTCCTACTGGTTATGTGCTGGTTTAGCTAACAGCCATTTTAAGTCTGAGTGCTGAATAATGTAGTAGTGTACATTGTTTCACTATATACATTTTATTGATATTTTTTATGAAATAAAACTGTCAAATTTTGCTAAGTTGCACCAACAGAGTGTTAAAACTTTGTGTGAGATCGAGATGAAGCCAGTGTATAAATGAAACATCACAAGTTTGGGTGTCCTGCCTTTTAGTAAATCTATACTCTGTTTAAACTGGCAATAAAATCTTATGTGGCATTGGAGAAATGGTGTATATATGGAAAATATTTGAGTATCATTTAATAAGCTTGTACTAATTTTTGTATGTTTCATTTAATGATGAATTTAAAAGATTATTGATACTCAATCTAAAGAAATGTGTATTTGGAAGAAAATCTACAATTGATGTAGATGTTCTGCCAGTGCTCACCTAAGGGTGAACCTGCAAAAGAACAGTTTTAATAAGTATTATGGTAGAATTACCGTGATAAAGCACTGAGGTAATTAGCCCTATTTTAATCTAATATCTGAAGGACATTAAGTATGAATAAACTGAATGGTGAAAAAAATTATACCTGAAACTACCTTTAAAATTAGCATAGCAAAGTTTAATCTAACATCCATCACTAGGATTCATATTATTATTGAGTGCTGCATTGATATTTATGCTATTTACAATAGCATAAATCAATAACAAGTGCATTCTGCTCATGCTCTACAACCTGAACATGAGCAGAATGCTAGAAAACACAGTCTAGTAAGAGTAACTTTTGTTGATATATATTACTCATAGTACTTATGGTAATTCTACCAAAATACTATGGCAGAATTACCATAACATCCCTCTCATTACTAGAATGCATATTTTGTAGAATTCTGTTGCTTTTCATGGTATGGAATTGAATCTTTTAACACCTTTTATATAGTTTAAGTACTGATGTTGAGAAGAAATGTAGTACTCCTTCCCTGTGGCTTAGGGGTAATGTTTACAGTGTGATAAAAGAAGAGGAGCGAGGAAAATATTTCCATTCTTTTGTAGATATCTCAATAGTACACTATATTCTGAATATAGCCTTCAAGCCATATTCATATCTTTCCATGGCACCATTTGTTTCACACAGTTTCTTGCAGCTTGGATAATCGTCTTTTTTTAAACTGTACTTTAATAAATGCAAGTACATTCATATTGCACGTTCACTCTTCTGAGGATATGCTGCATTCTTGCTTTTATGTACTAGTCATATCCAAAAATCAAGATGCATTTAAATAACCTTATACACCGTGCTGCCACTTTATTAGGTATACCTACCTAGTAGTGTGTTGAGCCTCCTTTAGCCTTCAAAACAGCCTGAATTCGTCTAGGCATGGTTTGAACAAGGTGCAGGAATGGAGTACCATGCAGACATGAGTGTGTCATGCAGTTCCTTGAGATTCAACAGAGGTGTAGGCCTGCAGTGAACAGCCCTTTCCAGCTCATCCCAAAGATGTTCAATAGGATTGAGATCCGCGGACTGAGCAGGCCACTGCAGCAAAGAAAAGTCATTGTTTAGGAATGATGTGGCATTAAGACGTGAATCTATGGGTATCAATGGACCCAACGTGTGCCTTCCCACACCATAACACTGCCCCCACCACCTTGCACAGTAATTGTCAGACATGACAGGTCTGACAACTACTGTGCAAGTGGCTCGAGAGTTTGCAGATTAGTTCGACAGAGAACATCAATAGAGACAAAGGTTTGCCGATTCATCCCCTCTTCGAGGCTACGATCCTCAGAAGGGATGAACGATTTCATATGACGTTCTCCCGAGCCGCTTCTGGTCCCAGTACACAGGAGAATAGAACACATGGCGATGAAACACTTGATTTAGACCGTGAACCTGCTGGTACTTAAGATGCACTGCAGTACAAGGAAGCTGTGGTCGGTTTTATCGCTCTTAACCCGGTATTTTAATGTATTTTATTTATTCGATGTATATATATATTTTATCCTTTTTAGTTGTCAAGTTATTTTAATTGTAAATATATAGAAGTAAACACATATAGTCTTTTAAAATTCCAGTTTCCGTGTCTTATTTTAATACGTGGTTGGTGAGAAACATTTAAAATCACAATATGACAGGTCCATGGATTCATGTTGTTTTCGCCAAATTCTGAGCCTTCCATCAACATGATGTACCAGGAACGTTGACTCCTCGATAGTCCAGTGATGGTGTTGCTGTGCCCACAGGAGGCGTGCTCTCTTGTTCTTCATTGATAACAAAGGTACGCGATGTGGCCGTCAGCTGTTGTAGCTCATTCGCAACAAAGTGCGACTAGTGGTCCGTTGCAATATTTTGTTCTGCACACCAAGGTTGTATTCTGGCCCGTCTGTTTGCTTGCACAATTCTAGCCATTCTCATCTGACCTCTCTCATCAATAAGTGATTTTCTTCCACAGGAGTGCCGTTCAGAGGATGTTTTCTGTTCGTTGCACCATTCTTGATACACGCTTGAAACTGTGGTGCATGAAAAGTTCAGGAGAACTGCTGTTTCAGAGATACTTTGTCTAGCACATCTTGCACCTACTACCATGCCAGGTTTGAAGTCCATTAGATCACTCCTTTTCCCCATTTTTGCTACGGTTTGTACGCTTAACTGATACTAGGAAGGTTGTTCTGCTGCATTTATATCCACAACTGTGGTCATGTGACTTGCAACGTTGTAGGACAAACCATTTGTGTGCACAGCAGGGATGTACCTAATAAAGTGGCAGTACAGTGTATATACTGATGGCTCAAAAACAAGTACAACAGTAGTTGCAGCGGCAGTTTCTACTATCTTTTCTAGTTTTGTGTTCCTTCCAAAGGAATGCAGTGTCTATACTGCTAAACTTTCTGCGATAAAGATAGCTCTAGATCACGTAACTGATATGTCCTGTATGCAAACAATAATCTATTCTGATTCTTTGAGTGCAATAACAGTGCATTAAAAAATTCTTCCAAGCCAACCCACCCTGTCTTGATGCAAATCAGATCACAGATAATTGTGTTACGTGCTGCTAACCAATCAGTCACTTTCTGTTGAAGGTCATGCAGGCATCAAAGGAAATGAACATGCAGATCAAGCTGCTAAACATCCATCCACTGCATGCTCTCCTAGCTATCAAGTGGGTAGTTTGTGGGACAAACCATTTGTGTGCACAGCAGGAATGTACCTAATAAAGTGGGAACACAATGTATATATATGTATATATATTTTGTGTTTTTATTATTTTAGTTAGTGTCTAATTGACTGTTTTAATTTGTCCCTTGCTACGTTAATGTCATTGCCATGGGCAATTGGACTATTATACGTGCTTGATATATTTTAGTTTGATTGCTTAGATTAATTAAATTTTAGTGTCTATTTTCTATAGGGTATTAGGTGTATCCTGAACAGGAGATTTGGTTAGCTTTTTAAGTCTAACCTATTCCTAGGGGTCTGTGGTGGTGGTGTTCAAATTATATAGTAACTAAAGAAGTTAGTTATAATTCTAATTATTTAACTTTAATTAATAATATTAATCAATACTAACTAACATTCCCTTACCTGGTCATCTATCCGCTACTTCATCAGGGGCTTTGAGCAGATCGATAGCCAGTTTTAAAGGAATGTCTCATAATTACCCGTTTCTGTTAACTCCTTATCAGTTTTGCCTTATTAGTGAGATTATTTTTCTCTTTTAGATTATTTAATTCATTGAAAAAGGATAGTTTTATGTCAATTTGTCTTTGTTTAATTTTAATTTTTGAAATTTTTAATACTTAATTTAGGATTCGGCAAACTGGTAGAGGAGAAACGAAGCCCAACGGGTAATTATCGGAATAAACGAGTGGAGCTATACTTATCTGTCCGGTGGTGGTCTTTCAGTAAATGAGGGGTTAGCCCTGTTCATTGTTTGTTTTATCCCTGGTTTGGTTTTGAGTGCGCAGTCGCATCTATTGTTGCTTGATATTGTTGTAAGGTGATATTTTTGCAAGTCATCCGATGAGTGGGTTGATTCCTACGTCAGCCGGGGGTGGGGCTGGGTTAGGGGGGGTCGTTTCCGTTTTAACTCCGTGGTGAACATTAATTTGAAAATAACGTGATTTGGTTGTATTTTATTTACAAGCGTTATTTTTTGTTATTTACATAAGTTGGTTTGCTATCCCTTTGGACCAAAGAATAGGAGAAAGTTCAGGAGCACAAGTTCAGAGGCGGCAAAGAATAGGAGTAAGTTCAGGAGCACAAGTTCAGAGGCGGCAAAGAATAGGAGTAAGTTCAGGAGCACAGGGTTTGAGAAACAAGTGGAGAAATACCATCAGGACCTGGAACTTTCTTAGCATCCAGATTCATCAAAATCCTTCTGATATCCTTTTGACGGAAGACCACAGGAGGCAATGAATGGAGCGTGTTGGGAATGGTGGGAGGTGTTTTACCAAGATCATTAATACATGAGCTGGAAGAAAAATGGGATGCTAGCATGTCAGCTTTATCCTTGGCTGAAGTGACAACAGAACCATCTGGTTTGGACAGAGGTGGGAGCAGAGATGGGCAAAAGTTGCGGCCAATAGCTTTGGCAAGAGACCGGAATTCTCGGCTGCCATTAGGGCAAGAAGCAAGTTTTCTACTCTTAGCCTGTTCAAACTCTAGTTTGGACTGATTAATAACTGCTTTACAATTGTTGCAAGCTTTCGTGTAGGCAGAAAATGAAACTGAAGAATTAGAAACAAGCCAATTACGATATGCAACATTCTTCTCTTGAACAGCCTTAGCACATTTATTGGAAAACCAAGGTTTAGATAAAGGATGAGATTTTAAAGTGGAGTGTGGGATAAAGGATTCCATTCCTGCAAGAATAATTTCACTGACTTGATCTGAGCAAACATTGACATCAGAAGTTTTGAAACAGTAATCCGACCAAGGAAAAGAAGAAAAGAAGTCTCGCAGGTCATCCCATTTTGCATTTTTGTAATGCCAAACAACACGAGGTTGGGAATAGCCATGAGATAATCACCAAGTCGTGATCTAAAGGACCTCTCACTTCGACCATGTACTTAGAAGGGTTGTTTGTGAGAAAAATATCAGCGTATTGGCTGTATGATTAGGATTGTCCGGTATTCTTGTAGGTAAATGAACAATCTGTGCTAGGTCATTAGTAATTGCAAAAGCCTCAGCATCTCGACCTGCTGGGTCGGTGTGACTAGAAAACGGAAGCAAGCTGGAGTTGAGAACATTAAAATCGCCAAGTAAAATTACCTCACTGTTAGGAAAGTTGGACTGGAGAAAGTCAAAGAGCTCCAAGTGATTAGTGGAGTTGGGAGAACGGTAGAGACAACAGATGAATTTGACACAATGAGGTAGAGAGATTTAAAGCAGAGAAGATCAAAGAGAGGAGATTCCAAATTGCCAAGTCTCTGACAGGGAATATCAGAACGGACATATGCACAAGTACCACCTTTGAGGCAAAAGGAATCATACAGCGAATAATTTGGTGAGATGAGCAGTTGTTGAATCAACCGATAACTGAGATTCTGTCAGAAAAAGTACATGGGGTTTGGCAGACTGCAAGTGGAAATGGACATCGTTGAGATTAGAATTGAGACCACGTATATTTGTGAAATGAATTAGGAAGTGATATGTTCATATTATATATATGTGTGTGTATTCAT
Source organism: Mastigoproctus giganteus (assembly GCF_048544385.1). Classification (NCBI taxonomy): domain Eukaryota; kingdom Metazoa; phylum Arthropoda; class Arachnida; order Uropygi; family Thelyphonidae; genus Mastigoproctus; species Mastigoproctus giganteus. Next base: position 73,426,642 of record NC_143580.1, read on the forward strand.
TTATAAAATTTACTAAATGTATCAGACAGTTAAATTACAGCATTCTTGGTGGCATCTCTTTCAACTCTTTTCAAATTATAATCAATTGTAATCTTAATTGTTATTTTATGAAATGTCTAAAATGAAGCCATATGGAAATACTTGTTTTACATGCAGTTAACAGGTTGTTACTATAGGTAAGTTTCTTGCACGTTTAAGCAAGACACATGCTGATGTTGTTGTTCATTGGCCACACCATTGTGTGTGATGTTTGTATATATCCTTGGGCTGGGCTGAAAAAGCCACAATAACATTAGGGGAACTCTAATCGCTCTGCCTTAGATTGGTTAATTACAGCTCCAATTGGAGAGTACTTTAAGAATTCCTCCAGTCTCTGATAGGATTTCAAACAGATGTCTTCAAACAAGTGACAAAGCTGCTATACTATCACAGAGGACCAGACAATCAATGTGGAAGAGCTGGAAATGATCTTTTTAAGATAATTTCCGTGAGGATCTTTTTAAGATGAGAAGCATACCTTAGTCTTTTTAAGCCTCAGAAGGAAACAAGGAAGCTCCTGAAACATGAGGCCAATACCTAATTATTACTTTGTTGTAATGACTTTATTGATAAAAAAGGTATGCGATGTGGCTGTCGCATACCTTTGTTATCTATGCAGGTTTGTATTTCCTCACTTGCTTAACTAATAAAATGCCTTTCCTACAGCATATTTATAATACTACATCTATTTTCACACACTGTGCTTTGTTATTATGCTTTATTTGTTTGCAAATTCCAATTACATGTATTGATCAAAAACTTGTCTCAGCAGGGCAGTAGTAATTTTGAAAACCAGCATCAAAATCAAACAAGCATAGCATACCATACCACCAAGGAAAATAATGAAGGAACAGCAAGCCAAAGTGAAATTCTGTGTTCTACTAAATAAGATATCAACAGAAACTTTTGCAACATGCATGTGGAATCTGCTGCACCCAGATCCACTATATTGAGATGGCATAAATAGTTCAGCAATGGAAGGATTAGCTCAGAACATGATCCTATCCCAGGATCATGTTCTGAGCCAGTTCTGAGGCCTTCAGTATTGCTCATGGGAGTACACAAAGCATTTTGCAAGAGCTTTTAAGCATGACATGTTTATTCACATTGGGTCTCTCAGTTCCTTACGCCTAAAAAAGTGAAGGTCAAGCTAGGTTGATATCTGTTCACCTTAAAATTGGCTACTCCTGTCAGAAAAATGATTAATATATAATTTTTAATAAATAAATATTTAGCAACTGCTAAATATTTATTCATTAAGAAAATTAATTACTCTGTAGTGCATTACTACATAACAGTAATGCACTACATAGTTATAAATTGCTTTCTTTTATTTATACATTCAATTAACAATGATCAGTTAAATAGTACATCACCTTAGTGAGATAGTATTAGTGTCCAATTTTAAATATCTGTACAGTAAACCCCCGCTATTCGTGGGGGTTACGTTCCTGAGAAATGTCGCGAATACCGAAAACGCGAATACTGAGTTATGGCTCCCATAGTAATAAAGTGGTTCCGTTCCAAAGTATGAAATATATAAGAAAAACTAGTCTAAAATTTTGTCTATGTATGTATTATATGTACCTTCATAATATGACTATGTACATCGACAGTATATAGTGAAATGCAAGCATATGGCATCAAAATGAAAATAAGAAACAATTTAATATTAAATGTAATATTTATTAGAAATTTCAAACAAATCTTTCAATCCAGTGCCTTTGCTAGCTAAAAAACTTATCCTGCCAGTGTTATCACCAGTTTTGCTAAAAAGTGTTGATAAAGATGTTTTGCCTTTTCACGAATGATGAATGAACTTAATGGAATTTTATTTTGAGTTCGGTCTTCTATCCACAGATTTAAAGCTTTTTCCGTTTTTTCTAATTTAACATCATGAGTTACAGAGCAAATTTTTGAAGCAATTAGCGCGTTTTCACGGACACTACGGCGGATTTTTTATTCCGATTTCTTGATTGATCGCACCGTTGACTCATTGATTTTATAATGTTTTGCCACTGAGGAGACACTTTCATCATTAGAAATTTTATCTAATAACTCAATTTTATTCGCTAATGTCATCACCTTCTTTGATATTTTCACATTTCTCTTGTTATTCGTAGCCATATTTTTGTAGGGGTTAGAAAGAACTTGTCCACAATAAAGTCACTTTCTTCCGTTAACACACTCGAAAAGTTTGTTTTACACTGCAAAACGGTAGATTTATCATTTTTTAAGCATATCAATTTATAAATTGATACATTTATTCAATTTATAAGCATATAAATTAAAAACAAACGACGAAACCTTCCATGACAAGCGCATAACATATACTGAACAAGGATTAGCGAGAAACATACACGCTCGCGATTTTGTCACCTCTCTCCCCCACCCACTGAGCACTGTTTTGACCGGGAAAGATAATTTTAGCCACGCCCATGTTTTTTTTTATGGCTGAAAACATTCACGGCGCTTTAAAATTCACATTTTTTTAGGTTTCATTTTATATTAAATCGGTGATTGCGAATACGCGAAACCGCGAATACAGATACCGCGAATAGCGGGGGTTTACTGTATTTCTTTCTATTATAATATCAGTGAAGACAGGGTATGAAACTGATTGTTTTTAAAATGGCCATCTAATTGTTATATTATTATTAGCAGAATGTGATGCAAGGAAGCAAGCTTATAAAGCATCAGCCAAAACAACAAACAAAAAACCCTCCCACATAATTTGTCCACCAGCTCCGATAATTAGTCTAGTTCTCCCTTGAATTTATTCAATCTTCCCACCTCTACAATGCCAGATGGAAGTTTGTTCCAATAGTCAACTACCTGCTGGATGAAGGCAAACCTCCTCACATCTATCTTGCAACCACTCTTCCTCAATTTAAATTTATGACCCTCATGTGTAGTCTGAGCAAGAGGAAGAATACCATCAGCACTGAGCTTGTTCAATCCATTCAAAGCCTTAAGAACCCCGATCAGATCACAAGTGCCTAATCTCAAGACTCCGCAATTTGCAGAACTGAAGCCTGTCTTGATAAGGCCACCCTTTCATTCCTTCACAAATCTCATTGCTCTCCTCTGCACCTATTCCAGCAGATCGACATATTTCCTGAAAAGAGGCCTCCAGACCTGTATGTAGTACTCAAGATGCAGCCTAATTGTTGTCTTACAAAATGGGATAATCACTTCCTTGTGCATGCTAGCAAAGCGTCTGTATATCATAGACAAAACTCCATGCACTATCCCGGCAGCCTCTCAGCACTGCTCAGAGAACTTCATATCTGACTGCACAATTACCCCCAGGTCTTTTTCATTTTCCACCTCCCTGAGTATAGTATCACACAGTTGGTACATTTCTTTTGGGCTACTGCTACCCATATGTAATACTTTGCATTTGTCAATGTTAAACTTTAGCTGCCACTTCTCAGCCCATCTGCCTAACTTTTCTAAATCTTGTTGCAGTAGCATACTGTCTTTACTGTCATTAAGAACCCTGCCAACCTTTGTATCATCTGCAAATTTGGACATTAAGCCTGATATAACTTCATCAATATCATTGATAAATATACAAAACAACAATGTGCTCAGCACCAAACAATGGGGGAACTCCAATAGTAACATTAGTCCACATACAGCAGTGTCCATTTATTACCACTCTCTGCCATCTCCCACTCAACCATCCCTTTATCCATTGCAGACTTTCCCTTAATACCATACTGCTCCAATTTGTACAGCAGTGTCAAAAGCTTTCCTGAAATCCAAGTATATGATATCAAAATTGTTTTTTGCATCCAGTTCCTTTGTGATCACATCCTAGTATCCAATCAAACTGGTGAGACAAGACTTCCCCTTAACAAACCCATGCTGTGTCCGAAATATAACCGAAGTGTTGTCTATATGATCCTGCAGTGCCTCCATTAATTTCTTTGGAACAGAAGTTAAACTAACAGGTCTGTAATTACTTGTGTCACGCTTTGATCCTCCTTTGTGAGTTGGGGTCAATTTGTACATCTTTAGTCCATGGGTCCAAGGAGATTCCTCTGTGTCCAAGAAGGTTCTCATAATTATGGCTAAGGGTTTGCTTACTTACCTTGCTGCCTCCTTCATTATAACTGGATAGATTCCATATGTCCCAGGTGACTTTTTTAGGTTTAACTTCAACAATTTCTCTTCCATTTTGCTCTCAGTTATTACAAAATCACTTAGCTCCATATTAGAGTTTGATAAACTTCTGGCATTCCCCTCCTTGAATAACTCCTCATGTGTGAATGTAGATGCAAATTACTCATTCAGCTTTTCAGCTCTCTGAGCAGGATCATCAACAGTTGAACCACCCACATTAAGTGAGCCAATCTGATTCATCTCCTTCCTTCTATAGTTTACATAAGTAAAGAAGTCTTTGCTGTTTTTCTCTGCATCCTTTGCCAAATATTTCTCGTAATTTGCCTTTGCCTGCCTAAACTTCTTTATGACTTGATTATAGACCAGCTTATATCTGCCATAGGCTTCTGTGTCGCCTGATAATTTATATGAATCCCATGCATTTTTCTTCTCTGCCACAAGCCTCATTAATTCATCTGACATCCATTTAGGCCTGAACTTTGAACAGTATTTCTTAGTTCGTATGAAAAGCTTAGTAGCTTCCAAGATTAATTCCCTGAAGGCCTCCAATTTAGAATTTATTGTTTTTAACATCATCATCAGTTGGATCCCACTGTATAGAATTCAAAAACTGCCCGAGACCACTGTAGTCACCTTTACGAAAACAAAAATCCTTCCCTTTACCTCTATGGTAGCTACATATTTAAGTAAATCCCACTTCAGTACACTTGTTTACTTGTTTGTGAATCCCCCTAGCTAAGAGTTTTCCAACCCACCTAATACTGCCTTGATAGCATCAACAAATATTCTTGCACTGTTTCTATTTAAGTGTATCTCATCCCTGTAGAAGCAGTCTCTCCTGTTATCAAGCATAGACCAAAATTAAAAAAAAATTCTACCCCATGAGCTTTGCACAGTCCCTTCAGGGCCAAAATGACTGACAACATTCTCATCATATACTCCCTCCTATTGTGTCTGAGCGAATTGCAGATACTTTCAAATTTAACCCTAACTCAACTTTTTTTCAGCATTGACCTGAGGTATGTCTGAGTGATATGTCTCTGATATTCCTACAACATCTGCATTTAATGACTTAATCAGTAATTGAAATTCATCAGATTTATTTAACATGCTCCGAGCATTAATGTATACATGCACCTGCTTTTACTCTTAGTTACCCTAACATCCCATGTATTTACTTGTTTCATAATGACCCACAACAGGGCTTGAAATCCTAAACACCTTGCTTTCGAGGCTGTGACATATTCCTATAGAAGCAGTGCAGGAATCGCCTTCCTTTCTGCCTGCATCTCTAGTTAATCTATTATTCTGTGTATCCCCCCTCCCCCAAGCCATCAGTTTTCTAATCCACCTAGCACTGCCTTGATAGCACCAGCAAATACTCTTGCACCCCTTCTATTTAAGTGTATCCCAATCCTGTGGAAACAGTCTCTCCTGTTAACAACAGGAGGTTAAAAATTTCTGCTTAAGGTTGTTTGATAGAACAATGGATTTTGCAAATCCACAATAGCAAATATATTCTATGCAGTGTGTCATTAATTACAAATAGGTATAATATAATTTTTTTAAATATAATATACCATTAAGTGTTACTAGTGTACAATATCAATAAATATGCTGTAAGTATATATTGCAAACTAAGAAATCTAGATAAATAATTTTTAAGAAAGATATTCAGAAGTAATTTTTAAAAGCAACCATTCTTTTTTTCATAATGAAGTGTAGGGGGGTGTGGGAACAGTTTTTTTGTAGCAGCAGAATTCTGTTGAATATCAAATATTCAACCATGCTTATACATATATGCAGCTGTAAAATACAGAAGGCAGCAAGGTATATCACAGAAAATAATTTATTAAATCTCTAGATTTTCTGAGTACTTAAAATTACCAAAAAAAGTTGTATTACTGTAATGAACAAATATTAATTAGCCATGTGAAAGCAAAGAAATAGTTTTTGATACTTATTGTTACATAAAATATTTCAGAAATTATTTTTTTAAATATTACACTATGCAGAGAGATAAAATAAAGTACAGGTGTAAAAGTGTACACTGTGTCAGAAAAACTACTCCATCCTAAAAGTGTAGGTTGATTTATGTGAGCTTTGGTATATGAATAGTAAACACAAGAAATACGATCAGAATAAAAGATCTTTAATTAGTGTAGAAAACCAATATACAGTAGTGAATCATGATCTTTCACCAACTCCTTTCCTCTTGCAGCAATGTAAAGAGGAGGAGGGAGAAGTATGCATTTTGGTATTGAGTTTAACTAAATTTCCTTTAAAATTGGGCTGCTTGAAGCATAAATCTGAATTGTCATACCATCATGTAACACATGCTAAGTATAAGATAAATTAGGAATACCCAGCAAGCCAGGAAAGCATGTTAATTGCTGAGAAACTGTCCGGCAACAGTGGCAGTATGTAGCTGAGTAGTCCTTTGGCAACAGTGTTATGTAACTGTCCTTCATGGGTAGCACAGTGCTCATGACCCCAATCCTCCCCATACCAGGTGGATAATGCCCAGGTCCGAATCCTGTCGATGACGCAAGGAACTTTTATGGGCTTTTTCACTCCATGGCTGAGTTAAATGGACTCAGGCAAGAACAGCAATCCAATCCCCCCCCCCTGCAAAACTTGGGTTTACATCTAGCAAAACAGACAAACCAACCAACTGCGTATGTGCACACACACACACACATCTTAGACACAGTACAAGGGTAGATGAGGTAGTTCCCAGGTGTCTCTACTATGACAAACAGTTATATGACTGTTGGAGAAATGGCAAAAGGATAGGGCCAAGCAGAGTTTCAATGTAATATTGACCTGTGAGATCACCTTAAATAAAAATCACTGCTGAATTGCTACCATACTATGTGTTTTTGTTGAATGTAGACAGGGTTCACTTTCACTTGAGTGCGGGGGGGGGGGGGGTTGCAGTATTCAGATTTTGTGACTGCTCCTTAAATAGAAATCTGGCTCATAACTGCAGTCAATTGTTGCCAGTCATATTTTTGTGAGTTCTATTTCTGCACAGTTGAAGTTGCTGTACATTATGAAATACAATTGGGAGGAAGAGGAGTCTATGAATGCAATCTTGTCTGCACCAGTTATTTGAATTAACATGATCTGAAATCCTTCTCAGAAAAATAAACTGTTGGCCATATTCTGTCAGTCACTATCTGGTTTTTATACCCTGATGTTTATCTGGATACTCCAGAATATGAATGATGGCTGTTGATATTAAAGTTGACTGATCCGACCATTAGCCAACTGTTCTGAGATTGTATTAAAATGTGAATAACAATGTTCCAGGTGGCTGGGACATCACTCATTCAATAAATGCTGCTTGCACATAGTCTGGGCATCTTAGAAGCTTTTCTGACAAAATGACTCAGTGATATCTAGTTTTCTCATGTAACTAATAATGGCACTTGCCACACTGGCTCTGTATTTTGCTGTACTGTTTGCATATATCATTACAATATACTGATATTAAGAAATTTATGACCGTTTCATTGAACTCTTTTAGGGTGGGTAAATTTTTCTGATGGTGCATTATGAAAAGTTTCAGCACACACGGCAGTTTAAAGAAATTGCATATCACAAGTTTGCTATACACTATGCAAATTTTTGACAGTTGTGTAAATACAAATATCAAAGTATGAAGAGGTACTACTTTTACATTATTTGACTTAAGTCTAGGTGATATGGCACTAAAAATTTTATAGTATCTAATATGTAAGGCAATTCAAAACTGTTGGTTCAAGTTCTTATAATATTGTTTCTATATTTTCACAAGCTGTAGCTATTTCAATCAATAACTATGGAAATTTTCACTGGCTGCTTTCTTGTTAAAACAGTTGACTAAAACTGAATAAATCAGATAAAATGTAATATTGAGTTGAATATTAAAGATTTGCTGTTCTGTTCTAAAGCAGAATAAACTGTGCTTAAATGACCTGCTGGACTAACTAAAGTTGAATTCATTTTATGGATGATGCAGATTTTTCTATTCTAGATGTTTAAATTAGCTAAAATAATTGGTAATGTTCATTATATAACAAAAGAGAGAAAAAACTAAAAAATTCAATGCATTTCTATTCAACAACTTTGGTCAGTGATAGCAGGTTTTCAGATTAAGTGGTTAAACTGCATCTGTTATTTTTACATTACTTATATATATATATATCACATATTTATCACAAACAGAAAAAAAAAAAAAAAAAAAAAAAATATATATATATATATATATATATATATTGCTTACTAGAATTCATTTGGAGTTTGTAGTTGGTTATAGTCCACAAAAACAACTACTTAATTGATTGGAAATGGAAAGAAGTTGATCTTCAGATCAAATATTGGAATATTTTCTGCAAAAAGAACGAAATGTGGTTGACTTCTCTTGGACTTGTTCACATCACATTCTTTTAGTAATTAACTATAATAAACAGTCTTTCAAGGCACGTGAGTGAAGCTAATTACAGTGTCATATTCACCTATTAAGAGAACCGATTGTCTTTCCTCTATGACTTTTCAAATGCAAAAAAGTTTATTACCTAGAAATAATCTCATTCTAAGAAGAATATGGTCTCTTCATGTATGATCACATGATCAAAACATATAATAAGGAACACAATCCTTTGGCAAACATTTTTCACAAATGTGCAAGCCATGATCTTCTGACAGCAGCAATTTTGTAAACTGTTCAGGATAAGAAAATATTCTAAACTGACTTTTGTCTATACAGCACAAAGCTGAACACTTCCTCTTCAATAGGCACTTTTAAAGGAAGGCAAGTTTTTTATGGAACTAGTTAATTTGAGCACATCAAAAATACCTTGCTGATATCACACTGTTTCCTGCAATCATCTGTATCCAGTCTGAGATAGCAGAGATTTTGGTATAAATGGAAGGATGGCTTATGTGGCCAGAGCTACGCTGGAAGCTCAGAATTCCGTGGATTTCCCATCTTTCAGAAGAGTTATTGATGCAAAGAAGAGGTGACCCTAAATTGTCCTGAAAAATTAATCAAGATCAAAACAATGAGTTTATTATTAATAAAAAAATGTTTCATTTGAAAAATAAACTGCTTAAGTCTTGTTAATAAATCCATTAAATTTATACCAATAAAAATGTGCTATTATGCATACTACTGCATACTGCTTGAGTATTTATTGAGTACTACTTGATAAATTCTGCATACTACTTGAGTATTTTCAGGAAATGTGTAATAGCATATTTTTCAAACTTTGCTTACAATGGGAATATATAATTAAATGCAAACTGCATCTGCTAAGTCAGGGGTGACCAACCTGTGTATCTGTGGCACTTGTTGCCGGGCAGCTCTTATTAATGGCTCATTTCCCGATGGGGAAAAAATAAAATAATGTTAAAAAGATAATAATATATATATATATATATATAAATATATATATATATATTTTTTTTTTTTTTTGTTTTCTTAGGTCCCTGATGGTATTATTATTGGATTGATTTACTTTTTCTAATAATTTTCTATTATCCTTAATATTCTATAGACATTATGGGTGTATTGCATGATTGCTTGCAACTGCATTGACCCATAAATATTAGTTACATATCAGTTACAGTTATTGTCGTTTTAACTTTCTTTCTTTCCTTTCTTATCAATAATTATAAATATATATATATATATATATATGATCAAATTAATCCAAAAATTAAATAGAGAAATAAAAATTACTGAAATATATATTAAAATAAATAAGAAAAATTTTGCTTATTTATTTTAATATATATTTCAGTAATTTTTATTTGGTTCAGTTCATTTTCACTCTACTGGTTTGCCATGCTACTGGCAATATTTAGCTTTTATATATATATATATATATATATACACCGTTTTGAAAAATCAGAAATGAATTTAAACCCATACAGCAGAATTTTCCAAAGTTGAGTCACAAAATCTTGCTACGATATCAGCATTCTTTTTATTCTGCATTCCCTTTCACTACATACATTAGTATTAGTAGTGGCAAATGATGCAAGAAAGCAAGCTTATAAAGAATTATTCAAAAAAAAAAAAACCTTCCCATTTCGACTATCTCTCCTCTCCAACAGTTTGTCTAGTTATTCCTTGAATTTATTCAAACTGTCCACTTCCATGTCAGATGGAAGTTTGTTCCAGCAATCGACCACCTGCTGGTTAAAGGTTAACTTCTGCAACCATCCATTCTTAAGTTGAATTTATGCCTCTTCATGTGCATAGTAATTCAGTGAGGAAAAATCCTATTAGAATTGAGCTTGTTCAATCCATTCAAAGTCTTAAACACCTCAATCAGATCACACCACAGGTGCCTATATCCTTTGTACCTTTCACCAATCTCGTGGCGCCTCCATAGCCAGGTGGGAAGGAGCAGCAGTGCGTAGCACACGCTTCTTGATTAGACCGGGGTTTGAGTCCGTCACCACCAAATATGGAGGATGCGGAAAGGTCAGGGAATGACCACCGCATATCCCCAGAGCAATATGGCCTTAGTTGCTAATGCTCCTAAAAACCAAAAAAAACAAAAAAAAAAAAAAAAAACCAATCTCGTTGCTCTTCTCTGTACTCACTCCAGTAGCTCTACATCCTTCCTAAAATGAAGCTTCCACACCTGTATGCAGCACTCAAGATATTGCCTTGTACAATGGAATAATCATCTCTTATTCCTTCTAGAAAAATTTCCATATATCAATGACCCCCATGTGCTGTTCTGGCACCCTGACTGCACTGCTCAGAGAACTTCATATCTGACTGCACAATTATCCCGAGTTTTATTCATTTTCCCCTACTCTGAGTGTAGTACCACACAGTTGGTATGTTAAACTGGGATTACTGCTACCCATGTGCAGCACTTTGCATTTGTCAATGTTTAAACCTCAATTGCCATTTCTCAGCCCAACTGCCTAATTTTTCTATATCTTGTTGCACTAGCATAGCGTTATTAACCACCCTGCCAACTTAGACATTAAGACTGATATACTTACCTTTATCAGTATCATAAATAAATACAGAAAACAATGGACCCAGCACCTAACCCTGGGAGGGACAGATTTCCACTAATAACATTAATCCACAAAAAGCACTGTCCACTGATAATGCCCTGTCTCCTCCCACTCGATCATCCCTTTGTCTATAGCAGTAATAGTAACAGTTAATAGTATTTGCCATATACTGCAAGGAAGCACAGGCTTTTGCTGCACTAGGGATGGGGGAGGAACTATCAAGTAGAAAAGCAAACACAAATTATGTTTCCCGTCTCACACATGTAACTACTCAGTTGACCTTTGAATTTATGCAAATTGTTCCAGTAAATAATGACTTGCTGGCTAAAAGAAAACTTCCTACAATCTAGTCTTAACTATTCCCCTGTAATTCAAATTTATGGCCCCTCATTCTGGAATTCTCTAAATGAAAATTCCGCCTTGTAAACCTCAGTTAGCATCTTTGAAGTGCCTGGTTGCCAAGCTCCATAGCCCACGTAATCAGTATTTCCTGTTGTCTTGCTGATCTTACCATTTGAGTTACCTGTCTTTGGAAGCTTTCAAGAAGCTCAATGTCTTTTTTGGAAATTTGGAAATTTGCAGCTTGGAAATTTGCTGGATATGAGCAAATTTCCAAGAAGAAGGAAAAACACCTTTGGAATAAGAAAGTGAAAAAAGGCAGCAAAGAACAGGAGTAAGTTCATGACCACAGGTTTTGAGAACAAGTGGAGAAATACCATCAGGACCTGGAGCTTTCTTACCATCAAGATTTGTCAAAATTGTTCTGACATTTTGACGGAAGACCACAGGAGGCATTGAATGGAGCATGTTGGGAATGGTGGGAAGTGTTTTGCCAAGATCATTAATACATGAGTTGGAAGAAAAATGGGATGCTACCAAGTCAGCTTTATCCTTGGCTGAAGTGATAACAGAAGCACCTGGTTTTGACAAAGGTGGTTGCAGAGTTTGGCAAAAATTGCGGCCAATAGCTTTGACAAGAGATCAGAATGCTTCGCTACCGTTAGGGCAAGAAGCAAGGTTTCTACTCTTAGCCTGCTCAAAAATATAGTTTGGACTGATTAATAACTGCTTTACAATTGTTGCAAGCTTTGGTGTAGGCAGAAAATGAAACTGAAGAATTAGAAACAAGCCAATTACGATATGCAACATTCTTCTCTTGAACAGCCTTAGCACATTTATTGGAAAACCAACTTTTAGATAAAGGACGAGATTTTAAAGTGGAGTGTGGAATAAAGGATTCCATTCCTGCAAGAATAATTTCACTGACACGATCTGAGCAAATGTTGACATTAGAAATGTTTTGAAACAGTAATCTGATTAAGGAAACGAAATATCATAGGTCATCCCATTTTGCATTCTTTTAATGCCAAAAAATACAAGGTTGGGAATAGCCATGAGATTAAGGCTCCTTTGGAAAAGAGATAATCACCAAGTTGTGATCTGAGGTGCCTAAAAGACCACTCAACTTCATATACTTAGAAGGGTTGTTTGTTAGAAAAAAGATCGGCATGTTGGCTGTATGGTTAGGATTGTCTGGTATTCTTGTAGGTAAAGAAACAATTTGTGCAAGGTCATTAGTAATTGCAAAAGCCTCAGCATCTCGACCAGCTGGGTCGGTATGACTAGAAAATGGAAGCCAGCTGGAGCTGTAAACATTAAAATCACCAAGGAAAATTACCTCACTGTTAGTAAAGTTGGACTGGAGAAAGTCAAGTTGCAAAGAGAGGAAGTCAAGGAGAAAAATGATTAGTGGAGTTGGGAGAACGGTAAAGACAACAGATGAATTTGACACAATGAGGTAGAGAGATTTTAAGCCAGAGAAGATTGAAAAGAGGAGATTCCAAATTACCAAGTCTTTGTCAGGGAATATCGGAATGGACATATGCACAAGTACCACCTTTGAGGCGAAAGGAATCATATAGCAAATAATTTGGGCAACTGAGATGAGCAGTAGTTGAATAAACTGATCAGCATTAGCATTAGTAGAGGCATATGATGCAAGAAAGCAAGCTTATTCAGCATCAGCCAAAAAAAAAAAAAAACACAACCACTACTCCCATTTCACCCCTCCGTTAGTTCGAAATACCTGTCCAGCTGAGCCTTAAATTTGTTTAGGCTATCAACTTCAACAACAAGTGATGGAAGTCTATTCCACAAACCAACTGCCCGCTGGCTAAAGGCAAATTTCCGCACATCTATCCGACATTCGTCCTTCCTCAATTTGAATTTATGCCCTCTCGGGTGATTATTCTGAGCAAGAGGAAGAATCCCATCGGCATTGAGCATGCTCAAGCCATTCAAAGCCTTATACACCTCTATCAGATCACCTCGCCGATGCCTAGTCTCCAGACTCTGTAATTTGCAAAACTTAAGCCTTTCTTCATAAGAGCAACCCTTTGTTCCATTCACTAATCTTGTTGCCCTTCACTGTACTCGTTCCAGCAGCTCTACATCCTTCTTGAAATGAGGCCTCCAGACCTGTGTACAGTACTCAAGGTGTGGCCTGACCATTGCCTTATACAAGGGAATAATCACCCCTTTTCTCTGCTAGAAAAATTCCTGTATATCATTGATAAGACACCATAAGCTACTCTTGCAGCCCATCTGCACTGCTCAGAGAACTTCATATCTACCTGCACAATTATCCCCAGGTCGTTTTCATTCTCTACCACTGTTCGTGAAGTACCACAGAGTTGATACGTTGCTCTGGGGTTGCTGTTTCCCATATGTAGTACTTTACATTTGTCAATGTTAAACTTCATTTGCCACCTCTCAACCCATCTGCGCAACCTTTCCAAATCCTGTTGCAGCAGCATAGCGTCAGTAGTTTCCTTAACAACCCTGCCAACCTTTGTACTGTCTGTAAACTTGGACATTAAGCTTGATATACCATCATCAATATTATTTATAAATACAGAAAACAATAATGAACCCAGAGGGACTCCACTAATAACATTAGTCCACGATGAGCAGTGTCCTTTGATTACCACTCTCTGTCTTCTCCCCCTCAACCACCGCTTTATCCATAGCAGCATAGCAGCCTAAAATGCCACACTGCTCCAATTTGTGCAGCAGTCTTCCATGTGCAACAGTATCAAAAGCTTTTCTAAGATTCAAGTATATAATATCAAAGTTATTCCCTGCATCCAGTTCTTTTGTGACTGCATCATAGTATCCAATCAAATTGGTCAGGCAAGACTTCCCCTTAACAAAACCATGCTGTGTCCGAGTTATAATTGAAGTCTTGTCTAGATGATCCTGCAGTGGTTCTTTAGCCAGTGCCTCCATTAATTTTCCTGGAACAGAAGTTAAACTCACAGGTCTATAATTACTTGTGTCAGCCTTTGATCCTCCTTTGTGAATTGGGGTCACATTTGCACATCTCCAGTCTATGGGTGCCTCCCCTGAGTCCAAGGAAGCTCTCATAATTATAGCTAAGGGTTTGCTTACTTCCTTTGCTGCCTCCTTTAATATAACTGGATAGATCCCATCCACCCCGGGTGCATTTTTTATGTTTATCCTCAACAATTTCTCTTCCACTTTCCTCTCAGTTATTAGAAAATGATCTAGCTCACTGCCATTGTTTACTTCACCTACGACATTCCCCTTCCTGAATAACTCCTCATGTGTGAATGTAGATGGAAAATACTCATTTAGATTGTTAGCCACCTGAGCAGGATCCTCAACTGTTGAACCATCAACATCCAGTGGACCAATCTGATTCATCCCTTTCCTTCTTGAGCTTAAATAGGTAAAGAACTCTTTTCTGTTTTTCTTTGCATCCTTTGCCAAGGATTTCTCATAATCTGCCTTTGCTTGCCTAATCTCCATTGTGACTTGGTTACAGACAAACTTATATTTATCATAGGCTTCCATGTCACCCATTAATTTGTATGTATCCCATGCATTTTTCTTCTCTGCCATATGTCTCATTAGTTCATCTGACAACCATTTAGGCCTGAACCTTGAACATTATTTCTTGGTTGGTATGTAAAGCCTGGTAGCTTCCAAGATTAGTTCCTTGAATGCTTCCCATTTTGAATTTGCTGTTGGTAACATCATCAGTTGGTCCCACTGTATAGAATTTAAATACTGTCTCAGACCTTCATAGTCGCCTTTACGAAAGCAAAAACCCTTCCCTTTACCTCTGATGGTAGTTACCTCCTTGAGTAAATCCCACTTCAGCACACTGTGATCACTGCCACCTAGTGGTTCCTTTATCTGCAGATTCTTAATGCATGAAGAATCACTACTGATAATCAGATCAAGAGTATTACTCCCTCTAGTTGCCTCCGGAACATGCTGGTGTAGAAAACAATCATCCAATAAATCCACAAAAGCCTTGCTAATGTGTGAGTGACCAACCCACAAATTCCAGTCAATATCTGGGAAATTAAAATCCCCCATTATAAGACTCTCTGATTTACTGGCCCATTCTATTTCCCTGTACAGTATCTTATTATACTCATCAGAGTCATTAGGCCCATAGCACACTCCTACTCTCAATTTTGATTTACCTATGCTTATGTCACACCAAACTGACTCGACACTGCCCTTTCCATCGATGTCGACTGGTTTCACTTCCTTGGATTTTGTGTTTTTTAACTAATAGCATAACCCCTCCTCCCTTCCTATCCTGTCTATCCTTTCTGTATACGTTCTACTCCCCAAATTCCAGTTCTGCATTCCTGATATCTGTGTGACACCACGTCTCTGATATCCCAACAATATCTGCCTTTGATGTTTTGAGCAATACCTCAAATTCATCAAATTTATTTACTAAACTCCTAGCATTGGTGTACACGCAAGTATACATGCACCTGTTTCTATTCTTAGCTACCTAACACAACCCATGTGTTTACTTGTACCGCAATGACTTCCAGCAGTCTCTGAAATATCCTGCATCTTGTTTTTCAGGCTTCTGCTCATTCCAATAGAAGCAGTGCAAGAATCTCTTTCACCTCTGCCAGTGGCTACTGTTAATCTATGATAACTGAGATTCTGTCAGAAAAAAAGTACATGGGGTGTGGCAGACTGCAAGAGGAAATGGACATCATTGAGATTAGAATTGGGACCACATATATTTGTGAAATGAACTAGGAAGTGTTTGGGAGGTTTAGATCTTTTCACAGATAAGCTTACTCTATTACTTTGACAATTCATGGTGCATTCAATAGTAAGAATATATCCAGATCCTTAACATAATGTGGCCTCAACAATGCCTCCCACATATACACTACTCGGACTCCCTCCAGTTACTATCTGGCAGAGTAGAGGTAGCAAGATTATACACTAGCTGATCCGGAAGCCTCCTAAAGAGTTGCCAGTAGGTTCGGTCCAGTGTACTAACTAGCAGCTGGCCTGTGAACACTGGTTTAGAGCTGTACCCTTGAAATGTAAGGAAGATTGGATCTTGCCATGATGTTCATCATAACCACAAAAGTCATCAGTCTTACTGCATGATGGAAGAGATGGGGAAGGGTTGACCGGAACTTAGTTCTGGAGACTAAACATGGGTTCAACCACTTCAAACCTCCAATAAGCAAAGTGGTGGTATTGCACTGGTTGATGAGAGTTCTGCCCACCAAACAAAGTCCACAATTTAATTAATTAATTAATTTTTATTTTATAAAATATAATTTGCATATAAACATGGTTGTAACTTCATTGTATATAAAAACACTTAAAAGAGTGAAATGTGATTTGCCATCTATCAACCTATGTAGTGTTCAGTATGTTTCTCTGTATTCCTTGGTCTTTAACAGTTGTTGACAGAGAAGGTGGCTTTTACTGCATTGTTAACAAGGGAGGATAATGTTTTGGTTTATATTTTTGAACTTCCAATTCTGTCAGCAACACAGAGTTTAGAGTTGTCATTCTGTACATTTATTTGCTTTTGAAATTATTAATCTTTACTGCTTTCTAAGGTAAGAGAGAGAGTACAGGTCGACTGTCACTAATCCGACAACGTTGGGACATGTGGGATGCCGGATTAGTGAGTTTGCCGGATCACTGGTGGTTATTTTAGCACATACAGTTTACCCAACAGCTAACCACCTCATCCTGCCTTTAACGCATTGACTGGTAAGCTAGTTTAAGAAAAAAATTTCCCAGGGGCCAAAAAATATTTAGCAAATAATTTGATCAGTAATTCTAAAATAAACATTGTAATGACAGTGTTGTCATTTTTCGCTTAAAATATCAAAAAAAAAAGTTTTTGTTTTATGTCTCATATATGTGGCCCAGTAGGTTACATCTTGAGAAGCCGTGTCAGCTAGATATGTGTGACGCTATTACGGCATGCATATGTAGGTCATTTCTGATTAGTTTATTGCATGTGCAGTGAGCGCTGCAATAAAACTAATTGCGATAAAATAAACTCTCAAACGTCGCAATAAGTTGGTCAGTATTGTTAGAGATTTTGTGAAAACAAGTTTGTCAGTACGCTCTATTATCCATCATATTGTGTTGTGTTTTTTCCGCAGGTTTGTAGTAGTAGTAATAGTGGCATGTGATGCAAGAAAGCAAGCGTATGAGCTTATGCAGCGTCACCAAAAAAAAAAAAATAAATAAATAAAAAAAAACTTCCACAATGACACATGGAAATTTGTTCTAGCAATTAACCACCTGCTGGCTAAAGGCAAATTTCTGCACATCTATTCTACATCTGCCTTTCCTCAATTTGAATTTATGCCCCCTTAGGTTCGTATTCTGAACAAGTGGAAGAATCCCATCAGAATTCAGTGTGCTCAACTCATTCAAGGCCTTATACACCTTAATCAGATCACCTTGCAGGTGCCTAGTCTCCAGCTGCTGCAATTTGCAGAACTTAAGCCTCTCTTGGTAAGAGGATCCCTTCATTCCCTTCACCAATCCTGTTGCCCTTTTCTGTACACGGTCAAACAAATCTACATCCTTCCTAAAATGAGGCCTCCAGACTTGTATGCAGTACTCAAGATATGGCCTGACCGTTGCCTTATACAGAGGGACAATCACGGCTTTAATTTCGGTCGATCACGACGAATTTTAAATATATATAAAAATATATTAGTCAAAATCTAAATATTATTATCATGAGCCTCACTGCATATGCTTATTACAAATTCGTTGAACCACATGATTACTCTTGTCGCTGTGCAGTCGCTAATCTTGTCTAGTTCATGTAGTTACGTTGCAGAGAGCATAGTGTATGTGTTGAATTCTTATTTAGCTTATTTTAATATTTATAACTGGACAGTGCTTATACGTTAATTTAATACCCTTTGATTTAAAAGTAAAACGCATAATTTTCATCAAGAGTGAGAACTAGAATTCTTTTTTGTAAAGATAAAAGAAACATATTGTTTGATTTGGAATGCTTCTGTGGATCCAAAAAAGTAAATTTAGAAAGGCACTTCAATGCACTCCATGGTCAATACCAATCGAATTTTCCACCTAATAGTGACCTTAGAAAAAATAAATTACAAGAACTTAAATCCAGATTATTCGCGCAACAAAATTTCTCACATCATTTAAAGTGAGTAATTTCTTGCAAAAAAATGCAAACTGTTTTCTGATGGTCAATTCATCAAAGACTCATTTTTAGAAATAACAGATTCTCTTTTTGAAAATTTTAAGAACAAAAATGAAATTAAAAGTGCTCTTCAAGATTTGCAATTATCTTGAAATACTGTGATGCGACACTTCAAAAAAATGAGTAAAAATGTGAGCGAACAACTGCGTGCTCATATTGCTAATGGTGTGTCCTTTTCTTTACAACTGGATGATAGCTGAATTGCTCGTTTTTATTTGTATGGTTTTCAATGATTCTGCCACTAGAGAAGAACTACGGGGTATGGTTTCATTAAAAGAAAGAACTAGAGGTCTTGATATATTTAACGCATTCAAAAATTTTATTGAAAAAATTAAATTACCACTATTTAAGTTCGTATCAATAACAACAGATGGAGCTAAAGCAATGAAGGGGCATCTTAACGGATTCATCACATTGTGCCAAAAGGATGATGAATTCCCAGAATTTTTGAGTTACCACTATATCATCCACCAACAAGTGTTAGCCAGCAAAAGATTAAATACTAAAAGTATTATGGACATAGCTTTCAAAATGGTGAATTCCATCAGAGGACAATCTCTTCAAAGGAAGCTTTTCAAAATGCAACTCGATGAAAATGAACCAGATCTGATATTACACACAGGTGTGAGGTGGCTGAGTCAGAGTAAGTTTCTACAGATTTCGAAATTTGCTGAATGAAATTCAAAAATTTGTTGATCAAAGGGGAGATGATTATCAGCAGCTACAAGACACAGAGTGGTTGTGTGATCTGGCTTTTTTGGCAGCTTTTACCAGTAAATTAAGTGATCTGAATTTGGAATTACAAGGAAAAAATAAAAATGTGGGTGAAATGATTAGTAGTATTGCTGCATATAAATATCAATTTTTGGCAATGGCTAAGGATCTCAAAGAAAAAAAAATTCAATCATTTTGCAAAATATGCAAGATCATTTGCAAAATATCCTGTTTTTGAATTTAATAGAGAGAGAAATATGTTTCTGAAATTGAGAAAGCTGTGGATGATTTTGAAACGAGATTCAGTGATTTTAAAACAATTGAAGACATTGTTCAATATATTTCTTGTCTATTTAAGGTCGACTTAGATACGAAACAAATTGCAGAAAAAAAATCGTTGAGATTCTTCACACAGAGAAATTTTACTTGAAAATGAAATTATTAAATTGCAAAACGAATCTTCCTAAAAGCCAGGTCATCAGAAAATGACTTTTGAAAATGCTTGCCGAGAAAAGTACTGTAAAAAAATTCAGTGAACTTTTAAATTCCTGTTTTGGTTCCACATAAGTGAAACAAACAAAAAAAAAAACCGAAGAATTGCTTGTGCTCTTACAGACTTGTATACAGAAGATTCTTTACTGTTGGCCTTATCACAGTATATCCCAGATTTTGAAAGCTTGGCAGATGACATTAAGACACAAACTTCACATAAATTAAAAATTTATGTAAGTATGAATTTAAAATAAGAATTCTGAATTGTATTTAATTTTAAAATTTATAAACAACATTTTTAACCATGTGCAACAACCTTCTTGAGATGGTATATCGCGGCACATTTTGAAGAAAAAAAGTTGATCGGTTTACTTTTTGCAGATGATCGGGTGGTGATAGCACAAGACTTAGAAGATGCAAAGTATGCATGTCATCAATTGTTTGAGGAATATGAACAATGGGGTCTAAAAATCAATTTTATCAAGACTGAAATGTTGTCTTCAGGGCCAGGACACGTTCTAAATATTGCAGGTTTTAAAATCAAACAAGTCGATAAATTCAAATATTTGGGATCAATCTTACAAAGTGATGGATCATCCCAAGCAGAGATCAATAAGAGAATTACAGATGGCAGAAAGGCTATCGCATGTTAAACTCTGTTCTGTGGAGCAAAAATATCCTAAATAAAACAAAGAAACATATATTTCAAACGATTGTACAAAAGTCTTCTATTGTATGGAGCGGAAACCTGGACATTGAATAGGCGAGCGGAAAACAAATTGCTCTCCACAGAAATGGATTTTTGGAGACGCTCAGCAGGAACTTCTAGAAGAGACAGAAAATGGAATGAAGACATAAGGGAAAAAATGGAAGTGAAAAAGACTATTCTTGACATCATCAAAGAAAAGCATCTAACATGGTATGGACATGTAAAATGGATGCAAGAACACAGATATCCAAAGACTATCCTGGAATGGATAACTCCTGGAAGAAGGAGAAGAGGAAGACCTAGGAGGACATGGATGGATGGAGTACGGGAGTGCATGACAGCCCGAGGCTTAACTGACCAAGACATCTTGAACCGCACTTTATGGCGGGAAAAAATTCCTAATAAGAAATAACTTGTAGGCTGAGGAAACTCACTGTAAATGGAAACACTCCTCTTGAAGAAGAAGAATGGTGCCATTTTTGATAATTTTACTTCAATGATTACACAGTAAAGTCAAAAGAAGAAGAAATTAATATTTAAAAGCATATTCAGAATTCTCTGCTCTATGTGAAGTGTATGTACAAAAGTTTTAATTTTTGCATAATTCTAAAATATGATAAACTCATTCGCTCCACTGGGTCCTCCCCATCAAAAACTCACCACAGGAAGCCCATAAACATTTGGGAAAGGGTTAATCACCTTGTACAGCACTAAGGTCTAGCTTGCAAGACCCCTGGCCTGGACCCCCGCATTTGCTAAGGCCAGCGCTGAATCCCTGAATGTACTGCAAAGTCTCGTGAATGTGCAAATTGCTCTTGCAATTTAGACGAGGAGCCTGCAGTATATTCTGTTTGTGAATGGTTTTTTGACTCACAATTGGGACATGTAACTTTCCCTTTATTTACATGTTTCTTTTGAGAATGATTAATTTTTTTGGCATTTGAAACACCATAAATGATTTGGTATGTATGGTCATACAAAGCAGTGTGGGTAACCTGCTTTAACAGGTTGGAAAATTCGGTGTATTAAAGGTCAGTATTATGTTATGTGTTAGAACTAAGTTGTTGTCTTTTTGGATCACTATTCATCATGTTTGTGTTAATTTTTGTTCTTGCAGTTCCATGACTTTTTTCTTTTTTGGTGATGGTCAATAAATCTCACTCACTTACCACTCCTTTTGAGGAGTTCAGTGTGTTATGTGGCATGACTTTAATTGGAATTCCACTTATGGAGGACAATTTCAATAACAGTTGTATTATGTAGAATGTATTATAGTTAGGGAAGGATGTTACATGGTTGTTTTCCATGGAGTTTAATTACTATATTTAATAATTGCTCTAATACCACATGAAATTAATAATATAGTTTATTAAGCTTATCGCCCACACCACTATACATTAAAGGTGACATTTCAGGATGATGGGTATCAGTAAGATGCCTGAAATATCATCTTAAATGTATGGTTTGGGTGATAAGCTTAATAAACTTCTTTGCTCGAGCAGGCTTTGCCCCTGCTCGTGCATGCTTTTCTATGTAAAATGTAGAGGTATGACAGAGTAGGTCAAATCTTTTCTAAGTAAAAGACACACTGATTGATATCTAATCAGGAAATGACCTATGCAATTATTTACCTGTGCATTTGTAGTGACGTAATAGCACTGCCCAGTAGTATGATGTGACCTGCATTGCTTTTCTCCCATTGGCTATCTCACCACGCAGCATTCTCAAGGTCAAATAAATACGACTATGTAATTACCAGCATTTACATAGGTCACTTAGGAAAAGGCAGGATATTTACAAACTATACAAATATTTACAAAATACTAAACTATTTTGGGACGATTGGTTCCTTAGCATTAGTAGAGGCATATGATGCAAGAAAGCAAGCTTATGCAGTATCAGCCAAAAAAAAAAAAAAAAAAAAACACCACTCCCATTTCACCCCTCCGTTCGTTCAAAATATCTGTCCAGAGCTGAGCCTTAAATTTATTTAGGCTATCAACTTCCACAACAAGGGATGGAAGTCTGTTCCACCAACCAACTACCTGCTGGCTAAAGGCAAATTTCCACCACATCTATCCCACATCTGTCTTTCCTCAATTTGAATTTATGCCCTCTCAGGTGATTGTTCTGAGCAGGAGGACGAATCCCATCAGCACTGAGCATGCTCAAACCATTCAAGGCTTTATACATCTCTATCAGATCACCTCGCCGGTGCCTAGTCTCCAGACACTGTAATTTGCAAAACTTAAGCCTTTCTTTGTAAGAGCAACCCTTTGTTCCATTCACTAATCTTGTTGCCTTTCTCTGTACTTGTTACAGCAGCTCTACATCCTACTTGAAATGAGGCCTCCAGAGCTGTATACAGTACTCAAGGTGTGGCCTTGTACATTGCCTTATACAAGGGAATATGCCGACCGGGCTAGCTGAGTGGGTAAAAGTACCTGCCCGGCAACCCAAAGGTCGCGGGTTCGATTCCCGCCTCGGGCTTGGATCAAAGTACTGCAAAAACCTTGGGAGGTGCAATATGGCCACAGAAGCCGATGCGCCAACAACTACCAAATCAAAAAAAAAAAAAAAAAAAAAAAAAAACAAGGGAATAATCACCTCCTTATCCCTGCTAGAAAAATTTGTTTATATCATTCACAAGACACCATGACACTCTTGCAGACCATGTACACTGTCAGAAAATTTCATATCTGCTGCACAATTACCCCCAGGTCCTTTTCATTCTCTACCACTGCCAGTATAGTACCACAGAGTTGATACGTTACTCTGGGGTTACTGTTTCCCATATGCAGTACTTTACATTTGTCAATGTTAAACTTCAGTTCCCACCTCTCAGCCCATCTGCTCAACTTTTCTAGATCCTGTTGCAGCAGCATACTGTCATTAGTGTTATTAACAACCCTGCTGATCTTCATATTGCCTGTCCATATTGACCATTGACCATCACCTTGAAGGTGCATAGTCTCCCATTGCTTTGTTGTTGATTCATCAGTCATTGGTCAGGCAAGACTTTCACTTAACATAACCATGCTATGTCCGAGCTATAACTGAAGTCTTGTCTAGATGATCCTGCAGTGCTTCTTTAACCAGTGACTCCATTAATTTTCCTGGAACAGAAGTTAAACTCACAGGTCTATAATTACTTGTCAGCTTTTGATCATCCTTTGTGAATTGGGGTCACATTTGCACATCTCCAGTCTATGGGTACCTCCCCTGAGTCCAAAGAAGCTCTCATAATTATGGCTAAGGGTTTGCTTACTTCCTTTGCTGCTTTCTTTAATATAACTGGATAGATCCCATCCACCCTGGGTGCCTTTTTTATGTTTATCCTCAACAATTCTCTCCCACTTTCCTCTCAGTTATTACAAAATCATCTAGCTCACTGCCAGAGTTTACTTCACCTCTGGCATTCCCCTTCCTGAATAACTCCTCATGTGTGAATGTAGATGCAAAATACTCGTTTTGTTTGTTAGCCACCTGAGCAGGATCATCAACAGTTGAACCATCAATATCTAGTGTATCAATCTGATTCATCCTTTTCATTCTAAAGTATACATAGGTAAAGAACTCTTTTCTGTTTTTCTTTGCATCCTTTGCCAAGGATTTCTCATAATCTGCATTTGCCTGCCTAATCTCCTTTGTGACTTGGTTACAGACTAGCTAATATCTATCATAGGCTTCCATGTCACTCATTAATTTATATGTATCCCATGCATTTTTCTTCTCTGCCATATGTCTCATTAGTTCATCTGACATCCATTTAGACCTAAACCTTGAACAATATTTCTTAGTTGGTATGTAAAGCCTAGTAGCTTCCAAGATAAATTCTTTGAATGCTTCCCATTTTGAATTTGCTGTTGGTAACGTCATCAGTTGGTCCCGCTGTATAAAATTTAAATACTGTCTCAGACTGTCGTAGTCACCTTTACGAAAGCAAAAACCGTTACTTTTTCCCCTGATGGTAGTTACCTCTTTGAGTAAATCCCACTTCAGCACACTGTGATCACTGCCACCTAGTGGTTCCTTTATCTGCAGATTCTTAATTCATGAAGAATCACTACTGATAATCAGATAAAGAGTATTGCTCCCTCTAGTTGCCTCCCAAACATGCTGATTAGGGCTTGCAAACCGGTTAAATCGGTTTTCATATTGAGTTGTTAAAACCCGAAACCGAGCTTCTAAAACCGGATTCGAATATTTTCTTAGTTAGCCCTCGAATATAGTTTTTTGTTACGCACATTTTCTTTTGTTCGTTCATTTGTCTGGATCGTTCAACTGCTTTATGTTTTAAACATGTTTTTTATTTTATTTTATTTTATGTTTAGGTACGAATCTCATGAGCAAGTGGCCCAAATCTAGGAGGGGTACCTTTTATCTTCCCACCTGTATCATGGCACGATGCAGGTGTACTCATTTACGATTAAGTGAGTCGGAGCGATAGCGTAAAAGAAAATGCTCAACATTTCTCCGTTCCATCTATCTTGTTCGCCAGTCAAATTATGGAACGGGCCTTATTGATGGTTACCCACTAGAAACAGATTCTCTGAAATATTGCATCAAATTTCAATCGTAAATTTGTGATCAAATGTTCTCCAAAAAGCAGCTTCACCAAATTTAGCTCTTATTTAATTTTGAAAATACAATAGATTTAATTGGGGGGAAAAAATTGCAATTAAATAAATAAAAAATTTCTTTCGTGAAAATTTTGAAACTTGCCTTGTTTAGACTCTTCATTCAGTGCTTGCGGGAGTGATGCATAGTATTGTGCCTTTGTTATCTTCAATATTTTTATTAAAATTGTCGGTGATATAAATTCCTACTAAATAATATTTATTACTCTTAATATGTCTAATATGAAATCAAATATATGGAATTATTTTGCTCGAAAAAGCAAAGATGAAGCACAATGTTTGAAATGTCAGAAGATAATGAAGTCGTCTGGAGGATCTACATCATCTTTGATGTTGCATTTAAAGAAAATGCATCAGATTGACATTAAACAAGATAACAGTGAACCTCCCGTAAAAATGGTAAGAACATTACAAAACTTTATCGTTAAAAAATCTATGGAAGAAGCGATTTCAAAATGAATATAAATGTGCATTCAAAAGACAATCATTGGTCGGTAGGTCTTATTGAGATTAAGAGTTCACTTGATAGCAGAAGAACTGAGCAAATTGTGAATGGACACTTGAAGGAATTTGGTTTGAACTTGGATAAGGATATCGTTGCCTGCACCACCGATGGAGCAGCAATGATGATTAAGTTTGGCAAGCAAATTACGCCTAATCATCAACAATGTATAGCCCATTGTATACCTCTGTCAGTTATAGATGTACTTTATGAAAAAGCAATCAATTATGGTGCCACAGTCTCTTGAGTCTCCCAAAGAATATGAAGAAAATGAAAATAATGAAGAAAGTAGTGATGATGAAGAAGTTGAAGAAAGACAGCAAGGCATGCTTTATCAAACCGCCTTTACCGATGAGCTCATTTATTTCTTCAATCCAATGGCCAATATTGCACAAACTATTAACAAAGTCAGAAAAATTTGCAAGCTTTTTCGAAAATCGCCTACCAAAAATGACATATTACAAAATTTTGTTAAAGGAAAATTTAATGGGAAAGAATATAAACTTATATTAGATTGAAAGACTAGATGGGATAGCACATTCTATATGATTGAGAGATTTTTGAAATTGAAAAATTGCATTCCAAATGCTCTATGTGCAGTACTGTCAACTGAAGCTGTGTCTGACGATGACTGGAAGAACACTTGAATTGCTATGTGAAACTTTGCGACCAGTTGAAATGATTCTGAAGGCCTCAGAAGATACAGACTTACTTAAAGCAGTCTTCAATAGAATTTCTGCTTGCTAAGCTTGATACAGCAGACAACCCATCTGCTTTAAAGTTTCATCAAAACCTTTTGCAGCGTTACAATGCAAGACGAAATTGCCAAACTGTGGCTTTGCTGAGCTATCTACACAACCCCAAAAAGTTTATGAAAGAAGATTCAGGTTCAAGAACTTTTGATTTTCCAAGTAAGCAAGTTTTGAAAAAACATGCTGAAGAGATTTATCAGAGATTATTTGCAAAACATTCCGAAGGAGTCTTAGCGTTGAATGAAGAAACTGAAAATAAACAAACTGTTCTTTTAGAAGAAAACAAAGACTCGTCTAGTTCCGATGTTGGAGATACACTCATGCGAGAGTATGATAGTGTAATAAAGAGATTAAGTGAAGAGCCTTCAAAATATCCGAGTGAATTGGAAATCAGCAATGAATTTAAATTTTGGAGGCAACTAGCAGTAGAAGTGAAAAGCCGGAGAAAGTTTATAGAGCACTGCTGACCATTAAACCAACAAGTGTCCAATCTGAGAGAGTGTTTTCGATCACTGGTCTCTTTAACACAAAAATAAGGTCAAGTCTATCAGGAAATATTATTAATATACTGTGTTTTTTAAAGGATCATTTTCAGAAAAAAGCTGAGCAATAAATAGTAAAGTAATTTCCCCAAGCTGTTTTTTTTCACATTATTTTTATTTATTTATTATTATTATTATAGGGCTTATTATTTTTTTGTTTACTATACGAGAAGATAGTTTTTATTCAAAGGATTTGAATACAATTTGTAATTTTGTATAATCTCAAGCTGATTACTTTTTTGGAGCATTTTAATTTTTTTATTTTTTTTACTATAAGAGGTGATAGAGTTTGTTTAAAAGATTTGATTACGATTTGTACAATCTACCCAAGATAAAATAAATACCTGTGTTATAAGCTTTTAATTATTTTCTCTAAGTCTGAGAAAATCGGTTTTAACAGTAAATTTCGGTTAAACTCGGTTTTGAAATTTCTCGGTTTTATCCAAGCCCTAATGCTGATGTAGAAAACAGTCATGCAATAAATCCACAAAAGCCTTGCTAGTTTGTGAGTGACCAGCCCCCAAATTCCAGTCAATATCTGGGAAATTAAAATCTCCCATTATAAGACTTTCTGATTTACTGGCCCACTCTATTTCCCTGTACAGTTTCTTATTATACTCATCAGAGTCATTAGGCCTATAGAACACTCCTACTCTCAATTTTGATCACCCATGTCATGCTTATGTCACATCAAATTGACTTGACACTGCACTGTCCAGCGATGTCGATTGACTTCACTTCTTTGGATTTTCCTCCTCCCTTCCTATCCTATCTATCCTTTCTGTACACATTGTACTCCCCAAATTCCAGTTCTGTATTCCTTATATCTGTGTGACATCACGTCTCTGATATCCCAACAATATCTGCCTTTGATGTTTTGAGCAATACCTCAAATTCATCAAATTTATTTACCAAACTCCTAGCATTGGTGTAGATGCAAGTATACATGCACTGTTCCTACAGTGCATGTAGATGCAAGTATACATGCACTGTTCCTATTCTTAGCTACCCTAACACAACCTATGTGTTTACTTGTACTGCAATGACTTCCAGCAGTCTCTGAAATACCCTGAATCTTGTTTTCCAGGCTGCTGCTCATTCCAATAGAAGCAGTGCAAGAATCACTTTCACCTCTACCAGTGGCTACTGTTAATCTATTATTCCTTG
Organism: Mastigoproctus giganteus; assembly: GCF_048544385.1. NCBI lineage: Eukaryota > Metazoa > Arthropoda > Arachnida > Uropygi > Thelyphonidae > Mastigoproctus > Mastigoproctus giganteus. Next base: position 73,454,935 of record NC_143580.1, read on the forward strand.
TATCCCCCCAAGCTAGCAATTTTCCGACCCACCTAACGCTGCCTTGATAGCATCAGCAAATATTCTTGCACCCTTTTTTATTTAAGTATATCCCATCCCTGTAGAAGCAGTCTCTCCTGTTAACAAGTACAGACCAGGCTGAAAAAAATTCTACCCTTTGAGCCTTGCACAATCTTTCCAGGGCCAAATTGATCGACAAGGCTCTTATCATATCCTGTCGTGTCTGTGCAGAATTGCAGACACTTTCAAATTCAACCCTAATTCACTGCTTTTTTTCAACAGTGACCTGTACTTGTTAAGTCAGTCTGCCGGTCTCCTACTCTTAATATCATTAGTGCCAACGTGTACAACAGTATCACCTTTTGTGCCCTTAAAAGATGATATCCGCTCTACAATGTCATCAACCTTTGCCCCTGGCAGACATACCCCAGTCCTGTTCCACCTATCATTTTTACATACCATGTTCCCCGTTTCCCTGACAGTAGAGTCACCAACAACTACTAGTTCCAGTGTGACCAGCGCATTCTGCCTTGTGGGTTGCCACTGTGCTGAGTGATCAAGTGCAAGCTCTGGCGTTGATGTGGGCAGCTGAGAGCTTGATGGGTCCCTCATTTTAGATCCTTCAAGGTCATCCATCCTTTCCTTCAAGCTTTCATATAGGCTCATAACAACACTGAGTTGTCGCCTGATTTCCTTACACTCCTTATATCGTGCACACAGAAAGACATCCCCCCATGGCAATATCATGCCCTGTACCTGATTGCTCCAGAAACATCAAGTAAGCAGTGCATTTTAAAAGGCTGAGATTTAGAGTGCAACTGCCCCCCTCAGTTCTCCCCTGAGCCACAGCACTCTCATTAGCTTGAGCCTTTTGCTTTGCTGCTCTGGTCTGAGTCATGATTTCAATTTAATTTCAATAAAATTTTGTAATTTCAGTACAAAATTATAACCCTAAGCTTGTATCCCAACACAGTTATAACACTATATATCTATATTTATTTTTCAGTATCGAGTATTATCTATGAGTTCCGTTTATATAACTTCCGTATCAAGTTATGTTACATTTGTAAAATCTAAGTCGTTATATGTATTTAGTTAAAAAGTACAATTTAATTGACAATGAAGTTTAATAAGTTTAATAGATTTTACTGATTCATTGAAAATATTATATAATATTCTATATACTATACTATACTAAGCTAACGCTATCTAGTTCAGGATATAACGTATTGTATAACAATGGCGGCAAGTTACGAACAGTAAATCTACGGACACTTAAGTATTAATTAAGTTCCAAAATCTCGCTGTCTCAATTCAGAATAAACCAAGGATCTTGACTAGGTCTATAAGCTACTTATAGAAAATAATTTAATATAACAATTGGTCAATAAAGCGGCTAAATATGGCTAAAAAACGTCTTGTTCAGCTGAGCTGCAAAACTTGTAACACGTGGATTGGATACCCTTACCGATACTAAGCAATAACCTACAAAATCTCTATCTAAGTTAAACTTTAAACTAAGTATCGTAACTAGGAATATAAAGCTACTCTAGAAAATAAGTTAATAAGCCAATTTAAGCTAAGAAAACAGAAAAAACTTCTCTATTTCCAGGAGCAGTATAAACTTCGTCTGCTCAAGGCTACTCTCGTTCCCATGTTTTCATCATCAACCTTCATCAGCTGACATTAATATACAAAAATTGTTAGAATGGAACATAAAATGATGCCGGGTGTGGTCATGCATTAGACAGTGAAGCACATGCATGAGGTTAGTGAATGTTATGGAGGCAGCTGTCTTGCAATGCGTCCCACATATGTGCTCTACACTGTCAACAGCAAGTGTCTGATTCTGCCCAGTAACCCATTTATGTTCTTTCCATTTAACATCCTGACATAGTAGATGTATGATTGTAAATATTTTAGTTTTTTGTAAATATTTGTATAGTTTTGTTATTTTTGTTTAATAATAACATTATACTAATATACTAACATTATAATGCACTGACTGAAATCTAATCATTTCACAAATATACGTGGTCTCAATTCTAATCTCAACGATGTCCACTTTTATTTGCAGTCTGCCAAACCCCATGTACTTTTTCTGACAGAATCTGAGTTATCGGTTGATTGAACTACTGCTAATCTCAGTTGCCCAAATTATTCACTGTATGATTCCTTTTGCCTCAAAGGTGGTACTTGTGCATATGTCTGTTCTGATATTCCCTGTCAGAGAATTGGTAATTTGGAATTTCCTCTTTTCGATCTTCTCTGGCTTAAAATCTCTCTACCTCATTGTGTGAAATTCATCTGCTGTCTCTACTGTTCTCCCAATTCCACTAATCACTTGGAGCTCTTTGACTTCCTCTCTTTGCAACTTTCCTAACAGTGAGGTAATTTTCCTTGGTGATTTTAGTGTTCAAAACTCTAGCTGGCTTCCGTTTTCTTATTTGGTTGTTTTTTTTTTTTATTTTTTTAGGAGCATTAGTAACTAAGGCCATATTGCTCCGGGGATATGCGGTAGTTATTCCCTGACCTTTCCGTATCCTCCGTATTTGGTGGTCACGGGTTTGAACCCCGGTCTAATCAAGAAGCGTGTGCTACTCGTTGCTGCTGCTGCTGCTCCTGCCCACGGAGGTGACTTTCCGTTTTCTAGTCACACTAACCTAACTTGTCGAGATGCTGAGGATTTTGCAATTTCTAATGACCTTGCACAGATTGTACATTTACCTAGAAGAATACCAGACAATCCTAACCATACAGCCAACACGCTTGATCTTATTCTCACAAACAACCCTTCTAAGTACACGGTTGAAGTGAGTGGTCCTTTAGGTACCTCAGATCACAACTTGGTGATTGTCTCTCCTCCAATGGATCCTTTATCTCATGGCTATTCCCAACCTCGTATTGTGTGGCCTTACAAGAATGCAAAATGGGATGACTTGCAAGATTTCTTTTCTTATTTTCCTTGGTTGGACTACTCTTTCAAAACTTCTGATGTTAATGTTTTCTCTGATCGTGTCAGTGAAATTATTCTTGTAGGAATGGAATCCTTTATTCCACACTCCACTTTAAAATCTCGTCCTTTATCTAAACCTTGGTTGTTCAAGAGAAGAACTTTGCATATCGTAATTGGCTTGTTTCCAATTTTCAGTTTCATTTTCTGCCTACACCAAAGCTTGCAACAATTGTAAAGCAGTTATTAATCAGTCCAAACTATATTTTTGAACAGGCTAAGAGTAGAAACCTTGCTTCTTGCTCTAACGGTAGCCAAGCATTCTGATCTCTTGCCAAAGCTATGGGCCACAACTTTTGTTGAACCCTGCGACCACCTTTGTCAAAACCGGGTGCTTCTGTTATCACTTCAGCCAAGGATAAAGCTGACTTCCACCATTCCCAACATGCTCCATTCAATGCCTCCTGCGGTCTTCCGTCAAAAGGATGTCAGAAGGATTTTGACAAATCTCAATGCTAAGAAAGCTCCAGTTCCTGATAGTATTTCTCGACTTGTTTTCAAAACCTGTGCTCCTGAACTTACTCCTGTTCTCTGCTGCCTTTTTTCACTTTCTTATTCCAAAGGTGTTTTTCCTTCTGCTTGGAAATTTGCTCATATCCAGCCAATTCCTAAAAAGGGTGACAAGTCCCTCCCATCCTATTATCATCCCATTGCAGTTACTTCTACTCTTTGTAAAGTAATGGAGAAATCAATTAACCGCCAACTCTTAAACTACCTAGAAACCTTCCATCTGATCAACGACCATCAGTATGAATTCCGTCAGTGTCGATCCACTGGTGATATTCTGGCTTATGTTACCCATTTATGGACAAATTCAATGGAAAAGTTTGGTGTAACAGAAGCAGTTGCTCTTGACATCTCAAAGGCTTTCGATCATGTTTGGCATAAAGGTCTTCTAAACAAGCTTCCATCTTATGGTTTCCCAACTGTTTTTTGTAATTGGTTATCCAGTTTTCTCTCTGATCGCTGCTCACTGAGGGTGATGGTAGATGGCTCTCTGTCTTTTAACTTCTACACTAATACCAGTGTCCCCCAAGGTTCAGTTCTTTCCCCCACTCTTTTCCTCTTGTATATTAATGACCTTCTTCCATTGACTGGAAATTCTATCCATAGTTGTGCCGATGATAGCACATTGCATTCGACTTTCCATTTTGAAAAATCTTGCCCTGCTCAATCAGCTTCAACTTCTGGAATATCAGCTACCAATTCCTTAAATGCCAATCTTCAGGTAATTCTCCAGTGGGGCAACGACAACTTAGTTGATTTCAATTCTTCTAAAACTCAGTCTTGTCTTATCTCTCGCAAAAAAAGATTCTTCTGCTCCTATGCTTATCTTTGGTGACACTCCAATTTCTAGGCAAAATGATATATCTCTTTTGCGGATTACCCTGACTTCTAATCTGTCTTGGCACAAGCACATTACAAATATTGCTTCCTCTGCATCAAAAAAACTTGGTTTTCTCTTTCGCTCTCAGTGTTACTTTTCTTCCAAACAGCTGTTCACTCTGTACAAATCGCAAATTCACCCTACCATGGAATATTGTTCCCACATCTGGGGCGGTGCCCCCCCCCCCAAACCTCTGTCAGGCTTCTACATTACATTCAGAAAAGGGCAGTTAGGTTAATTGTATAAATCGCAAATCCGCCCTGCCATGGAATATTGTTCCCACATCTGGGGTGGTGCCCCCAAAACCTCTCTCAGGCTTCTAGATTCCATTCAGAAGAGGGCAGTTACGTTAATTAATGATTCATCTCTAACAGAGTCTCTCCACTCGCTTTCTCATAGACGCACTGTTTCTGCTGCATGCCTCTTCTACAGAT